>NC_066846.1:2991779-3330140 GCF_001640805.2 Lates calcarifer
GATTTCTGCTCGCTGGAGTGCTCCTTCCTCCCTCTTACGAAGGGGTAAGTGTTGCTCACGTAGAAAGTCAAAATGTAATGTATCGGTTTTTACTTCTGACAGGCTTGGAGGCCCTTCCTCAATCACAGGTACATACTGTTGGCTGGGGGATAGGTAAGTAATACATCCTTATTAACAAGTCAGCTTACAGGAAACGATTACTGATGTTACATTTAGGTCACATCCATCAGAGCACCGGGGGTATCAGCAAGGGAATGGCTAACATCTGATAAGCTTCAGAAACATCGAGTGTTAGCAAGTATTTTAAACCTATTGACACTGATTCTGGATATGTTGCTGATACACTGTTTAAATGTCATTTTTGATTAATGTGATAGCTCTGTATTTTTTTATTTTCTTACTGTGAGTTCAGACAGAATAAGAATCTCACTTTAGAAGCAGCACTGTCGCCTACAAAGTCAACAGAGGGAACAAATGTGTGTCTATCAGCTTCAGGAACATACACAGATGAGAGGAAGAAGAGAAACTGGAGCATAATAACACAAAGGCTTCCACAGGCTGACTAGTACTCTCCAAGACCTCCCAGTAAAACCTGGGCAAATAAAACAAAACTATCTGTCTGGTTAGACTCTGCTAGAGGTACATCAGATTTCTTTTAGACAGATATTATCATGGAACTTACTGAAGAGCAAAATCAAGGTATGCTGAGAGGCTAGATGCAGCCACACAGACCTCCCTGCCATCCATCAGTGTCTCACTGAAAAACAAGGGTTAGAGCCAGTTCAGTTTGCAGCAAAGGGCAGAAAAATACATTGTGCCAATATTACCACACGTGGAGGAAAAATCACAGAGGAAACTTTTACATTAACTGTTATTTCAGAAAAATTTGTGAATGGTGCTCAGTTCACTGTCTATCTCTCTCTCTCTCTCTCTCACACACACACACATATGGCACTCACATGAATTCACTTGAGCTACACCTTTCATTGGGGGGCCAAATCCTTATGCTTTTGACTGTAGAGGTTTCAGCTGGAGGTTTCTTCTCGCTCTCTTGGCAGCGGCATCCATGGACAACTTGAAGGAGATAAAAGACGACTTTTACACATTGTGTTTGTGCTGCATGGAACTGTAATGATAAGTCAGTTACTACTAATGAGTTCTTTTTTTTTCATAGAAAAAATGCAGAGAATGTAATAGTTCTATGCTGCTTTTCTGGGTCTTACATTATAGTAAATTGATTATTGGGTTTTGTGCTGTTGGTTGGAGTCTCTAATTGTGGAAGTAGCATTGAAACAACTGTAAAAAGGACACATTTACAAACTGTTTGTTAGTGCCCGCCCAAAATGATCCTCCAGTTTCTCCAGCAATGTCTCCAACAGCGGCTGGCCCCAACACAAAACATTATCACCCTCCAGGTTGACACTGTGAGATAACAGAGAGAAATAAGTATCATTATTCTTTATATAGCAATGTGGTTCTGCACACAATTGAAGGAGAATGGATATGAGTTTCCATGTTTCCAGTTTCCACGATATCTGCTAATCACTGTCATAAGGAGAAAATTGCAGTCTCTTTATCCATCTATGTCAATTTATGTTAAATACTGAATTCTACCAACTTAAGCTGGATCTGTTTGTAATCTCAGTCCAAACACATCCATGTTAGAATAGCATAAAGTGAAACTGTTGTGAAAAATAGTTGTAGAATCCTTACTAAATAAGGACAGGACAGAGAAATGGCTGCATCTTCACATTTAGGGATTGAACAGCCTTTGGGTCAATATCCTCCATGTTGATCCTGAGGTTGCACCATTCACAAATCTGAGCCACTGTGAAGCCACATGAGACAAACCAGTAATCTATGAAATGCATCACAGTAACTGTCATCATGTTACATGAAAAAATGTTCTTTCAAGACTCACATTTGTCTTTTAAATTATTCAGGCCACGACCGGAATTCTCTTTTTTTTCCTCGTTGGGAATGGTTTCAGAGGAAGGCTGTGGAGTAGTGGAGTCCAGTGGAGGAGGAGATGTGATAGGAGGCTCTTCAATCTGTTCTACTTCAATTGCAGGATTAGACGAGTGGCTGTGGGTTGGACAAGTAGTATATCCTTCAATCAACTTATAGGAAAATATATTAATAAATTCACTCATCAATAAGGAAATGGGTGACATCAAATTTAAAAAAAACTTACACAATCACTGCAACAGTTATATTACAGAACACATTGAGCTTTATATTATAGCTTAGGATAAAAATGTTCTATGACTTGCTAAACAGAATTAATTGAATTGGAGGAAGTGGAGTTAAGTTGATGAAGTAATGGAGTGTAGCTGGATAGGAACATTTTCACTGCAACATTTAAAGTGAGAGTATGTAACTTTTGAAAGAAGAAACAACAGGTCTCCTCTTAAAATAAGTTTTTGATGCTGCATCTGCATCAGGCCTAAATGTTACCTAGCTTTCGATGTGACATTACTGACTCAGTCCACTGACGTTATTACTCTTCTCTACTTGTGCTATTGGTATTTACAATTTTTTTATGATTTACCATCATTTTGTAATTGTCACTTGTGGCCTCAGAGGATACTGCTCCAGCAAAGTTACATGGACTCACTTTAGAAATATCTCAAAACAAAGGAAAATACATTTTCTAATTCTTATCTTAATTCTACGTTTTCAAAGAAAAAGACATTAAAAGAGAAGTTTAATAGACAATGGACAAATCTGTGCTGAGCTGTTGATGAGAACATATAGCTGATGAGATTTACTATGAGTCCGGTTTCAGAGAGTACAGACTTGGCCTACCTTAAATTTTGTTCGCCAATAAATTCTAAGAGACTGATTGAAGTCACACAAACCTCTGTACCATCCATCATTGTCTCACTAGAAAACAAGAGCAAAGACTTACTCAACTGCAAAACATTTTGTTCATCTGTTTACAGCCATGCTAGCAACTCCATGAGGTTATATTGTAACAGTGCTTTTGCTAAATACTGGCATCAGCATGCTAACATGCTCACAACGATAATGCTAACAAACTGGCAAGATATTTTTAACATATTCACCATCTTAGCTTAGCATGTTAGCACGCTAACAGTTGTTAATTAACACCAATTACAAAACACAGGTGAGGCCAATGGTAAAATTTTAATCATTTTAAAATATTTTAAGTTATGTATGTTGTATGTATGTATGTTATCATATGCACACACCCTCTCAAAATTTCACTTGCACACACACACACACAGTACTCACATGAACTCAGTTGAGCTACATGTTTCGGTGGGGAGCCAAATCATTACACTCATTACTGTGGAGGGTTCAGCTGGCTGTTTTATATTTTCCTTTTTGCAGCGACATCCTTGATGGTGTTCAAAGACAATATTCAACTGACATTATTTATAGATTGTGGATCATATGTTCTCCATAATAATAATAATAAAAAAGGTTTACTTAAAAAGATATTTTAAGTATGAGTAATTACTGGACATCAGTTTGTTGGGAACTGGTGAAACCACATTTAGAATAATATAAAATTAAACATTATTATCAGTGTTCTCCTCATAGCAGTGCAAAACAAACAACCACCAAAACACTAATCTGTATTAGATAACTTAGCTTCACAGCAGGTTCAATCAATATTAGAAAATGGCTCTCACCTTGCCCAGGTAGAACTATGGGGGCCATCACTGGTAACACAGTGTCACTGGAGTCCTGAGTGACAATGTTCAGTAGGTCTGGATGGGTTGTCTGTTGAGGCAGTTGGGTTGATTGTGTGGGTGGTTGCATCAGCTCATCGTCAAAGTAGGTTGTCTCAGTTGTTGGTTGTTCAAACACCTGGGCTGAGTCCCTGTTTGGCTGGGTTGCCTGTTTAGGTAGTTTTGGGGCCTGCTTGCTTGGTTTGGTAGGCTGCTGGGGTAGTTGGGTTGATTGTTTGGGTAGATGAGTTGGTTGTTTGGGTAGTTGGGTTGGTTGCTTGGGTAGATGAGTTGGTTGTTTGGGTAGTTGGGTTGGTTGCTTGGGTAGATGAGATGGTTGTTTGGTTGGATGAGCTGACTTTCTGGGCAGCTGGGTACCTGGCTTGGAGCTGGTCCATTGAGAGTCATCAGAAATACGCAGACAGAACTCCCCGAAACGCTCAGAATTTTCAGGTTTACGTGTTGTGTGTGTCTTCCATTCTCTGTCTAAACATCACAAGATAATTTTGAATGATGAAGGAACACCGAAAATATAATGAAATGGCATCTGAGTCCTTTTTACTTTGCATAATGCAGGGTTTTCCAGTGTTTTCTGATTGATAACTCTGCAATAAAGGTCACACAAACTAAACAATTTAGAGTTGACATGAATTTGTGTACAGCAAACTATTTTCAACAGTATGTAAGGAGTAATGAATTATATAGAAATAATAATTTATTTCTCAACATTTCTTCATGTAATTGTTTTATTTTTAAAAATTAAGAAAATATTAATTTTGTGTCAGTTGACAAAATGAAAAGTTCACACAAAAGAAATTAAGAGTTTAAATTTGACCTTGAAAAACCTTGAAAATTGAGTTTTAGTTCAGATTTTCACTGCATGTTATCAGAACTATAATTGAAACAGAATGAACAGAGTAATATTGTTCTCCATCAAAAACATAATCACATATCCATATCCTATCCCCAGATACAAACCAATTATTAGTATTCCTAGTGATCATATTGTACTCTTTCTTGATACTAATTCCTTTCATTGTTATAAGACTTCAACAGAGCAGTATGTGTTATTCATTTTTGAAGGTAATAATGCAAACAGCCTGAAAACATTGTAAAGATTAAACTTTATGCACGAAAGTCTGTAAAAAGATTAACAGTTCAACTCACTCGCTTCAGTTGGTTGGAGCAGAAGAGTCGTCAAAAGCAGTTTACTGACGATGAAAAGGACCATCGTGGATCTGGATCATTCCACCAACATTTCAATCAGGCTGTTAGGACAGTGTGTTCTTAATCTTAAAAGATGTCAATAATCTGATTATTCAGCAGGAAGGAAGTTCTGAAGCTGAAGATTTGGTCTAACGGTGTGTTGCAACAGGAAAACAGTTCCTCGCCCACCAGAGTACTCACATCTAGCTGTTGGTATGAGTTGATGTTACTCAACATGCACTACACTTTGACAAAAAATGGAAATTCTGTTGCCACAACACAGGTTGGCTCCATGGATTCATGCTGTTGATGCCAAATTCTGACCCCATCATCTGTCGGCCTCAGCAGAAATCCAGATTCATCAAACCAGGCTACATTTTTCCAGTCTGTAGCTGTATAGTTGTGATGAGCCGGTGCTGCTTCAGCCTCAGATTTCTGACCATGCCACCATTTACCCACTGTTTAAAAATCCTTCTATGGATCCTTCTGTGTCAGGTATTTTCAGACGCATCTCTAAGCTGCCTTTTGAGCCAAGGTTTTAGGGGGAAAAATGGTCTCCACACAACTGATTTCTTTTATGATCAATAATCAAATATGACTGCTGTGGCCAAGGTCACCAATGGCTTATTGCTTCCTGCTCGTATGTGTATGTATGTGCGTGTGTGTGTGTGTGTGTGTAGAGGAAATTTGATAATATACAAATATACAATAAAATGTGATAATATGGGAAAAAAGAACAACCAACTTGTAATGACACAATAGGCTGCAATATCTACCATAAAGGTGGGAGAATAGGCCTTCTACAAAATCATTGCCTCCACATTAATCATATATGCTATTATCAATAAATTTGATCAATAAACCACCTTTAGCAGCAGAGAAAACTCACAACTGGGTTTCAGCCAAGGTGTTAACAGCAGCTCTTGTTTCATTGTGGCACTAAGTTTACACTAGCTGGGTTACACAGGCAATGCAGAAAAGATTTTAATGCATTAAAAAAAATCTTACTCAAAGGCAACATTTACAAAAATACAAATAATATAAAAGACATAAGAAATTCTAATGATAAAAAAGACATGGCAAAGAATTTAGAATCAAAAATGCAACATAGTTCTATACTGAGGCTAAAGCCTTAGTGATCATAACTCTGGAAAGAAGTCATATTCAGTTGAGCAGACAGATAGATTACAGGTAGCACTGGGAGAATTAATTAAGATGATATAATATAATCTACATGTAACTATAATATTTAATCATTATGGAAGAAAAAACCCAACATAAATCAACAGCAGGCCTTCTTCATGGCAGACATCTTGACATGTTACAGCAGAAGGAGCACAGGTGTAAATGGTTTAGTTACCATAAGTCTCAATAGTAGCTTACTGAATTTGGTTTATGAATTAATCATCTTTCTGTTTCTGGAATCAAAGGATTTTAGAACTTGCTGAACCCACCGTAACTCTGGATTCACACAGATCATGCTGCCTCTGGCTGTGATTAGTCTGTGGGGGGAAAAATGAAGGTAAACATCTCAGTGAATAACACAATCCTATAATTAAAAGTTGAATTTTTGTTCTCAGGCTCATGCATTTATTTGTTGGTGAAATAGCTCCATATGTTAACCTACTGTAAAGAACTGAAGACTAATCTCAAGCATCATGTCCTTGCTTGAAAAAACACTAAAGTTTACTTACATGACAGCTTGAATGCTACACATCCCTTCCAATGATTGTATCCTGTATCCTTTAATTTTTGCCACAGGTATTGGGTATGAGGAATAATGATGACAGCAAGATTCTGTTAAAACATATTCAGTGTTAGAAAAAAATAAAGAGAGAGATTTAGGTCACCGTAATGTCATTTGCATTTGCTCTGGTTTTAAGTGCCACTTACAGTACAATATAAAATGAGTGAAAATGACACTGTAACCATTCATCCTGGGATAGAAGAACAACAAAGTACAACAAAGAGAATTACTGATAGAGTCTAATTCTCCTGGATTGTAGTGGTAACTGCACCCAGCTGTGATGTTGGGTGTAGCCATAAACTCAACAAACTTATATCTTTCTACCCATAGCAACAACTTTATATTTTACTTGGGGTCAAGGTGATTTCGGGCAAACAAGTAAAGAACACGTAAACTCTGTCTGCTTCGGCAACATGGCTGCTGTCAACACAGGTGGCATTTACTGAAGTCAAAAATATTGAATGCGATTCTTGTGGAGGAGGTACTCAAGCAGCACACAAGCAGTGTCCTCCTCAAAAAATAAATCTGCTTAGTTTAATCAAACCTCAAAGAAAATTCTGATATGAGCATTCTCAGCACTGTACAATAAAGATTGTTATTTGGATTTATAGTGAAGCTGCAAATGATGAAGAAACATTTTCTTCCAAATTTTTGAATAGAAAAAGTAAAAACATCAGATCACCAACTCACCAGGAAAACGACGTCTTTTGTCCTGTCTGTCTGTCTTTTGGATGGGGGGTTGTGTTAAAAGAGCTGCTGCTGAGGTGCTGGGAGTCATCTGTCCAGAGGCTGTAGTGACCTCTGAGGAGGTCAGTCGCAGCTCAGGAGCAGGACTAGCTTGAGTTGTCTCATCCAAGTCTCTGATATATGTAAATATAAAATACATGTCAGTGCAAGACCAGGTTGTAAAACCTTTGATGCCAAATACTCTCTCACATAAAGAGTGGCATCCTTTATGTTAGCTTTTAGTCCAAGAGCAGCTAAAGATCCAGAACTTACGAGACAAGTGGACCGACAGCAGAAAAGTAGATTTCCACATCCATACACACTTCCTTGTCTGGAAACGTCAAGCTAGCAGGTAAAAAATCAGACATATGCCAACATTACCAGTGCTATTAGCAGTTAAAAATGCTTCCACTATTAACATTATCCCACCACTGACTTACATTATCTTAGGTTTACATCCTGGTGCAGGAGGTCTGAGTTCTATATGTGACAGCTGTGAAGGGTCTAAGTCTTTCTGTTGCATATTTGTGTAGTTGCACTGACAGTCACGTTGACTTTTGGTCTTGTTGATGGAGTGAGTTTCATGCAGTGTGAGGTTGCTCTCCCTGCTCACTGTCAGACAGAATGCGACGTGAACTTTTTGCGATTATGTACAGTGTGAATGGAGAGACCACATTAAGAGCTGAGCTTAGAGGATATCCACAGCAGAGACAGACCTACCTTCAGCTGTTGTGTTGGTGTTGTTGGGTTTATTAGCGGTGATGGTGACTGACTGTACAGCTGATGTCCAGTTCATATCAGATGGAGGCTGAACACAAAACTCAGCAGAGCCGTCAGTGCTTCTCCTCTCTACAAACACTGCAAATGAAAACCCAGTCAAGCTTTAATAGCACGTGCTGAATTTTACTGCCAATTCCGTAACACATTAATCCTCTGAAGGCAACAAAGTGAGAAATGGATAAACCATGAGGCCAAATGACAACATCTGAATTTATAGCATGATTTACATTATTAATGTTTGTGGTTAAAACAGCAAATGGAAGCTTCTCTTACCTGATAAAGGATGTGGTTGTAAAAAGAAGCCGACCCAGACGATGTTGAGGAGAGCCACAGTGATCTGGACAGTCCACTGCATGTTTCTATCTGCTGATGTACCTTCACTCTGTCTTTACTGAGGACAGATTCTAACACCACCCGTCAAAAAATTTCAAATAGCATCATCCGGTATGTTTGTGTTGTAATATGCAGAGCTGTGTAATTCATAATTTAACCACAAAACCAACACTTATAACACACTTATGTTTCCTTATAATTACTGCAGACAGGCAGTGTGTCTGAAAGAAGAAAAAATAGAAATGTGAGAAACACAAACTTTTGGCAAAACATTAAGAATAAATACTTTGTGTCACGTTTTGGGGTTCAGGAAAACAGGAGAAGGACCCAAAGTGCAGAGAACAGTTTATTCCAACTAAAAACAAAACAAAACAAAAGGTGAACCAAGAACTCACTGTACAAAAGGACCAGTGGAAAACCCAGCAAATCAAATTTATAGAAGTAAATGCAGGAAAAAACACTGGGGACACAGGAGCACAAGGAAAGAAACAAACCACAACGTAGCTGATGCAATACTCTGACAAAGACCTGGGGAAAGACAGGACCATAAATACACACTGGGATAATTACAAAGGAGACACAGGTGGGGCTGAAAAAAGGAGGGAACACAAGACAAAGACTAGAAGTAATAACACCAAAGACCAGACAGGATAAGAGACTTCAAAATAAAACAGGAAGCACAAGACCAGGAGACATAAGGGAAAGGAAAACCAGATCAGTATTGAAATAACACATCAACCTAAACACTAGAAAAACAAGAGAAAATACAACATAAAAGAAACTAAGGTCACACAGCAGGTAGAGAGAAAATAAGACTGAAGCCCCTGTTATTACACAGTGTTAGTCATACGCACTGCAGTCACTCTGAAACACACTGACATTTAAATCTTGTGGTCTGTGTTATTTGATTATTGATAAATAAATGTTTGTGGAGTTTATCTACATAGAGAAGTAAATATTAAGGTAAACCCTTTAGGTTTTACTTATATAACAGCATCATTTAGACACACAGAGTGTGAATGAATCTGAGGTGTCCACATCTCTTCTGGCCATTTTGGTCTGTTCTGGTCTAAATCATTTTATTATTTCAATTCAGCTGGATCCAGAACATTTATAGCCAGGTTACAGACAGAATCAACATGCTCTAATGCTAGCATGTACAGTGTTTACCATTAGTGTGTTGGGATGGCTAACATCAGCTAACTAGCACTGAAAGTAAAACTGAGGCTGGTGGGACAGTCATTAGTTTGACAGTGGTGCTGGATGAATTCATATCAGAGATTACGAGCAGATGTTGAAAAAACAACTCTGCCACTAAGACTTTAGTGATACAGAGCGTGGACATGCCACTGGAATAACTGTAGACACTAACAAAAGTTTAATTGTAATGATGAAAGCTAGATCTTTGATTACTCATGGCAGGTTTGCACAGTAACACTTTAAGAGGGTTTAAGAGGTTTTTTCATCCACATATTTCATGATGTTCTGAACCCAGGAGAGATTTGGATCCACACAGATGTTACGACCCTTTTGTGTCATCAAACTGAAACAAAGAAGGTGAAAATGTCGTCATGATACACACTATTTGTTTTTTAAATACATTTCATAAAAGGTTGACAAAGAGCTTCAACAATAAGTCAGAGAAAACTACAGAGTGAACGCAGACAGACGAAGCAGAACAAACAGGAGATAAAATGAAGTGTAGTTGGTCTGTAGGATGGAAATTGCACATTACAGCAGTAGAGTGTAGACACCAACATTAGAATATATAATGAGAAAGTAATGGTAAAGTAAAGTAAAGTAATTTTTTATTCAATAAACTGTATATCAAATGAGGAAAATAAATATTTGTAGTGTGCAGTACAAAAGGTTTACTGTATTTTCCTTCTAAAATATAAATTCAATATGTATTCAAATTATGGTATTAAGTTTATATTACACTAATTTAGGTCATTGTATTAACATATAGATAATGAAGTAAACTCAGTTTGCAGTACTTACACGACTCCAGTCCTCGGGCACCGGTGATCAGACATGTAATATCCCTTGACGAGGTCTTTTTTCACTCTTCTTGGGTAGAAACTGAAGCAGCAGTCATCAGGACCAGTTCCACCTGAAGAAGAAGGATGATCTGATGCAGAAGAGGATCTGGTTGGATTTGTGTCAGACCTGTGAAATAAAACATTCATGATTTAATATAGAATATGTTTTAGGAGCATTAGGAGCCCTTCTTAGGTGAACAAATGCTAATTTTGCTGACACATACTAAAATACAGATTAGTATTTATACAAGTTAAGTACCTGTATGTACAAGTTATCTATACAGAAAGTTATCTATAGTTGATTTGGTTTGATTTTGTTGGGTCCCACTGCATAAATTTGCATATTAATGGACCACAATTATCATTATGATACTTCTCTGCTAACTACACATTAACTTATATTTTCAGCACGTAAAAAGAGATAAATCAACACAGAGACACAGGATTAGACTTTGAGGAGTTTTCTTTAACCTGCACTAAAACCTCCCTGTAAACAGCTGTAGGTGAAGCTTTAATAGCTCACATTAACTTACTTTACTTCAGGTTTGGGTTCTGGTGCAGGAGTGGTGTGTGGGTCTTCTGGTTGTATATTTGTCTTGTTACACTGACTGTGTTGAGGACACTGGTTCATGTTAGGTAAGTTGATGTCTTCATGGGGGTTTCTAGGTTCAGATTCTGCAGAAAACAAATGTGAAGTTTGGCAAACAGAGCAAAATGAAATATAAAATATATAAAAGTTACATAGATTTTAAATACTATTTCCCTGTATATTAGGTGTACATTAGAAAATTAGGATATGGAGGTCAAGTGTAAAGAGGACAACAAATAGATGAATTGACTGCTCATCAAGACCTACCTTCAGGTGTTGTGTTGGTGTTGTTGGGTTTATTAGCGGTGATGGTGACTGACTGTACAGCTGATGTCCAGTTCATATCAGATGGAGGCTGAACACAAAACTCAGCAGAGCCGTCAGTGCTTCTCCTCTCTACAAACACTGCAAATCAACATAAATCATCTGATGACTGACACAGGCTTAAAACATACTACACATAAATGCTTTAGCAACTATTATGAACACTTTACATTTAAAACCAATAAAGTGCAATGAAAACACCTCTTAGAGCTTCTCTTACCTAAAAACGGATCAGGCTGTAAAAAGAAGACAATCCATACAACGTTCAGGAGAGAAACAATGATCTGGACAGTCCACTGCATGTTTCTGTCTGCTGATAAAACCTCACTCTGTGCTGAAAACACCTGCTGGCACACAGAAATACACCACACATCAAGGAAAGAGATAGACCTTTTTATTAAGTAAGTAGGTAAAGTTTATTTATATAGCACTTCTTAAGACAAGAGCAGTCACAGTGTGCTTTACAGTAGTAACAATTAAACAGCAAGCAATGCCATACCAACAAAAAGGGAGACACACATCTTTTTGGTTTAAAAAATAGGTACAATTGAATGTCATCAGCATACAAATGATAAGAAATTACTTTAAAACTGCTGATGATCTGATCTAATGGTAGGATATACAATAAAAAATAAAAGAGGACTTAACACAGATCCTTGAGGAACACCACATGACAGAAGAGCAACACCTGACAAAAATTTGCCCACAGAGACCAAAAGCATTCTATCAGCAAGGTCTGAAGTGAACCAGTCAAAGACAAGGCCCGAAATACCTACCATGTGGTTTAGCCTGTGGATTAAAATCTGATGGTCAAAGGTATCAAAGGCTGAGCTGAGGTCCAGTAAAACAAGAACTTAACAGTCTCCCTTATGCCGTCATCAAAAGGTCATTTGAGACTTTAAGGAGAGCTGTTTCAGTGGAGTGTAATTTTCTGAAACCAGACTGAAATTATGGAGATAGACCTTTTAATGCCTTGGCCAACCAGTCCAATTGCAGTTAATTAATGTGAATTGAAAGCCAAAAATTTGTTTTGTGGGGTCACAGTGACTTTGACCTTTGACCACCAAAATCAAATCAGTTGATCCTTGATTCCAAGTGAATGTTTGTGCCAGATGTAACAAACTTGGGCAAGATACTGAACCAGATCGAGTGCTATATGAATGTGTGTGTGTGTGAATGCATGACTGTGACCCATACTGAAGAGCACAGTTCTTGTCACACGTTAAGTGACCCAACTGTTACCCCAGCCCTCTGAATGACATCCTCACTTTCAGAAGCTTGTCTTAACACTACTGACAAAAATACACTTCCTCTTACCACCTCACCCAAAAGTTTTTATTAGTCTACTGTTCAACACCTCATGCCACAGCATTTCATTGCTCTATGTACTTGTACACAGCTCATACCAAATAATCACCAAATAGCACTACTACCGCTACTGATAATTAGAAGCACACAACTGAAAAATATACACACAAGTCTGATTAACTACCCTTGTGAGGACAGTCTATTCACATAATGCATCCATTAGCCACTTACTCTAACCTTAACCATCATAACTGAATGCCTAACCTTAACCCTTATCCTAACCATAACCTAAACTTAATTCTAACCCTAGAACCAAGTCTTAACTCTCAAAAAGCATTTTGTATCCATGGGGACAACAATTTTGGTCCCTACAATGATTATGAGCCCCCATAGGTGAGTGTGTACTCAGGTTCCAGTCGAGACCAGTAAATAAAAACAAGCACACACACACACATACAGTGAGAGTGGCAGAGGGTGGATGGGACAAAGAATTAGCAACAGGTATCAATGCTAATAATCGCTAGTTAGCACATTTCAATCTGCTAAATAGTTCAAGAATTGATATATCAGACCAGCTTGCCAAATTCGTAGTGCCTCAATATCAGTATAACACAAAAATGAACAGTATATTCATACTTACCTGATCTCTGCCTCAAAGTAACTCTTCACACTTACTGACTCACACTGAGCATGTGTGTTGTGTCCACACAGTGCTCACTGCTGCAACAGGAAACTAGGATGGAGGTGTGGTAGAGGGCACTGTCCAGCAGCACATATCTTCTAAATGAAATGTATTAATTTATCCTAAATTAACATTGGAGCATTGCACTGCTGGGTGGGGGCCCTTGCCATTGGGGAGTGCTTTTGCCATAGGGGGTGTTTGCTCGGTCTGTAACAATATTTAGTTGGTGGTACGTGTCAAAGTTACATCGAGATGATTGCTAAAACCCGAGGTTTCTCACCAAATAATCAGTGTTATTCTCTTCACCTGTCAGTGGTTATAATTTTACGACTGATCAGTGTGTGCATATACAGTGGCAAGAAAAACTATGTGAACCTTTTGGCAGCAATAACCTCAACCAGGCACTTCCTGTAGCTGTGGATCAGACCTGCACATCGTTCAGGAGGAATTTTAGCCCATTCTTCCTGGCAGAACTGCTTTTGCTCTGTCATATTCTTTGGACGTCTCACGTGTATGGCTCTCTTCAAGTCATTCCATAGCATCTCTATTGGATTGAGGTCTGGGCTCTGACTTGTCCACTCCAAAAGGCGGATTTTGTTTTTCTGAACCCATTCTGTTGTGGACTTGCTCCAGTGTTTTGGATCATTGTCCTGTTGCATCAGTTTCACCTGATGTACATTCTCACATTATCCTGAAGAATGTTTTGATACACTTGGGAATTCATCTTCCCCTCAATGATTGCAAGCTGGCCAGGCCCTGATGCAGCAAAGCAGGCCCAAATCATGATGTTTCCTCCACCATACTTTACGGTTGGGATGATGTTTTCATGATGATATGCAGTGCCCTTTTTACTCCAGATGTAGTGCTGCATGTTCTTTTCAAATAGTTCAATCTTAGTTTCATCAGTCCACTAAACATTTTGCCAATACGGCTGTGGAGTGTCAATGTGTCAGTGCTCTTTCACAAACTTCAGGCGTGCAGCAACGTTCTTTTTAGTAAGCAGCGGCTTCCTTCATGGTGTCCTGCCACAGACACCCTGCTTGTTCAATGTTTTATGTACTGTAGACTCATGAACACAGATGTTAGCCAGCTCCAATGACACCTTCAAACCTTTGGCTGTCACTCAGGGTTGTTTCTTTACTAATGCATCTTGATTGTGCTCTTGGGGTCATTTTGACTTGGCACCCACTTCTCAGTAGAGTAGCCTCAGTCCCAAACTGTCTCCATTTGTAGATTGTTTGCCTATCTGTAGACTGGTGAATTTCTCAAGTCTTTGAAATTACTCTATAACCCTTTCCAGCTTTATGTAAATCAACAATTCTTGATCATAGATCCTCTGAAAGCTCTTTTTGGCAAGGCATGGCTCACATAAGTGTATTCTTCTTATGCAGAGCAAACTCAAAAAGTTTGAGTGGTTTTTATCAGTCAAAGTAGCTCTAGTCCACACCTCCAAACTCATTTTCTTAGCAAGACTCCAGGTATGCTAACACACCTGACTCCAATTAGCTTTTTTGAGGTCATTATTTCAAGGGTTCACATTAAAACATGAAAGGTCAGATTTTTTTGTGTTATTACTTTAGGCACATTATATTTGTCAATAACCTTGACTTAAATGAAGATCAGATCACATTTTATGACAAATTAATGCAGAAAACCATGAAATTCCAAAAGGTTCATATGCTTTTTCTTGCCATATATATATATATATATATATATATATATATATATATATATATATATATATATATATATATATATATATATATATATATATATGTGTGTGTGTGTGTGTGTGTGTGTGTGTGTGTGTGTGTGTGTGTGTGTTTCTAAGTATATATATATATATATATGTATGTATGTATGTATGTATGTATGTATATATATATATATATATGTGTGTGTGTGTGTGTGTGTGTGTGTGTTTCTAAGTATCATTACTATAAAGAGTAAGGTCTAGACATGCTCTATATGTACAGTGCCTCAAGATAACCATTTCCATTGGTTATCCATTGGTTATCCATTGTGATTTGGCACTATATAAACAAAAACTGGTTGACTTGATTGATTGATTGATTTTCAATGGAGTCTGGAAGTGGTACATAGTGATGTTTCTAGGTAAAAAGCATCCTACTTCTCAATAAAAAGCTCAGTCTCTGTAGGAATCCTATTCATAATGTTATCAGTCATAATAACTATCACTTTAGTGGACATACTTTAACATGGACAATTACGCATTGAATTACATTGCAGCAGTTGTTTGTGGTAGCTGGGTACAATGCAACCTTTAAATAAATACCGACATTAAAGTGCTCAATTTATCATTCATTTTGCAGACAAGGTACAGTCCATGTCAATTATAACTGAATAATAAATTCAAAAGTGATGATACAAATTATGCTTTTCTTTGAAGGAAATAAACACTGTCAAATCACAAAATTCTCTCAGGAAATATCTTTGACTCTTTTAAGAAATTATTAATTTAATCACATAAAGTGATATCAACTTTTTAACTTGTTTTTTCTTGAGCTAATGCTTTATTTCTTCATTTAAGCCAGATTATCTTTCATCTTACAATAATATGACAAGAGACGGGACAAATTTTGACACAACTGTATTTGAATGATGTTTATTCTGTATGATATTGTGGGTAATACAAAGCATCCAGAAGGCACAGACACAGACAAAGGATCAGTAGGTTAGTGAGTCACTTCAGACTCTAAATGATTCATTCATTTGAAAGCAAAATCTTTGATTATTTACGGCAGGTTTGCACATTAACACTAAAATCTTTGCTGTGTTTTAACAAGAGCATCAAAACTTTCACAGTATGAGATTTAATAAAGCGACAAACACAGCAGGATTTAGTTTTCCAGACAGACAGCTGGTTTAAAAGGTTTTTTCATCCACATATTTCATGATGTTCTGAACCCAGGAGAGATTTGGATCCACACAGATGTTACGACCCTTTTGTGTCATCAAACTGAAACAAAGAAGGTGAAAATGTCGTCATGATACACACTATTTGTTTTTTAAATACACTTTAAAAAAGGTTGACAAAGAGCTTCAACAATAAGTCAGAGAAAACTACAGAGTGAACGCAGACAGACGAAGCAGAACAAACAGGAGATAAAATGAGGTGTAGTTGGTCTGTAGGATGGAAATTGCACATTACAGCAGTAGAGTGTAGACACCAACATTAGAATATATAATGAGAAAGTAATGGTAAAGAATTATTTTTATTCAATAAACTGTATATCAAATGAGGAAAATAAATATTTGTAGTGTGCAGTACAAAAGGTTTACTGTATTTTCCTTCTAAAATATAAATTCAATATGTATTCAAATTATGGTATTAAGTTTATATTACACTAATTTAGGTAATTGTATTAACATATAGATAATGAAGTAAACTCAGTTTGCAGTACTTACACGACTCCAGTCCTCGGGCACCGGTGATCAGACATGTAATATCCCTTGACGAGGTCTTTTTTCACTCTTCTTGGGTAGAAACTGAAGCAGCAGTCATCAGGACCAGTTGCACCTGAAGAAAAGAATATCAAGTAATATGTTATCAGGGTAATATATCATCAGAGGTAATACCTTTATCACAGAAGATATTTAAATGATAAAAAGGCTCTTACTGTTGCAGACCACTGGAGAGAGCAGTGCAGCCCCCAGGATGCAGAGCAGGAGGATGTGAACGGTCCTCATAATGACTTGATAGTCCTCTGTAGATGGTGACGGAGATTAAAAACCAACTGTTCTTCAGATGCAGTAAGGGGCTACTGAATAAAATGCGGTGAGGTGTTATGTTTATCAAGATAAAAAATCTTTGAAAAAAAAAAAAAAAAGGTGTCACTGGTGTGAAAGAGGGAGGTTGAGGTTATGTTGACAGAAACTTTCCACTGAGCTTGGTTTGCGAGTGGTTGATTGCAGAGGAAATGCAGCTGTGGTTAGCCCTGACATATCTCAAAGCACACATATACAAAGCAAATTGAACAGATGGGTGAGAAATTAAAGGAAAAAACATAAATTCTCTCAGTAAGTCTCTGGGACTCTGCTGGAGGGATGGAACACCGTAGTGTTTGATGATGGTGATGGAGCACGGTTAATCACATCAGTCTTAAAGCTCAGGCTGTCACATTTAATCCATTTGAATTTCTGAAGAGATTGGACATCAGGCTATTAAGATATCTACATCCAGACTACAGTGATTTGCTAATGATGGTCATGAGATATGATAGAAAGCTCCAGAACAGCAACTAGCTGGGATCTTTTTTATCAAGGTCAAGAGGGTAAAGACTGAACTTTCCATTAAGTGGTGGGAGAATTCCAGCAGACAGATGAAAAAGCTAACAGTCAAAATCGAAGTAGCAGAGGCTAAAATATCCTGAGGTCCCTATAATGCTTCCACCTTTAAACTCGCTGAATCCTACATTACCCATGATGCAACTCGATCGAAAACACATAACTCCAGTCACTACAGTTATGTCACTGATTTTGTCACCAGAGTCTGATTTGACAAAGCTCCTCTTGAGCCTTAACGCACTGGTCCCCAAACTTTTCTGCGCCACAGACCGGTTTCATGTAAGACAATGTTTTCACGGGCCAGCCGTCGTCGGGGGGTGGGGGTCAAAATTACCGTATATATACCATATCGTATAAATACAGATTCGGCATTAAAACAAACAAACACACGTAAAGAGCATGATAAATACAACTCACCGTGACGCAGCAGCAGGCAGCATCAGCTCTTCAACAGTGAACAGCTTCTTAGCCATTAGCAACACGGTTAGCAACGAAGTACGGTGCTCTCAATGCAGCTACATCTGTTGCTGTGGTGGCTCTGAAGACTTGCTTCTGTCCTTCTTGTTCACGTTTTTTCTTCCGTTTTCTTCCGAGAACTTGGGTTCAGACTTGTCTTTTAATGTTGTTTCATCATTGGGCCTTTTCCCTTTTCAAAAAACCTCTCCAAAGATATTTGTTTTTTGTTTTTTTACTCATTTTAGCTAGTTAGCTAGCTGGCTTAATTTGTAAGGCGTCACAGCTGCGACATAAACAGATGCGTATCAAGCGGCATCAGGAGACACAGACGGATGTGATGGGCAGAGATTCCGGCCATTTTTCAAAATAAAACACCCCGCAGACTCCACTAGTCAATAACACCAAATGATCCACGGCCTGATACCGGTCTGGGGCCCGGTGGTTGGAGACCAGAGGACTTTATATAACTGTTTTCACACGCTGAGGTGAACTCCCTACGAGAAGTACACGTAACTTGTAATATTAGTGGAGCACTTCTTTAGCATTGAGTTGTTGTAATGCAAGTAGGAGTAATGTATCCACAGAAAATCATAGCAGGACTGCAGTTTCCTTCAATCCTGTTGAGCTTTTTAGCCTCTTTCAGCTAATTGTTTTGGTTCTACTGTCCACATCTTTACTGTTCACTCATTGATATAACTCAGTGTTAAAACAATACTTTGCTCAGAAATGATCTGACAGCAACATGTTCATGTTTGCCATTCAGAGTTGATGAAAGGTCGTCTGGGAAATGTAGGCATTCACTTGCAAGTAAAAGTTGACAAGGCGGGCTTAAGATAAAAATAAAATGGCTGCTCAAAATGTTGTTTTTTTTCCATTAAATGTGAACAAAAACACAGAACAGGCTCCAGGTTGAATATGTACAGCTCTTTATTTTAATAAAACCATTGTTTATATACATTTCAAGTGAGATAAAGTTGCATGGTGACCCTCTGTTGTCTCCATGTGTGTCTATCAGTCCTCTACAGTACATGGGTCTCTTGAGGGGGAAAAAAAAAAGACAATGCAAAACAAACAGAACCCAAGAAATGAAAAACATCCAGAAAATCAAACAGATCATTACACAACAGTATATTACACTTCTTCTTTAAATTTAGTTTGATTGAGTTTGGTTTTTGACCAGTGTGGGTCATACAGCGTGTGTTCTGTGATAGAAGGGCAGACAGAAGGTAGTGTTAGTAGAGCTGGGAGGGTCAGTTCATACATGGACACACAACCCGTTTAAACCTGCGAGTGATGACATAAACTGGTGATGAGAGGCACAACTCAAAGGCTTACATGTATGTGCAAAAAGCTTTATTGCAGTCCTGCGGTGTGTCACCACACAGGAGGAGAAGGGGGGTGGGGGTGGGGGTGGGGGGTTGCATTGAGGAGAATGATCAGAGAGCCTGCTGCACGCTGCAGAGATGAAACACACACTCAAACACAGACTGTCTGTTAGCAGCCATAAACCGACTGAGATGACGATTAACAAATGAAAGGCGCTTCCTGTTTTTAAAAACCAGAACACTTCTCATACTTCAGTTGTGGTCCAGGTAATTTAAGAAAGTGCAGTCTCACCTCGGTGGGGACGACAGATACACAGGCCAAATGGAAGATTTCATCAATATGACAGGGCAAAAAAACAAAAACAAAAACAAAACAGAAGTTAACTGCATCACACACAAAATCAGTAGCACAACACATGAGATGAAGCAGCTTCACGACCAATAACAGGACAGTTACACTGAGAAATACCATCAGCAGTTTCTTTGGAGAGAAAACCTCAACCCAACCTCAGCTCTTCAACAACCAGCAACATTTCTGCACTTCTCAACTTTTATGTGCAAAACGGGCTTTAAAAGAAATAAACATCACATATAAGATATTTATCAAACTGTATGGGATCAACAGCAAGATGGTACTTCACTTTAAAAATCTGATTATCAAGTAATGCCTGCTAGCTGGCTAACTCATCAAAACAATGCTTGGAATGTAACTTCAACCCTGACGCTGGCCCCGCCCCTGCTGGTCAGGATGGAATGACACTTTAACCACAGTGTGAATGCTACGTCAGGGAGCTTGACACACCAACGACCTCAGACAGCCACAGATAGGAAGGGAGGTGACACGGTGAAGGCTCAGGTGACCACTGACATGTGCGTATGATCTGCGTGACTGGAAATTCAGGATGAAGAAGATGAACTAGCCGACTGTTTTCATGCCACTGTGAACGTGTTAAAACAGCCTCCTCACACGTTTTGCTTTGCTTGGATTGGTGTCTTTTTTTTAAAGGCGTTAAAGTGAGAGAGAAACTGGGTGCTGAGGGCCGCAGAACCTATAGGGTGCGGTCGTGCCACGATAGCTGACTGTTGACTTGGGGAGAGGGCTCAGCAACAACCCTTCATGTGACTGGAACAAGTCCTGTTTATGCCGCGTCATCCTTTTGATAAATATTAAATAAATGCACAAAAGACATCAACACTCACGTCAAGACATTAAGAATCAAAACACTAACAAGCTGAAATGTACCTCAAACACACTGAGAGCAGGGGGAGTCCATGTCTGAAACTGTGTCCTGTGTGTCTAACAGTAACACATTAGCTCATCGCTTACTCCAGTTATTACATAAATATACTGTAAAACTCATTTTACAGGCAGCTTATGACCTCTGTTCAGAGGGTTACAACATTTCGTTACATGTAACAACGAACTCGTCTTCAGGGCTTTAAACCTCTTCACTAAACTCTCTGTGTTTAGAAGAGCTGACTTCATGGGAATGGTTCAGGAGAGAAAATCTGAACTGAGTGAGAAGCGAATGAAAAGCTGAGAAGCAAATCAATCAAGCTCGGAGGCTGTGGAAGAAGAAGGTGCAGAAACAAAGAGACTGACACATTTAAACTATCACACAGATCTGACTCTGGAGTTTCCCAGTCTAATAGTTTTTCCCGGCCTAACAGGTCGAGGAGTAGACTGTTGTTTTGTCAGAAAATATTTAGAAAGAAAAAGACGAGTGGAGCTGCAGCCAGAGAGAGCTCTGACAGCAGAATTACAAACTAAGCGGGGGATTTGAGTAGTAACTGTATCTCTGTGGTTTCCCCTGGTCTGTGGAGACCTGAATCAGTCTGATAGATACGTGTATGTGGGAGTGTGTGATACATTCTTCAGCCTCTGCCAGTCACAGTTTCCAGTCCGCTGCTGGGCCTCTGAGCGGAGAAGGGGTGCCGGGAGTTAAATAAGGCCTCGTGTTCCTTTTCACACCCCTGCCTCGTCGCTGACAGACCCTCTCCTCCAGGGTCCTGGTTCTGGTGTCAGAGCAGTGACATGGAACTGGAGAAGAGGTTTATCACAGCAGCTACAACCAGATGAGTCCCCAAAGCTGAGTGTAGGTCTCTCTCAGGTCCATCTGGCCTGGTGAGAGTCCAGTGTGTTTTTTTTTGTTTCCCCCAAAGGCTGGAGGGGAGCTGGTTGAGTCCTTTAGTGTGTGAAGGTTTCTTCTGATCCCAGCTCAGCGCTTCAGCACCGGGCTGCCTCGCTCCTGATCTTTCTGTAACGCCTGCAGGACCTGAGGTGGAGGGAGGTGCAGTTGAAAAAAAAAATAAAAAAAAGAGACACACAACACACCGAGAAGCCTAAACCGTGCAAGCTTTAACATCCCACCTGTGCCCACTTCCTGTTGCGGCTGGTCATGTGAACGGCGGCGATGTGCTGGAAGAGCTGCTCGGCGGGGATGAGGTCCGGCAGGCGGGTGAGGAACTGAGCCATGTGTATGAAGTCCATGCAGGTCAGGACGTCCTGGTAGAGGCGCAGCAGGCCCAGCGCCGTGCGGAACAGGAACTCCTCGCCGTCTCTGCAGAACACGTCCCACACCCGGCACGCCAGGTCCAACGGCAGCGACTTACTGTACAGGGTGAAGATCCTGGAGGAGGAGGAGGAGGGCAGGGGGGGGGGGGATATTGGTTTTGTGATGATACAAAAAACTAAGTAAAACAAAACACATGAAAACAGGAAAGAAGCACAACTTTAAGATGAAATGTAACACTTTCAGTTCTTCCTGTCTGCAGCTGCCCCCCCCCCCATCACTACATGCTACATTAAAGTAAGGCCTACACATTAATGCATTAAAGTAACACACATCTTTTACTTATGTTCTTTGTAAACGGCCGATAGGTCCGGGTGCTCCTCATTAAATATTTCCATTCCATTCCCATTGGTCTGACAGGACATTTAATGAGCCAAGGGCTCTGTGGAAACTGATTTCACTCATTTTTGATGCTTGATTAATCAAGAGTTATAATCTCTTGATTAACTGATGATGAAAATACTCATTACTTTCAGCCCTAATGCACTCTTCATCACTCTACAAACTCTTTTGTGCGTAATTATGTTTTGTTCCGTCACATTTACTTCGCTGCTCTCTAACTAACCATCTGTGCATTCAATCTGAAACTGCTGTTAGGATACTAAACTTTTCAACCTGTAATGACTGATTTTTTTTAGTCGACTGGAGGCAGCACAAGCTGTGAAGCCCACGCTGACATATCTAAGTTAATATAGTGAACTTGTGAGCAAACAGCTGCTTACACTGTAAAAATAAAATTAATTCTAATAATCCACAAAGTTAGAAAATGTATAGTGATGAACAGTAAAGGATGAATACTGAAATATTGCCTCTGTCTCAGTAAGGGTGGGTGGGTGAGGTGTGAGTTCAGTAAAAATAGAAATCTAGAAATTTCCACATTAACATGGGCAGAGGTCACCTGTCTGCACAAACTGCCTGTCCTGTTTTCTCAGAAACACACCTGACACTGAAACTGTGACGGGCTCAGTGTGACACGAGAGTCATGTTTCCAGATGACGACACGTAACTGTTTTTTTTTTTTTTTTTTTTTTAACCAGAGACAGAGAACAGAGTGCACCCTGCACGTAGGTGGACAACAAACCATGTACAGTTCATGTTCTAGCTGTGAAATGACATGGTGGTAAGTAGTTCAAAGAGAGTAACTGTCAGATTATCAGAGTCTAATTATATCACAGAAAATTCACTGTATTAAAAACACGAAGGCAGTGAATGTGAGCGTAGGCAGAAAGATGGGAATAAAAAAAGAACACTTAAGAAACTCACCAGTCGATTAAATAAATATCAGGGGTCAAGTTGTTTTTCTTGAAATGTGCAAAGAGCTTTGGTAGATTCTCTTCAAAGAACACTTCAAATGCGGCAAAGTAGGTCAACATCTGTGGAGAGGAAAGAAGGTGGTCTAATGTAGTAAAATAAACACAAACCACAACATTGTGTTCAATCAGGAGGCCACTGAGTCATCTGTAGAAATGGACGACGGTGAACAAAGCAAAGCGTCAGAGCAGAATGTAAACAGGCAGCACACAGGCTGATGGATGCTGTAGCTGGTCCAGAGAGACGTGTGTGGTGTTGACATGTTAGATAGACGAGTGCGCAGGGTTTCAGTTAGGACCTGCTGTCAGAGATCTACACTGAGCACTGCTGCGTCCAGCACAGGTGACTGGATTATTTCATTGAAAAAGACACAGACGAGCTGAAAATGTAGAGTTAAAAACCTCATTTTTTAGTATGTTTCTGAGCAACTGTGACAAATGAATTAAGCAGCAAATGCTGGTTTGAGTTGAAATGAAACTGTGAGGCTTTTTTCTGCCATTTCAAAAACGCCTGACAGATCAAATTAGATTGATTAACTGAAACGGCCCAAAATGTTGATGTCATTATAAAAATATAATGGAAATGGTTTAAAATGCACTGAATGAAACAAACTGTTACATGGTATGAATGTACTGTTTCAAGCTCCGCAGATGTTACTGACCACAAATGACTGTTCTATCGTGCAGTGTTGTCATATGCTGTACTCCTTCCTCTTGTTTTGTTGAGACTTCCACAAGCTTTTTACACATGTATATCTCTTGGGGATCACATTTAACTGTAAGTGTTGGTTTGATCATTTGACTACAGGATGTTGAAACATTGTCTTTTTCAGTCTCCATTTGTCCCTTCACCTAATCTTATGTATTATTATTTATTTATTACTTTTATTGTATTTTTATTTATCACTATGTGTTATACATTTTATTTATTGCTATTTATCTTATAGAAAATTAACCTTGACATTCATGAAATAAAATTTAAAAACAATACAGGTGAACAACCTAAGCTGGTATCAAAATGTGTTAAGAGAGAGAGTGTTAAGTGAGGTGTACACATTGTTTTTCAAGTTTTGATGCTTGACGCCTGTCTGTGTGTGTGTGTGTGTGTGTGTGTGTGTGTGTGTGTGTGAGAGAGAGAGAGAGTGTGTTACTGACAAGGCTGTGGTCAACTCTGAAGAAGGCCATCTGACAGGGCTTGTTGAGCAGGTTGGCAAAAGCTATAAAGGCATCAGCTGTGTCCAGGTTCAGGATCAGCACTGCTGCGATGAACGACATTCCCTGCACCTACACACACACACACACACACAAAGTTTGTACAAACACAATAAAACATCTGTTAAAAGTGGAGTTTTGAGCTTGTCTGTATAAAGCGTGTCTCTGAAGAGAAAGCAGAGACAAGTGAACACCTGCTAAAGGTCAATTTTGTCACTGCACCACCATCAACACTAATCTCATTTCAAATGATAAGTAACTCAGCTTCAGTCTGGATGCTGAAGCTGGAAAGTGAGATAAAATGCTGACAAAGGCAGATGCAAGGAACAAAAAAAAAAAAAAAAAAAAGGGGGGGAAAAAGTGCACAGAGGTGGATGCATAGGTTGTGTGTGTTTAGCAGCTCATGGGTTGGGGTCAGCGCAGGAAGTCACACTCATTTATAGACAAGTATAGAAAGCGTGGGGCTGCGGTGAGGAGCAGAAAGGCAAACCACAGCATCTACAAGCGCAACATGGCTCTGAAGTGCAAACATGAGTTCAGTGTAACAGCACAGCATGACGCTGACAACATCAAGGAGCAGCCGTCACTTTTTATCACTGCCACTGACCAAAATGTATTATTTGAAAGAGCAGGCGACTTTTAAAAAAAAAAATCAAGTTTATGCTTCAATCTCCATGGTTTGATGAATAATACATCATAAATGAAGAGATCGAGCATCAAGCAGGCCAGGACTTCAGTGTGAAATGTGAGTGTGAGAACAGACAGACATGAGTCATGCAAAGAAACAGAGGCACATGATTAATAAATCTCCCTGGGAGGAAGAGAAGAGTGAGTGGAAGGAAAAGATGTTGAGGTGTGCTAACTGGGAAATCACGCCTACACACAGTGGAGATGCCTTGCCCAAACCACTGGGCACTGCAGTGTAGAGATGTAATGAAAATGAGGCAGGTCTGAGCTCGTGATTGGACGCCTGCGATGACGTGTGGAGCTTCATGCAAGTTGCAGCGGAGAGGTGGAAACTCAGAGCAGGGCTTCAAAATAAAAAATTACCACAACCACCACTCTGAATTTCAAACATTCCCTTTTAGCACATGTGATTTACTAATATCAATACTAATCAATACATAGATATCCGTATTTACTGGTTAAAAAAAAAAAAAAGATAAAAACTGGAAAAACATGGAGACAGTTAGCCTGCCTCTGTCTAAAATGAAAAAAAGCTTTGTGTAATCTTTACACAAACAGAAATGTCAAACTGGCAAGTTGTGGTTTTTAATGAGGTGTTACAACCTGTAATTTCTGACCAACAGCGGTACAATGTTGACTATGAGCTGATAGCTGAGGTTCTGTGTTTGCTCTATCCACCAGCTGAATGCAGCTGTGAACAACCAGTGTGCCTTTGTTTCAGGGTCAGTCGTCATTGTTCTGCGTGGGAGATTCAGTACGCCAAAGCAGCCAGTGAGACAGAGGTAACATTTAGAAAGAGTAACACACAACAGGAATAAAAAGAAAAAAGAAAAGTCAAACCCAATTAGTGACTGGAATTATTGTGGTTGTATGCATCCAGCTGCAAATAATTAGCGTTTGAATATTTAAATTATGAACAAAAATGTGTTTTGATAGGTCACAGTGGCCTTGACCTTTGACCTCTGACCATGTCATCCTTGAGTCCAAGTGAATATTTGTACCAGATGTAATAAAATTCTCTCCTCACGTTAAACAGGCCAAAAACGTGTTTTGTGAGGTTACAGCAAACTTGACCTTTGACCTTTGACCACCAAAATCCAAGCAACTTATCCTTGAGTTTAAGTGAACATTTGTTCCAAATTGAGGAAATTCTCTCCAGGTATCACTGAGCTACGACCTTCACAGACAACACAAAACCTCCTCAGTTACCTCACCATGTTATGAGGCCAAAGGTTAAAACAGACTTGATGAAATCTTTGTTTTCCGAGTTGATCCTGTTTTCTTCCTCTGGACCTGGGTCAGAGCCTGTTACTGTCGAGCTGTGTATTCTAGCTGAAAATACATTTTTTCGGCTCAGTCTGTGTTTATTTATTCTCAGTGCAGCTCAGTAACCAAAAACTTAATAGAAACACATACTTTTTCAGTGTGATGAACTCTGCTTATTATGTACAGAAAACAAATTCCACTGTTCCCAGATTTCACCCTCCACCGAACATCTCAGCACGGACACAGAGAATATTGTCTTGTCATACACTCTCCACTGAGCTCCTTTCATCTGGTAGACACCTCACACTCAGTGGAAATCTGCCAGTCATCTCGACTGCAATCAAACCCTGGTTATTTAAGATAATAATAGACTGTGTAGGTGACACGTGGGAGATTTAAGTCCATGCTGTGTCATTTGTAACCTTCATGAAAAGTACTACTGTACAAGACCTCAGCATTCACATGATAATATTAAGAGCTGCTCCGATTTGTGACTAATCTATGTGGACTGAAAAAAAAAGAGGTATAAAGTGCACTGAGGGCTCACAACAGGATGTACTGGTTGTGCATATGTGTGTGTGTGTGTGTGTGTGACTTACGTAGCCAACGTCTGGCCGGTAACATGTGTACGCTCCCAGAATGCTGTGCAGCACATCGTGATAGGGCCCGCCCTGACGGCGAACAAAGAAATAATGAGGACAAAGGTAGAAACAGGGCAACATACACTCACATGCAACCAATAACATCAGAGTAGGCTTGTTGAGAATGTAGAAAAACGTAGAAAAAAAGGACATGAGAGATTGTTGTTTCAGTGGCATCTTGTCATGTGTGTGTCTTAGTGCTTTACAATATTTACAAGCATGAAATATATTTTTTTTCCCCTTTATTCTGAAAAGACAATATTCCCACTAAGCTGCTTACACGGCCAATGAAAATGAATATTCCACTAATGTTCCTGTTCACATGCAGCCGTGCATGTGTGTAGGTGTGTTTAGGTGTGTTTCTTGAACAATGCAAACTGTTGTGTACTTGCTTTGTGTACAGGTCTGCTGTGACTGAGGAGGTAAAGCAGGTCTTCCACTAAACAGAAGGTCACTGGTTTGATCTCAAAAATACTGAACCCCCAGTTGCCCTAGATGGCATACTATCAGGTATGAATGTGTGTGATAGAGAGGCGCTGTGTGTAGAGGTGCAGTATGAATGTGTGAATGGGTGAACTCGCAGTGTCAACTTCTTCCGAGTTTGTTGCGGTTACTAGAAAAGCTCTATAAGTAAGTGCAGTCCATTTACCATTTACCATGAACAGAGCCTGTGTAAAAACTCCAACAGACACACATAGTCCAGATGTATATGTACATGTCCAAAGAATCAGCTAAAAGGTGAATAATATCAGCATATCCCATGTCTTAATCAGAAAACACTGAACTGGGAATAAGGCGAAATTTGGAATATCCAAACACAATCTGTCGTTTACATATCTTACATATCTAGAATAACAGTAGAATATAATGCGTTCTTTGTGGTTACCTATTACTTGTTTTCTGCAATGGAAACTCATTGAACTGCTCTGATCAGTCCTGACATAGTGTTGTTGGTGGCTGAGCTTCTCTCACTGACCTGCTGGAAGATACACAGTTGGGGGAAGGTTCTTGAGATGTCCAGCTTGATCAGCTCCAGGCTCGACTCCCTATCTGAAGAACCAGCATCTGACATGAGGACATGGCAGCACATGGCAGAAACATGGCAGAAAAATGTGTGACTACATATGGGCCAAAATGTACATAAAAAGCCAGAAAAAGTGAAGGACAGAGTTTCTGTTCTGTCTCTACCTTCAGTTTCAGTCTCTGTGGTAGGTGCTGGTGTGGTCTTCCACTTCTCTTTTGCCCGGGCCAGGCAGATGTTATACAGCTCTGCAGGGACACATTACAGCACCACAGTACAGCCATTAGGAGACAACAGAGGGAAGACAGAGGCTAAAGAGACTGAGCAGAGAACATGATGACTGGACAGAAACCACTTCAGGTGATAAAAGGCATCAGCTCCTCACATTTCTCTGCAGCAATAACACTACAGCTGATTAAAGGAAACAGATCTCCTACCATTTCAGAAGCCATTTATTTCGTCTTTGACCTGTGGCTGCCCTCTAGTGATGAGATGCAGAACCCAAATAATGAGCTTTCTAAGACATGATGTGGAGCTCTGCACTGGTGGCCCCGACCTTGTTCACTCCTCAGCACCAGCTGATTAATGTTAACCTCAGAGAAACTACAGGCCATGCAGAAGGCTAGCGAGGAGCTGGGATGTGAACTGCAGGCTAATGTAAAGATACACTGCTACACACACTCACCAAGCACTTTATTAGGAACACCTGGACACCTGCTTATTTATGCAGTTATCCAGTCAGCCAATCGTGTGGCAGCAGTGCAGTGTGTACAATCATGCAGATACAGATCAGGAACTTCAGTTAATGTTCACATCAAACATCAAAATGGGGGGAAATTGTCTCATATAATGGATTCAGATTCCAAAGATGTATTTTATTGTTGTTAATAACATTATGTTTGGAGGTAATTCATGCTAGGTGAGTTAGCTATGAGCTTCATTTTGATTGTTTTAGCCTATATTTGTTTACATTTCTGCAAATTGGCACCATTAAAGGTATGCTGAATTAGCTGTTTGTAATTTTCATACTCATACAGCTGATAAGTGTGCCAAACTACAATAACTAACTTCCTATTGTTCTCAGAACGACGACATGCACCTGTCCTGTTGACCTCATGCAGTATCTCTCCCACACCTCTCTCCCACCACACGTCACTTTTTTTCCACCACCACCCCCTGTATTTGCCACAAGTAAAAGTGAGCGGTAACAGTAATCCTAGTAGTAGCAATAGCAGTAGCAATAAAACCTTTAAGTGAGGGAATACTGTCACTTAGCTACTACTTACGGACAACTTTGCAGGGACTGAGCTCTGGATGGATGAGTGTGTGTGTGTGTGTGTGTGCAGAGTGATAGTGCAAAGCAATGTGCTCCATTTAAAAGGCTGAGTAGCAAAAAGCAGAGTGGGCCAGCTCAGCAGTGAGTGAGCGAGCGCTTATCTGCAAGTAGCTCCCGAGGGTTCTGAGGAGAACACACACACACACACACACACGCACACACAGTAAGTGTAGGAGCTGCCAGTTTGAAATTGGTGCTCCTTTAGCAAGTGGAAAATGAATCTACAGTATGTGTGTGTGTGTGTGTGTGTGTGTAATATCAAGCAAGGCTCAGAGAACTCATTGAAATGCTGCTTGTTCCCTCTTGTACTTGGGAATCACTGGACCATGCTCCTCCTTAATGGACACGCTCTTCCTTCTTCTTCTATCTGTCTCACTGTCACTTATTCAATTACAAGCACCGAGACAAACTGCTACACCCATCAGTGAGGGAGTGCACCGAATGTGTGTATGTGGACTTAGCCTGTACACACTACTATCATGATGGATTCAATATCAGTGCAGGTGATACTGATTGATTGGGTTACGGAGTAAATCAGGACGTTGACACTCACAGGTCAAATACAGCTTTGGCAGTTCATGAGTTTTGGTATCGGACCTTACATATATGAGCCCTTTCTTCTCATTCACGCTGAGAATCACATTCACTCCCGCGTACCGTGTGTGATGTTGAGCTCGTTTCCCACAGCCAGGCTCCACACTTTGCCTCTGACACTGGGGGGGATGCCCTGCCACCAGAGGTCTCTCACTCGTCGAGATGTACACCTGGAGGAGGGTTTAATGTGGGAGGGAAGTTCAGAGGCTGCTTAACAACTGTCAACACCATTTATTGATCTGAGCCACAAGGTGGCAGTCACTTCTACCGTAAGAGCTGGAAATGAATTCTTACTTCAGAGTAAAACTAATCCTGAACTCATCCCTCTTTTACTCATTGTTTATGTTTACCCTATACTTCACAATGCTCCCCCTCTAATTCATACTGCCACATTTGTAATTGTTTTAGCAATATAAATGGTATGACAGCTAACAGAAGAAAACTAAAACAATCAGGATAGGGTCATATTACGCTGCCTTCATTGGTGCACTGTATCAATGTGTCTCCTTGTGGTTGAAGAGCTTTTTGGAGACTGGGAATCCCTGTTAGTAAATCAAGATGGCATAAGTGCACTAAACTTAGTTCAAGGTCTTACACCCACAGGAGTGGCAATATTTTAGAATACCAACTATGACAAGTATGTAAGAGTAGGAGGTACAACAAAGGTACTGACATTGAGTTTAATTCAAATCAACATGATGGAATGAACATGTGGCAGTTGTGCTTGTACAACAGGTCTTTTATTAATCTCATAATTAACCATCATGTCAGCACAAGACTGGGTTGTGTTCTCTCCCTGCAGTGCTGGTCTACAGCAGCTGCTCAGTGTACGCTCACAATATGGTGACTGTGATATCTCAGTAAATTCTAAACAGACATTCAATGATTATTAGATATACAGACGACAGACAATTAGCACCCCCCCATATTCACCAGCATAAAACCAGGCATGTGTGAGATGGAATCTGTCACTGGTTATTTCTACAAAAAGCATTACACACTGTCTGGTGTGGAGGTCTATTTCTGGATTGTGCAATTAATAGTTAGAATGATTTTTTCATATGACAGGGATGATTTTGTTTTAAAATGGTTTGAAAATATCTATTTTACACTCTTTGTTTATGAGTATGAAAAGTGGTCCTCTCATATGTCCAGTCAAAACAGAGGTATATTGTAACGAAGCAAATCCAACTCAGTGTAAAAAGACCCGGTCCGTACAGTGATGTGCTTTGTATTTAATTTCTAAGCTAATTGCTGACTCAGCGAGGGCGCTTGCATACTTAATCTGACTTCTTTCCACAGCAGGTCCAGTCACATTTAGGAATTTACAGTGCCTTCAAAATGTAACACAAGACAAGAGAGGGCGATGCATCGATCAGAGTGCTGAATTACACCACTGGGTTGGGCTAATGTGAAAAAGAAATGATGGGATAACTCTCAGTCTTTCATGTGTTCAAAAGGTATAAGATTCAAGTTGCTGTTCTTTGTTTAAAGCACAGGTTCAAAAGTTTGAGATGGGATTTATCAGTACAGAGAAGCATATTTCAAGCAACGGTTAAAAATAAGTGGATTCTGGGAAAACATCAGCATATTTCTAAACTCTGTCACAGTGTTAGTACTCACATTGTACTCCAGTTAGGTAAGATCTCCTGGTTCCAGGTCTGGGCAGCTGTGCCAATGCTCTCCTCAAGCTTACACCGATCCTCCAGCTGCTTCTTCCTCTTCTGAGCATCCTTCAACTCTACAGACAGGAGAGTGGAGAGAGGCGGTCAGATACTAAAACAGAGGGAAAATGAGAGAGTAAAGAGGAACCCAGGCTCAGGATAGACAGGCAGAGATAGCGTGTTCAGCCCTGTAGTCTGCCAAACTTAAAGAGAAAGGTGGAGGAAAAATAAATGGCAGATTTCCTCACCTTACACTCTGGAAAAAGAGAGTAAGTGAATGTTGAATCTTTTGTCAAATGAGCTCACCTCTCTTCTTGGCCTGGGCCACCATCTCTTCATACTGCTGTCTGTGTTTCTGTGCCTCCTCAGCTGGCTTGGCAGGCAGATTACTGTAACACACATAAATAACACATAGATAAGTAAATGGGTTAGCGGCTATGTGTTCTCTGAACTTAACTTGCATTATTCATGCTGAGCAAGCTTCTGTGGCATGAAGAGAGGAAAACATACACAGAGGAACAGGACAGGAGCTCCTCCCTGACTCTGGTCCAGTAACTTGCTTGTGGAGTGAATGTTACACTGTGCTGTATATGTCATGCTATTATTATCATGCTATTATCCTGTACTGAAACACCATTTCCTCTTCAATAATTCATTAACAAGAGCACGTGGTTGATTTGTCAGTCAGGGGCGTGTCTCTTTAAGTCACTCAGCTGATGTGGTGGTGGTAGATGCTGCTAGCTGAACCTCTGAGACTGCATCTTGTTAAATATAAAAATCAAAATGAGGTTACACTTGTCATCCCTTTGGTGCACAAATTTACAAACTGTGCTGATGAAGATCATGTTGTATGAGTGAAAGCCCCACCCCCAATCACTACTAAATGGACCTTGAGTTGAGACAGATTTGTTCACTGGAAATGACAGTCTAGAAAAACATAATAATGATAATAACTCAAGGTCCACTTACTGGCTTTTTTGGGAGTTTTCAACCATCTCTATCAGCTGATGAAGACCATGTGATTCAGCTCAAAGCTCTTGAAAATTCTAGTAAGTGGACCATGAGGTTTTTTTTTTTTTTTTTGGGTAACATTTTATAACATGCTCATCCTATAAATAAAGGAGGATATAAAGTCATTTCAACATGAGTGTTTACTGTAAATATGATCGACTTTTATACTTTTAATTCGTTCTCATCAGTAGAAGTTAATGTGAGTTTTGGATGTTGAGTGTTTTCTGCCTCAGGATGTTGAATCTCAGAGCAGAAGATAGACGGTGCTCTCTAATTCTACTAAGCCAATAACACTGAAATGTGCACTACAGCATGTGCACTTTTCCTGAATGTTTTTTACCAGTAGAGGGTGACAATAAGAAAGAAAAATCTATTGGAGGTTACATGTAGCAAAAGGCCTGAGCAGCAGCTGAGCTCACAGTTCTGCTAGTCAACGGTGTTAGAGTAAACTTCCTGGCCTTCACACAGGAAATCTGGCTAATTCATACCATCGTTTTCATTCTCTAGCAGAAGCAGCAGAGAGCACCACTGAATGAAAGACGAGGCCCGACACATGTCTCTCTGTTTGTCTGTTAACAAAGTGCAAAATGCTAAAAAAGCAAGAAAATGGAGCCAGGCTGAGGGAGGGCCATTAAACTTTCAGCAGCACTTCTCTTTTACAGTCTGAGAGACAAACGGGGGACACAGTGAGAGCTGGAACGATACTGAATGTGTGAGTGTAATGACCCAGCAGAGGAAGGAGGGCTGATAGAGACGAAACGAGGGGAAGATAGAGACGGAGTAGAAACAGACATAGCTTTATTTTCTGATAAGCAAACTCTACTGGCAGTGAGAGCGCGTGAAAAATGTGGGATAGTCTAACAACTCAAAGATCTAAGACGGGCCATGTGTGTTTACATACGCAGGTCTGTCCTCCAGTATAAGTGCGGTGGTGGAGAGTGGCTCAAAGTCCAGGTTTTTCCTCACACTCTGCCTGGGAGATGTTGGGTTGCCAGGTCCAGCTCTACCACTCTTTGTTTCATATTCCTGACGACAAAAACAAGATGAGTTAGACAAATAAACGTAAAGCTGGAGGTTTAATTACAACAGTGTTACAGGGAAACCGACTCTCTTTTGAGGTCAATTTCATTCAGGCTATATTTAGTTTCACATTGCTGGCAGCAATGACGTGTACACGGCATCTACACACACACACACACACACACACACACACAGAGTGAAGAACAGATTGAGGAAAATTGGTGGATTAGTTTCTCCATATTGCATGTCTGGGTACTGACAGCCAGCAGCACATGCATGTAGCTCCACAGCCAGGGAAAATCACCACAGTGGTTACAGCTGATGCTGTGGGCGGGCACAGATGTAAAATTTAATGGAGGGGACGGAGGGCTTGTACGTCCACATGAAATCACACATAAACACTGAGAGATGTCTCGACAACCTTGTGACAACGTTCATATGGCCTCTGAGAATTTGTCAGCTGATGTCTAATGAATGTGTGGTTTCTGCTCCACCACTGGGAGCATGATGCAGGCCTATAGAAGGAGGAGGCCATGTGACAGTCAGTCTATTACAGCTAAGGCCACAAGGCACTTCAACACAAGGCCAACTATCACCTGACTGACTGACAGGTTGCGTGTCTAAGAGCGTGTGTGTGCGTGTGTGTGGCAGCAGCTCTAAGCTTAAATCCAGAGGTCAGCATTAGGGAGAAGGTAGAGCAGAAATAGTTTAGGGAAGACCTTTAGAGGAGACCACTAGAAGATGCTACAGTGTCTTATTAGTTAATTAGGAAGCCACTGCAAATAGGGCAAGTGCAATATGAGTACACACACCGGCCAGACGTTGGCTACGTAAGTCACACACACACACACACACACACACACACACACACACTGTGTCCAAAATGTCCTCCAGTGTGTGTTGAGCTGGTTAATAATGCAGGCTGAGGTCTGCAAGCAATCAGCTTAACACTGTGCTACCACAGGAACATTCACATTGATCAGTACAGGGCACAATACAGCCAGGAAAATCTATTCCTCTGTGTGTGTGTGTGTGTGTGTGTGTGTGTATGCATGACTGTTAGTGATGCAGCCCATGTTATTAATCTGTCTTTGTGATGCTGTCTGTTGTACCAGAGCCTGGCCTTCATTGGCCCTGGGGGACAAATAAAGGTAATTGAATCAGAGTAGTTTTTTTGGTTTGAGGAGGAGGACAAGACATTAAAGTGCCAAATGTAAGAGGAAAAGGAATTAAAAGACATAAAGCTACCATAAATTACTTTTATAGCCACAACCTTTATTATTAGCGCACCTGCCAAAAAAATTTGTCCTTTACAAGATGATTCAAAAAAAGTCATAAAACAAACAAACAAAAAAAGCAGTAAAAAAGAACTAGGAGTCTCCACCTATGCTAGTGGCTCTCTGTGGTTATATTTAGAAGCTAAATGCTAATGTCAGCCAGCTAACATGCTTACAGTGACGATGCTAATATGTTGGCGTTTAAGCAGAGAATGTAAACCAAGTTGTCCAACTTATTTTTAAGGAACAGTTTGACATTTTGGGAAATATGTTTATTTGTTTTCTGGCTGACTTGACTGACCAATTAGAAGATGAAAATTCTCACACCTGTACATTAAATATGAAGCAACAGCTAGAGGACACCTAGCTTAACTTAGCATTAAGACGGGAACTAGAGGGAACAGTTAGTCTCTAATGGTGAGAAAAAAAAAACTCCAAACAAAACCTCTTGATTATCATATTACCTTTTTAGTTATGAGATATGAGATATTTTGTGTTAGCCTGATAGCATGCTAACATTTTCTAACTGACACAACACATACTATGGCTGAGAACTGGATGCACTGCAATTATGACCTAATTATGGTGCTAGATGAGAAATTAGTAGCAAATTTTATGGCCAGCCATCCATCCAGTGGTTTTTGAAATGTTTCTGTCTGGACCAAAATGGTGGACCAACTGATCAATCAATGGCCTTGCAATACCTGAAGTGACTGCACTGATGTAAAAGCAAATGACTATTGAAAGACTACTGAAATCCAAGCACCACTTTCTCCACTGTTTAAGAGTGAGATACATCCAGTTTTAAAAGGAGGATAGAAACATGCCTTAGGGGTGGACCAATAACATAACAAATGGACCAAATATGCTCTGTATTTTAACACTGAAGTGGGTCAATGACTATAGTGCTGGATTAGGAGCGAAGACAATTCATCTTTTAAGGTGGGAGTAAAAGCAAAATAGGTGTCACCAGTAACTACTTTCCTTATTTTTCTTAGATTCAAGAAGGGCCAATGCAGAAAAAAGGTGGCCACATTTCAAAGTCATGGCAGGGAACCAGCATAAGGCAGGGAAGCTGCTCGAGTCCAAATGAAATACTAAAAAAGAAATATGAAGACCAGAGTGATGTAGAAGAGATGAGAGGAGGAGAGGGAGGATGGGGAAGCCTGAGAGGAAAATGCCAAAAACATCTCTTGAGGTTTGGACATCAAGGGAGGGAAGTTGACATAGAAGACAGGAAGAAATGAGGCCAGTCACGGATGAAGAAAGGATGGGAGGAGGATGCGTGAAGCTGGAAGTGAGCGCTAATGGAAAACTGTTCCTCCACTGCTGGAGAATGGAGGTGATTCATGGGAAAGACTGCACTGAGCACTGGGCTGAGAAAGCACTACACAAAGGGTGAGTCACCAGTCTCGTGTGAGTACTTTCCCCCACTTTTCTTTTGATTTGCTGTATGCATTCTCACTTTTATTTGTTCCAAAACTGTCTATCCAGTAACTCGCTCCCTGCTGGTCCCCGCTTTGACTGCATTGTGTTCAGGATTATCACCAGGCTGCAGGTTTAGTCCAAATCACCCTCATGCTGTAGACGGGAGCCTAAAAACAAGGCTTTTGATCAACTTTGCCTTGAAAGAAAGTAGAAAGTCCAGTTTATTTGCATAACCCAATACAATGTTACAATGGGTTTTATAACCCACACTGCTACCATTTCCTGTCCCAACCCAAGATCTCTAAGAGGACCAGAAAAAACTCTGCTCTCCTTTAACAGTTAAGAGCACAAATGGAGCGGTAGGAGGGAAATGGAAAATTAAAGCTGAACCAATACTTTTTTTTAAATTCACAATGGGTCAAATGATGTGTAATGTGAAAGCAATCACTCATGGTGATGAACCCAGAGAGAACTGTCATCCGATTCTGCAGTTCCCCTCAACTTGGACATTTTTTAGCATCTTTCAGCTCATTGTTTTGGTTTTACGGCTCGCTACTTTACCGTGTTGATTCACTCTCACTGCTCTCATCGTCTGATAAACCCACTGCTCTACAAAGTCGCAAGACGCAGTTAGCAACTAACTGGTGAACAAGGTGGAGCATTTATCAGCAGATGTTTTTCTCAGCAGTTGGCGGCACCCAAAACAGAGCTAAAAGAGAGTGAATACTCTATTCACATTCATTAGGAGAATGTAAACATGGCTCCAGATGAATGCCAATGTTGCTCCATGTCTGTTTGTGAACACATCAACCATATCAACTTAATAATATAACAGTATTATGATGTATACAGCTTGTTCCACTGCCCCCAAGTCACAAAAAACCCTAACTGTTACATAAACTTGTTTGAGTTAGTAGAAATATAAAATATAACAATGGGAATATGTTTCAACATTACAATCAAAATAAGTCCAATAATTATGTGTTAAAAGTCCTGTTAGTTAATTCCAGTTTAATACAACTTAGGCCTCTTTTTTTGTAGTTTTGACTGTCATTTTCATTGGTTATAATACTGAGTGAGCAGGCCAACACTTTATCCAGATTATCTAAATCACTTTATTTGGAGGTAAAACTGACTGTGTGTGAAGCTGAAATGTCGCCAATAATCCCTTTACTACATAAGAAAATTATGTCTGCGCACAACTACAGTAAGTACAGTAGGTCAAAGTTGAATTGAAGTCTGTAAACTGTGATGGAGGTTTATAGTAGACAGTTGGGGTAATAATTTTACTCATCACCTCCAAATGAGTTAACGGTGTTTCTACCTATTCTATCTACTGCTTAAATTAACAGGTATCGTGTATGTACTGCTGCTGCTTGGTTTATTAAAGTCTGTGTGTAACCGAGGAAACAGCTGCAGGTCGACGAGAAAGGTTAGTGAGAGCTTCACACCCTGGGAATGGATGACACTGCAGAGAGAGGGAAGGAGGTAGAGAAGAGGATGGGTGAGGTAGAGAGATTGGGGGGTGGAGGAGGGGGAGGAAGAGAAGGCAATCTGGCATCTGTTCAGCAGTAATGCAGGTGCTACCAGCAAGGTTGAAACACAAGAGGGGGATGTGTGTGACGCTGTACTGAGAGGTGTCTACGGACAGGGTGTGAATGTGTGAATGTGATGTGAGAAAACATGTGGTGCAAATAGTGAAATGAGTGGTGAGAGTATTACAAGTACGAGAGGCATTAGCTAAGTTATAAAAGCGATAACACAGGACTGATAGTGTCACAGGAAGACACTGGAGCAACATCCAGTAAAGGCTAACCACATCGCTGTGCATTCCTCTGCCACTCAACAACCAGTTCTACTGGTGAATCAGTACGTCAGCGGGCGAGAAGAGAGCAGAGAGATGAAAGAAGGAAACAGATTACACATTATTCACCTTACCGACCGCTCTGTTAAATATTCCTACTGTAACACACTTTGCCTTGCTCTTTTTTACACTTGTAAATTCTGTTTTTTCCAGTTAGATATCCTGTTAATAATCTCTAAACCCATCCCAAATTGCAACCCCAAAGTAAACCTAGTTTTTATTAACATGCATCACATGTTACACATTTCCCTCAACCTTATCCATTAATTCCCTTTACTTCCAAGTAGTCATATACCATCACCATCCAGTTCTGTGTGTGTAAGTCTAAGTTTGGCAAGGTTTTGGGTTTTAGATAGATTTCAAGTAATCCTGCTTTGTGAGACAGGTCATTAGGCTACGTGGCTTCACAATAGTATATACAGATAATGAATCTCCCTCCGCTCATAATGTTCCACTGATCATATCACAGAACTCACTGTATATGACCCGCATGCTCATTGGTGTTTCATGTTGCTGAATAAAGTTCCACTTTCATGAATCTGGTTATCTGGCAGCAGAGACAAAACAATGTCAATGAAAACACATGTATTATGTCATGTGTTTCTCTGAGGTTTAATAATGGTATGAGACTGGTCCCCTCACAGGAGGGGTCCCCTCATGGTAGCTATTAGCAGTAAGAGCAACAGATAATATATCCCATGATAACCTGCTGCCAGGGCAACCTGCTTTGTCACACTTGTTCTCAGTAAAGTTCTCAAATTTCCTGGTAGTGATGTAAGAGCTCTCTGGGTGCCTGGCTGCACTGACTGGCTGCCTGTCAGGCTGGCTCCTAATGGCCTTTATGGTATCAAACTACAGACACTAGGAAACAGCAGTCTCAACGTGACATCACAGTGTTTTCTGGCGCTGATTTAAAACTACACAGTTAGCAGCATCACTCTGTGAGGTCCAACAAAGTCTCCCACTGAAGCACCACTCTGGTGAATGTTGTTACCGTAAACACAACTGGGGGCAAAATCAAGTCACAGTTCAATCAAGAGAGCAAAAAGGTGCAGAGTGGGCTTGAAAATGCACCACTGTCACAGCTGCTGGTAAAACTGTGTTGTTGTGGATTGTTGCCCATGCATCATATCCTCATAAAAAAAACTCTGACTTTCTCAGTAATGTAAGCTGAGAGATGAAAGGCCACAGCAGTGTGCTCAGCCTGGTTTCACTGCACAACACCAAACCTCCTGACCTCTTGAGACTCTTCAGCCTCTGACAGTCGACTGTACTTTTTAATTCCATTACAGCATCGTCGAGGAAATACAATGATCCTTACTGACATCCTTACTAATGTCACTCTGTGCAACAATGGTCCATCAAAATCTTGTTTGTGGTCTGTGTCAGACTGTATGATACCAATCTGATACATCAAAAAGCTGATGAAAGAGGAGACGTATCATCAAGTTACATCATTCATCTGTATCTATAATAATTAAGCTTTTCTTCCTGACACTTCTGAGCGTCTAAAAAGTGAAGGATGAGGTGGTGAGGCCAGCCAGAGAAAAAACATTAAACACCAATTCTGTTCAAGTGAGCTTGAGGTAAATCTATTTTTTTCATGCTGTATTCTAACTGGGTGGTTTGCAAATGTAGGTCACTGCAACAGTTGCATTGTGGGATTTTACCGCCAAGAACCTGTAAATTTGCGGTCGATGGAGGCTGTGTAACAGGGTCACCACCTCTGATTGACATTCAAAGATTTCACCGTGTTTCTCTCACAACACCCACCTTTTGCCTGGGGACGCCCAAAATAGCACAGTGTAATGATGCCTTCAGGTTATGTTGAAAACAGATGTTACGTGCATGTCAGAAACGTCAAGAACGGACACTGGAAACAGTGTGTTTGACAATGTAACAGCTTGTCAACCGAATCCATTTAATGTAAATGCTTTAGTCACACTGTTATCTGATTATTTAACTATGAATGACACAGATTTCAGATCTGATACAATATTGTTTACATGATTAAATCTATCTGAATGAATTTCCATCCTATAATTTAATCTGCGTGTAGCGTTTTTTTTGGCACACAGCAGCTCAGACACTAACAGGTGTAGTTAGAGTTACCACACAGGAGCTGAGGAGGAGCACATGTCTGTCAGTAAGGCTGTACTGATCTGGCAGCTTTGTTGAGACAAAACAAAGAAAATGTACAATATCCAGACTAACAGATGGAAGTGTGGAGCGCTGGCACCCAAACACTCAGATATAATCTTTTTTTTTTTTTAATGTGAGAAATAAACAGGAGTCTCACTGATTCAGCTGTCAAATGAGCTCTGTGTCACTTTAACTGCATCAGTGATAGCAGCAGGAGGAAATCCCTTGACACGCTTCAAAAAGCCAAAATAGAAAAAGAGACGGTGCTGCCATGCTGCTGCACGTGCTTTTTGTTGTACTAAGTTCCAGGCTATAGGGTTGAGTTACATGCAGTGAAGATGGGTCAGCTTCTGGACGGACACACGTCAATCAACGCATCGACAGAATCAGACGTTTTCGTCTTTCTACTGACCGAGACATCCTGACAATCATCACCCCTCTCCCATCCACAACCACCATGAAGCACAGAGCTGCAACGAGCTCAAAGAGGCTATTATGTGAAATCCGAGCCGTCCTCTTCCTCTGCTGCCGCTCTTTCACGCTCTGACTACAGATGCCCTCTGATTCTGCCAGACAAGGAGAGAGACAGTGGGTCACCGCGCTCACCCACTCGTCCTCGCGGTGTAATTGCTCACTCACCATGAACGCTGCAGTTCCTTACAGACTGGCCAGTCCTCCGGTGGGGGTTCGTTTCCAAAACTCTAGCCTAGCATCATCGCTGCCCCCCGGGGGCTCACTCCTGGCAACAGGACACCCAGGAGGTGCGAAAGGAGGCCAGAGGGACAGTCGAGCTGCCGACAGAGGGACACACCCCGCATTGGAGAGGATGCAGTAGCAGCATGATACCCCTCTATTTTCCTCTCTCACTCTCCCTCCTTCTCTCTCTCCCTCTCTCTGAGCCGTGACGCTACACTGAGCGGCTCTGCATCAGGTCTGTCGCTGCTGCTGTGTGTGTGCGCGTGTGTGTGTGCGCGTGTGTGTCAGCAAATCAGCACCGCCGTGTGTTATTAGTCACCGTCGCTGCGCTGAAGGAGCTCTGTGCTCTGCTGTGCCCTGCCAGCCGTTCTAATCAACCCCAGAGCAACGGATCGGGTTTCAGCCGCTCTGCTCTGCTGATCCAGTCGAGGACTGAACGAGCAGCTGCAGCTTTAGTGCCAAAATAAGTTACATATACTGCAACAGAGGATTTTAAACATACCACTACTAGGCCCACTACCTAATTGTCACCAGAGACAAGTGAACACGCAGTAAAAGTTTTGTGGTAAAGGGAGTTTCTGTATCTCCGGATTAGAAACTGATGGTTTCATTCATGATTTCAGTATCCTGATGTGGTGCGGCTGGTTGAGGCTGTGCTGCTTTTGTAACACTTAAACACCCAGCTTTAAGAAGAGGGAACCAAAATGACAGAAGTCAGGTCTACATAGAAATGAGAAAAAAAAAAAAACCTGACAAACACATGGAGAAACAGAACAACAGCAGATACTTCTATGTAAAGTAGATGTGTTCACTGGCCCAAGGTTTTGGACCCAACCTGAAACAGACGATGGACCTGATCCACGATGACCCCAACAGAGAGAGAACACAAACAGCACTTCATTTGACCAATTAACAAGCAGCTGCAGCAATATAATCATGTCCTCTAAATAAATGTGAAGTTATAGAACTATAATAATTTCTTTATATGCTTCAAAGACTCATTTAATAAATAGGGAGTGCCATTTCCACTTCCTGCACCGACAATTATAACCAACTGGGTGACAAAAGATAATTTTCTAACCTATTAAATATCTGTGAATTGAATTCCCAAACCTGTCCTTCAATAGCATAAATCGTGCAGGAAACAGGTTCTCCTAAAATAAGCTTGGCTTCATTTCCCTTGTCAGAACAAGCTGAGCTGTGAAGTTCACAGTTCTCATTCTCCCTCTCACCTCAAAACACATCATCTCCTCCTGCAGTAACTATGGAACAGAGCTGATACACTCTGCTCCACTGGGATCCACTCAAGTATTGGACCTATTAACACACAGACCTGAGACCTGTGGCAGTAAATCTGATTATAGTTGGACCCAAGTAAAGTCTTGGTTCCTTAGACCCAGTGTGCCTGTGACGACCTCTAATACAAAGCAGTTTATACGTCCAAAAGGTCACCAAATCTCCATGTATGCTGAGGAGCACTGAAGCTGTTCTGGAGGTTCACACTGAGCTGACACTTTATCTTGGTTTGAACTTTAATTTGTTACCAGTCTGTATGTGGCACCTCAGATGTGATGATGACTATGACGACAGTTGCTTGATTTAACACACAGAACATCAGCTATCACAAGCGTCAGCCCAATTTATTCATAACTATCTGCACCAGCTCTCAAAATCCCTCGTTTATTAAAGTCTAGAGGGGGTTTAAATTATTTGACATTCAATTAAAACTCCTACTGGGAACACTGTCCAATTTCAATTCAGCCTCACTCCCACATAACTCAGACTTGCCTGGGCTGCCACACAACGTGAATACGAGGCTCAGCAGGTTACAGAACAGTTCACTTTCTTCAGCAGGCAGCAATTTACTGTGTCCAGACATTGTACTGAGACCTCCAGATACAGGGGAGTGCAGAGTCCCTAGACTCACAGCAAAGCGAAGTGGTGTAAATTAGAATATAAAACTTGCTTCACACGGTTGCTCTCATAGGGGAAAAGTTGCTGGTGGAAATAGCGCAGAGTGCATCCCAGAGCAGCTGAACAATAACCTGGGCAAATAAAGCATTCCACACAAGACGCGCACACATGCACACACACACACACAGAGAGCTTAGTGACCCCACCTTTGAACAGCAGTGTCAGTGGCAACACAAAAGCTTGAAAGCCTATCCTCGTTAACCGATTTCTGAGGTCCAATATAAGGTTACAACTGCAGATGAGATGGACTGAGGATATTAAGCACATGTGGGTGTGTACAATGAGTGAGTGTTTGTGTGTAAGAGACAGCGTTTCAGTCCTGGGGTTCTAATTTCAAACCAATACAACAAGACAGTCAACATTTACATCAATTTAAACTGAATGTCTGACACATTAAAGGCCTGATGTGTAAACTGTATATTACTGCACATTAACAGGCCTTTCAACCAGGTGTCAACAGCACAAAGAGCTCAGAAGAGGGGGCTACTTCCCTGGTGTCAGCCACAGAGTAAATGGTAGCACAATAACAGGCTTCTCCACGCTCTAATTACATGCTGCCATCTTGTTCTCTGGTTTATTTTGCCAGTGGAGAGCTGCTGAGCTCTTTCATTAGGCCTGAGACACTTTTCCTGTTTGCTTTCTGAATGGCACTGGGAAATTATAAGCGTCCAGTCACCAGCTGGCTATCTCACAAAGTGCTCTCAACGACCTTGACATTTTGAATTGCAGCTTGCTGAACGACACAAACACTGCATCACATGCATATGGCCATGTTGCTGCCACACTAAGCTTCGAGTCTGGTACAGAAAAATAGCAAAAGTCAGCGGGGTGGTTAAAAAGAAAGGCACAAGTGGTTGTTGTGTGTTATAAGTCAAATCATTATTTTGGAAAACAGCTGAGCTACCAGAACACTACTGGGAAATGCACTTAAGCTAGTAGCATCACTGCACTTAGCATTGTTACTCGCTTCATGCAGCATTGCTACCTGAGTCCAGCTCATCAATTCAAATGTTTATTGTAAAGTACTTCAACCATCTTTCCTCCAAAAATCCACTGTGTTTTAATAAACAAGCCACAAAGGAAGTGTTGCAGTTTTAACTGCCATTAAAAAGCCATTTCCCACGTGCCACCAAAGTGGATACTCTCTGTGTACATTCATCTTTCAGGTCAAACATTAGCCAAGTCAACATTCAGACAATAAACACATTGAGTGGTTCTTTGTTTGTCAGCATGCAGCTTTCTAAAAATAGCTGTAGAGGCTAAATGTCACTGAGTGTTTTTGCTTGGAGCGTTGTGCTGCTGGTATATAAGAACACAGCAGACTGTACGGCCGTTCTTAATATTTTAGACCGGTTTTAAAGTTCTGCTCCAGAGGGATTATATAACACAGTCTTAGCCATCAGTTGTTCCATTATCTGCCTTGAGAAGGAATCATAATGTTAGCTTATTGGTCTTTATTGTCCCATGGTACAGTGATAAGCCCTGCTAAAAGGCATTATTGCATCAAAGGCTGGTTGCTTGTGTATTTGACCTTTGAGCAACAGCTGTTCTGCAGCACAAGCTATGGCAGCACCATGACTTCAAACCAATTTTAAAGTCTGAATACAACTTCATTTAAATAAGGGGTTTCAGAAAGTCAAAATCAACACTTAAAAATCAGTTTAATATGATCAAGCAATTAAATGAATACTAATTAAAATGCAAGAGAGAAAAATAAAGACATCAGCATTATATAAATGTATTACATAAAGGCCTTCCATTTAAGATCAAGCCTGAATCACAGAGCTAAGACAGCTGTTTATGATGCTGTCAATCAGTTGTTGTAATGTGTGACTGATAGCTGTACATTTTGCCTGACTATGAGGTCACAGGACTGACAGCAACATAAACCACAGCTGACAGACTCTGCCGAGGCCAGATAAATCCAAATTCATGACACATGTGGAGAGCTTGTTTTCAGTGACAGCTGGCCTACAGTGGTCCTGAGCCAACATGAGTCCAGGGGGAACGGTTAACATCGGAATTAAAAAGTACATACCTTATTAGGCCACAATTAGGTGGAATTAGAGGTACGTTTATACATGAGGAAATAATAATACAAATAGAAAGTTTGCTATTGCATTCTCTTTCAGCATTTTTATTCTATGTAATACTTTTGTTTTGGACACACAATAACCAAAAATGCAGAGTGCATTCAAGTACTTTCTTAGGTTAAAAAAGAATCATGTTTTCTACAGTTGGAGGGGATCAGCTGTTCAGAGGAGACAACACTCCTCAGTACAAAGTCAGGAAGGCCATGTTGTCTGTGACAGGCTCAAACAAAATACACAGAAAACCAAACAGTGTGAAACAAACAAAGCTATTGTTGGTTCATGTGACTAATATCTTATCTAGGATGGAACACAAAACGCCGCCGAGCAGAGCCTCGGATGTTGCTATGTAAACAGCAAGCTACAGTATGTTTAAAGCAGCTCTTTTTCAACAACAAGACAAGGCAATCTGGTTCATTTTTCATCTTCAGACAGTTTTTGTGAGTAATTCTGAGCCACATCTGACCCATACCAAAGAGACAAATGTAAACCATAACAATGTGAAATCAAATCACTTATATGACTGTGTATTGTATCCCCTTTACACATTTTCTGAACTCTTTTCATGCACATTGGGAAAAAAGTTTTGAAAACACATAGAATGCACATTTGTGTATGGACATGGACTGTTTAAGTATTACTGTCACATCAGGAAGACATGAGTATGCTGGAATCTTCACACAGTGAGATGATGATAGATGGGTTTTTGATAGATGGGTAGAGTACTGGTATTGTACAGAGTAGGAGAGAGACCAGCTACTTGTAGCTACTGTATGGTGTGTAACCCTGTCATCTTACTTCTTGCCCAGTAGGAGCAGGCTCTTCATTTGTCAGGTGACCAACCCAGCTCTGTGATCCCCAAAAAAATCTGATCAATATCTTACCTTTTGTATTTTCTTGGGGTCCTTGATGGGGCCTTCTCGCGGGGGGACTTTTCCAAACAGCTTCCAACCTGGATCCCTCTGCTCCGCTGGCCGACTGTCCTTCACCTTCCTGGCAAACAGGCTCCTGAGAGAGAGAGAGAGAGAGAGAGAGAGAGAGGGAAGCCGAACAGAGAGTGGGAATTAGTTGGGAGGACATTATGGCACAGAGATAAAAGTGGACCACAAGCCATGAGTGCAGTCTTTGCAGGGTCAATGCTGGGACCCCCAGAGCTGCATAGGAATGTGTATGTGTCCTTACTTAGTACTGAGATAAGCCCTTAAAAGGAATACGTGGATTTAAGAACAAAGCCACACAGGCCACCCAGAGAGCAGCATATGTGACTGCATGTAAGCTGGCAGGCTGGCCACAGTCATAGGACTAGCTAGACACTAGCTAGACACTAGCGTGCTCTGTGCAACAACCATCACAGAGCATAAATATTACAGCTGCTCAAACGGTGAGAAAAGTCATCTTTGCTGCTTTCATTGAGGAGTCCACTTCAAATTTATCACTGGACTGCCTGCTCTGCAATCACCTGAGTGCTGCACTGGAAGAGAAAGCAATCTGCATGCCATGTTTAGCCTCATCCACCTGATGTTTAAATACTGCTGAAGCTGCTGAAAAGCCTTCCTCTTTTCAGCAGGCTTCACCGTACCATTCCTTTCATTTCTCCCTCAGCGCTGTGTTGTCACAAAGCTGTTAGTGGGGGCTTTAATTAAAAGCCTGAATGGAGCCTGGCTGTGAAAAGACATGGATAAACAGGTCAAATAAAAAGTCTCTTATGACCAGGCAAGGTGACATAACAGTAAGTAAAGGGCTGTAGCATCAAAGAGTCCATATCCTGCTGTTTGTCTAGAACGAATCTCGACAAGAACGATTCACCCTGACAACTGCCTTATGTAATGATCCTGACTCATCAATCAATACAAAATATTTCTCGCTCTACACTGAATAAGTTGTGTTGGCACCACTTGGTCTTAACCCAGAGGACCAGGGAAAAGTGGAAAGGAGGTCTAAATATACAAGTGGTTTCAGTTGGATCAATCTGACCTTTGACCCGCTGACTGCTGCACTGCGTGACCCCAGGCCCTGCGGGTTGCCTCCGGGGGAGTGATGACAGGGAACGTGCTGGCAGACACTGGGCAGATACGGCTACAGGCTGAAGGCTTCAGTCAGTAATAGCTGACTGTGTCTGCTGCAGGCTTCTGTGTTTGCTGTGGAGACAGCTGTCATCAAGACACGAGGCCTTCTGTTCTGCTCACTAATAACTCACTAAAATCTCATTTCCCATCATCAGTCCAGTCAACCATATGATGACTACACACAGTTATGTTTGTTACTATGGGTTTCGAGTCGAGACTAAAGCTATGACCTGCTACAGAAGTGCCTGGCTAGAATCCAGTCAGAGGTGTGGTGGTTATACATTACACATCTTAACCACTAGGTCACCAAATACACCATACTCTGACAATTTGCTATTAACAATAGCTAATAGCAATAAAATTAAAGTAATTAATACATACTTTACCATCCACTACCCCTGGTATTTGTATATCATGGCTTTTCTCTTATGCTCTGTACAGTTTACAGGAGAATAAGTGAAACACAATGTGCAACACTGCCTCTGTGATGCTTCACCTTGCAGCATATGTTGTTGTAGAAAGTTTATTGATTTATTGATTAAGTATGCAGCAGTTATTGCTTCCATTAAGCTCATACTGCAGCCTCAGGGTTATTACTCAGGGTACAGCGTATAGGCCAACAACTCTGAAGTCACATGATGGAAAGTATAACTGTTATCAGGAGATGGTCAGTAACACACAACAGATAGATGCCACTGACTTAAAAACATTATGTAAAGAGTAATACCTCTGAACTGAATGCTGTAACCCTTGTAAACAGGTTAACCATGGAACAACTTGTATTGCTAATTGGCCTAAAACAAACCAGGTCAGAGGACAAAATCTATTTTCTCCTCCACTGGTGAATGTTTTTGGTCTTTCTAACCAAAGTTATGAATGTCCACACGGACTCACATATGCCTCCTTTAACATTATGTACATTCAGAAAGCCTCACTCCTCATCGTAGCACGTTTCACGTCAGTCCTGCATAGTTTCCACTCTCTTACTGATGCTGATAACGTGAGCAGCGGAAGGTATTTCTTTATTCTGCGGGTCACACGAGGGTTTAACGAAGAAGCTGAATGACACAGATGTCTCGGGCCAATACGTCTGAGTTGCGCTCTTGCAGACTGTGCAACATACAGTGACTGTGCTCTATCACCCGTATACAAGCTTATGTTATTCAGCTGTTTTCACTACAGCACAAGGGGAAATGGTGAACAGAGAACGAGCAGCTGCCATGTTTCTAAAGAATGTCTCTTTTCTTAGAAAGATAACAGAAAAATGTTGGAAGACGTGAGGCATCAGACACAAGCAGAGCAACATTTTACACTCACATGCAGACACGACGTGCTACAGGAGGCTGTCATTTGAATCCTATCTGCTGTAATCAAAGCCACCAAACTCCACCAGGAGAAAACAAAAAGGAAGGAAACATCAGCTTTCAGCTCACAGGGAAGCCATGAAAGCTAATCTAATGTAACCAGAGGTGATAATAGAAAGAGGAGTTTAACCATTAACAACCAGTGAACTGAAGGAATCAAGTATTCCGAACTCAAGGGTCCACTGCTGGCCGTGTTTTTGTTAGGTCACATGATGACAGCTGAGCCTTCTCCATCACAACTGAGCAAACTTCACCCGATAAAGAAGACGATGAGACACACAAACTACTGCTTCCAGTGTCAATACAGAATTTTCAGACTCAACTGGTGAATTATTCATGAACTGCACAATAAAAAAAATGTGCAAATGTGGAGCTTTTAGCAGCAATAGATGGATTATTGACTTTTAATAAAAACTTCATATCATCCCACATCACAGCACAACCCTGGGTGGAAAGAATAAACTGTAACCAGGGAGCGGTGAACTCGAGTGACCCTGCGAGCAACCATAAAACAATGCTGCACTGATCAAAGTGCAGAGGCCAACTGAGAGCCACCTTTAGCAAGCAGACCCTGACTTCAAGTCTCTGAATACTTTCTGCATTTAACTTTAGCTTTACAGTTCAACAGAACATCATTTTTTCCAGTTTTTGTCAGTGTTTTACCACCAAACAAATGTCCGCAAAGCACGAGCGTGATTTGCATTCAGCCTGGGCCAAATGTGCTTCAACATGACAGCTGAATGGCTGCGGCTATGGTTGAGTGCTCAAGTGGAGCGGCTAGAAAATCCAAAAGGACTGACAGAGGAGTTTGTTTGTATGTTGAATTCAGGCTGGGGGGCTTTGCACTGCACTTGTTCGCAGTCAACTCTCCCAAGAATTTCAGGATTTCACAGCGCTCATGTTCAATCTCGATGCGTGCAAATAATGTGATAAGGTGTCCCGATGGTCCGTACGGTTCCCCTGACAATGAAGGCACTTGGCACAGAAATACCAAACAAGCTAGTACAAGAAGGAAAACAGAGCACACGCTCAAGTTTTTTCCCCATCATAAAAGACATGAGTGAACAAGACGTAGAGCTGCTCTAAGCATTCTTTTACAGCAGTCAACCAAGCAGAGCAGTGTGTGTCCAGTTCACAGGAAATACACTGTCACAAAAGCCACAGTATTCAACTGCTGGCCAAATCTCTGTTGCTTGCTTACATAATAAAAACTCCTTTGTTGGGCAGGGAGCATGTGCGGTGTACAAATGTACAGGCTACATTACACTGGCTAAGGAATGTCAACCATGAACACACACTTATATTCAGTCCAAAAGCTAATTATATGTCTGTTATCCTACCTGTCGATGTACAGAAGAAGTGATGGAGCTGCCATCCTGCTCTGTCTGCATCAGTCTCCCCCAAAAAACCACCAGAGAATGAAGCAGCTAGTGGCTGAGCTTTCAGGGAAGTTACAAGTAAACAAAGGAGAGCAAAAACTCCTAATGAAGTGGAAGCTCTACTTCAGTCAAGATTTAGGCCCATAGCTTCCACAGTTGTAGTTAAAAAAAAAAAAAAGTCCCACACAGCCACTATGCTCAGAGAGGGTGAGACTGTGAGGAAACTGCTGCTCCTCAGCGTCCCCGCCTCCTCAATGAGAGGTCTGACTTAACAAATGGGAGGGCAGGAATGGGTGTGAGGAGCAGGAATCTGAAGGGCACTGAGGGAATGAGTAACTTCTCCATGTGACAGAGAGAGGGATCGTAGAGAGAGAGAGAAAAGGGAGGAGGGGATCAAAGGCTCTGCCATTAACACGTGATGTATCACACTGAATCAAACTGATTTCTTCAATCAAAAATAAAGAGTTTGTATCTGAACAATACAAGACATTTTACACAGGTTTACTACGGGGATGACACATTTTCACATACCCCTGCCCTTATCTGTATTTCACACTGCAGAAATACAAAACATCCTGCACTCTGAACAAAACTGACTACTGAATATACTGGTGGTGAGTGAGCGTGCCAGATTTTAGTTGTTGTTTAATTATTTTTATTATACTTTTAATTATTTATTACAATCTATTACCTAACTCTGTAATGCTATAATCACAGTCTTTAATCACTGGTTTTAAAGCACTCAGTAGGTCTTAAAACCTTAAGGGAAACCTTGAACCTTGTTCAATTATATACACACACTCTCGCAAGATAAAACAACACGGCAGGTGTCAGATTACAGTTGCGAAAAGAATTCTCTATCGGCAGCGTGGTCCAGAAATGAAAAATAAAAGCTTGACTAGGTGCTGTAAAATCCCCTTCCCTGTTCATTCAAGCAAAATTCAAGGCCTCAACAGAAAGTGAAATGTGCCAAACCAGAGAGAGGAAATGAAAGGCCTGCCTGATGATTTTCAATGGCTCCATGTGAGCAGCCCAGTGAGAGTGAAAACAACTTTTCACTGAGCTTCAAGCCGACTTTGCTCATTTTTCAGAACCATTTCAACATACAGAGGAGAGGTTGTATTATAAACTCATGATCAGTCATTATCACTGGTCATCAGTGCAGCCAGAGTGCATCACTACTGTATGTAAATAAATACAACAGGAAAAGTCTGTGGGGGTAAATAGAAAGTTGATGAAAAGAATCTTGTGGCAACTTGTTAGTCGATTTGGCTTTGTTTTATCAAGATCAACAGGTTGTGTCACTCTTGTCAGGTGTCATTCCTTACAGAGTGTCTTAGAATGATAAACACACACACACACACACACACAATTAAATGCTATTAATAATTGGGGCGGCTGTGGCTTAGGAGGTAGAGCAGTTGTCCACCAATCAGAAGGTCGGTGGTTCGATTCCCGGCTCCTCCAGTCTGCATGCCGAAGTATCCTTGGCAAGATACTGAACCCCAAATTGCCTCCGATGTGTGTGTTTCACATCGGTGTGTGAATGTGTGTGAATGGGGTGAATGTGATCTGTAGTGTAAAGCGCTTTGAGTGGTCGAAAAGACTAGAAAAGCGCTATATAAGTACAGTCCATTTAAGTACAGTCCAATTGTGCATATGCTCTGGCCTTACCAATACTGGCAGATCTATTAAACAACACTGTGTGGCTGACAGCTGGCCAACACACTAAGGTGATCACAGACAGGAGGAGGAGTGGCAGCACACATGTCTGAAGGGTAAAATACTGTTTCCCCCCCAGCTGCTCCATCTGTAATATACATATAACTATATAAGAGGAAGGAAAACCACACCCACGAGCATACACACAGAATTAGGAAGTGAGACTTGACATGCAACAACATGGAAGTGTCCTCTGCAAACAGAGATACTGTGTGGTCCCCTACAATGATGCAGTCTCCATCTGGGCCAATCAGTAACTTCTAAGCAAAATTTGTAGAGCTGCTTTGTTTCCTCAGCTAAGATGCTGATGGTGGGAACTGGGGTATTGGGACATGCTGGGCAACCCCTGCTGTCTAAATGCCCTAACCTTTACTGTTTTTCTTTGAAAGCAGAAATGACCTCTGTTTCATCAGCCTGGGTTTATAAGGTGTGTTCATGTGTTGGTCTTTTGTCATTAATCTTTCTACCCTTGATTTGGGACAACGTCTTAGCAGAAAGCCAGTTCACTGAGGTGATACTGCGGCAAGAATGCACAGAGCCTTAAAGCAAAATGTTTCTAATGTTGTGCTATGTTAAGCTGAGGGGAGGGTCATGTTCCGGGTCAGCTATAACAAGCAAGAGTAGTGGGAGGGGACAGGATGTCTTGGCTAAGTCAGTTTGTAAAACTCCCTTAAGCAATGCCTACTTCTGTAAGGCTACAACAAGGTCTTCGATGGAGAGTCTAACAAGAGGAAGAAGAGAATGTTAGTTATCTTGCTGAGGCTGCCTTGTTTTATCCAAATGGTGGAATGTACGGATAGAAAAAAAAAAAATAACAAAGGCTAATCAAAACATATATTAAAAACTGTCTCCTTTAGAGACAGATATTCTAAGGCTTTTCTGAACTTACTTGTTGAATAAACTTGCTAGAGGTCCCAGTTTCTTCAGCCTGCCATCTTCTTCCTGCTGCATGACACCTGACCCCAGATATGGTCGTACAGGGCTCCATAAGTCTCTGGGGTTTCCCGGAGATGAGGACAGCGTCACGTCTGAGAAGTGAGCAGTGCCACTGTCGTCTGTCTCCAAGGTGACGATGGCACTGGAGTCAGAGGTGACAGTGAAGTCCAAGATGTCTTCATTGGAGACGGATAGTTCTGTGCTCATGCTGGACACACTGCACACAGAGATGTCATCGCTGCGGTTTAAGGCTCCGCCCCCGACCCCTATGCCAGTGGTGGCGGATAATCTGAGGCCGGGGCTGAAGAGGCGGATGGAGTCGTACCCGCTGCGGGGGAAGGTGGAGGATTTGCGGATGGTGTTGTTGTCAGAGGGATCGTCGTCCAAAGGTAAAGTGGCGGGAGAATCGTGACTGGCGTCCAGGATGAGGCCTGCGTCGCCTGGGCGTTGGTGGCGGTGGAGGATGGGCTCTGGAGGGTTGATCTCCAGAGTGGGGATACCTGAGTCCTGGGAAGTCAAGCTGTGGCTGTCCTGGTCCAGGTCTGAGTAGCTTTTCTGGGGACTACTGTAATAGATGGGGGTAGAGGAGCAGGATGGTTTGTAACTGGGCAGGACGGGCTCGCTGTGTGGGGTTATGCTGGCTTCATGGCAGCGGTGGTTGATATGATCATGGAGGACAGGGGCAGTCAGGTCTTTGACCACTGAGCCATTCTCCACTATGGCTCCTCCAGACACACCTTCAAAGACAATATAAGACTCAGTTAGTTTGATTTTAACAAAAGAAGAAAAAATTATATTACTATCAAAAATCAACTCGTTTGATAAATGAACAAAGTCTACTGGTGCCTTGTGTGAATTGTTCACTTTTCACTCCACAGGGTGCCATTAAAGGCGCTATTTGTACGTTTCCTCTGCTGCTAAACGTGGTTTGTTGCAGGGAGCAGGTGGTGGTGACGGCCACTTGTCACAAGCTTTAGGTATTGTACATACAATATAAGAGATTAGAATACGCCTTCTGAGCAGCACCGCTTCTATAGGCCAATCTGTACGCCACAGTGAGTCACTATCATAAAGTGACGAGACTAGGCTAGGCCCGGGCTAGCAGGTTCAGGTTCTTCAGCAGAAGAAAAGTAGTGATAGCTCTACAGGCAACACGTTGCTGCTAGAGACAGCTATTGGTGAGTAAGAGAATCAAGTTTGCTGGTGAGCTTGTAACATTTCTTCTAGACTGATAAGTAAACAGTTGTTAATACTAATGTTGGCTATATAGTGATTGCAAAACTTACAAATAACTCCTTTAAATCTTAATATAAAGCTACATCTAAATGTAAATCTTATCTTTGTATGTCGCTATATCTTCTATTTACTGTGAAGCACACTGAAACATTTTGAAATGTACAACATACAAATTACACAAATACAAGATCAGTTAATTAATCCATCCACAGAAAATGTATATACAACAATTTAATAATAGTTGTTATACAGTCATCTCTGAACCAAAATGCCTAACATTTGCTGGTCCCGTCCTGCCAAATGAGAGGATTTCCTGCTTTTCTCTGTTTTATATCAGTATAAATTGAATATTGTTGGTTTTGGGTCTGTTGATCAGACAAAACAAGTAATCTGAAGACGTCCCCTTGGGCTCTGCTGCATTGTAATCAAGGATAATTACTAACCATGCAGAGCAGGACCAGGGGGTTCACCATCTGGCAATTAGTTTGTGGTCCTTTGAGTAACCGCTGATTTGTTTGGTAATACAGTCTGCACCACTGAAGTATGATATATAGTTTTTAACAAACTCATTGTCACAGTTTATCTGTGCTAATCTAGTGCACGTGCATAAATACATTTTTGTTTAATCATGTCACCAGAAACTAATTATAATTACTAAGTATTATGATACAGAGAAAGTAGATAAAAGGTGTGGTTAACAGGGGCCAACAGCTCATTTTGCCCCAGGGCCACCATTAATCTGCCCTGACATTTTACAGACTGTACAATCAATCCCAAAAATCTACAAATTGACAAAAGCAGCACCACCAGCTATTATATTATTAAAGGTTTCTTCTAATTGTTCAGGGCATTAGATACATGGGTGTGGGAGCCTTAAGAGGTGAAAACTAATCCCATGGTAACCAGGCTGTAACCGGAGTCTGCTCTGTAATGTGAACAGGGCCCCAGCAGGGCTACATCATGCTTTAACACCAGCTGGGAAGCTAAGCTAAAGCTAGTGTGTTTAAGCTCTCAAGCTGCATTAATTGAACTCCTGACTCTCAGGGACTGAGGCTTTCTCGCCCCTTCTGTTACACACTGCAGATCCATTTGACATTACAGTAAAGCTGCAGCTGTATGTGGTATGTATGTGGTGTTCAGTTTTTCAAAGAAACAAAGGGAAATAAGGGCTTTGAAAACCCACACATACACGGTTGTCTTTTTTACAAAGAACTTCAGTGGAGCTTTGCATAACTATAGTTCATCCATGTGCTGGTCTGGGAAATTTTCCCCTCACAAAAATTATCTAGAGAACTAGACATTTATGATTCTTGTTCTTGCTACAAGGGGAGTTCAAGTTGTCTGGTAAGTTGTAGTATCACTGACTTATTCTAGTGAATGTAACTCAAAGCCACACAGACACATTTTCTCTCACAGATGATGCAGTAACTGATCCCATGGTAAAACATCTAAATAGGTAAAAATCTAAAGAAGCAGTAAAATAAAAATAAATACAAAACTGAATAAAAACCCTGACATAGGGACTAATGATTTCCAAATGGCTGACACACAAAGCCAGATTCTTACCCAAGCTCTAAACCATGACCTGCATGTGGTCATGTGAGCCTGACAGACTTTGTCCCAAAACACAGCAACAGGTTGTTCCTGTGCCGCTGTGGAAACAATGTACAACTAGAGTTCACTAATAAATGTCAGGTTGTGTCCAAACTCATTCATTACCATGTACTGGTGTAAAACTGACATCTTTATTTGAACTCTAACATATTTGCATAAAAATGTAGCATCACTAATAAGGTTTCAATCACTGAGTATTGAAAAGAAACAAGGTTGCTGTTATTGTCTACTTTACTGAACCACCCACTTGAGTCCACATTCAAATCTTGTTCTGTGAGTCATGATATCATTATCAATAAGAAACATGAGGAAATGAAACTTCACTTTCATCTTAGGATGGATAACTAGAATTCTGAAACATGGCAAAATGTCTAAGTAGTTCTCTGAGAAAGCGGTTCTCTGCTGGAGTTAAGATGCAATTCTAATTTCTAAGTGGCACTTATCCAGCAACAGATCAATGTTCATAATCACTTTTTAGATGCAGTCTTACAAACACACATTGCAACACAGTGGTGAGTAATGACCAATCCTAGCAGATAAAACTTCACATTTTAACTCAGGAAGTGCTACTTGGTATTTAAAAGATATGCTGGATTGAAGACTGGCTTCAAACACTTAACAAAATCTCACGGTTTATTAACTAGTTCTTTTACTTTTACTTCTGACCGACTTAAAATAATTCACAAAATGTTAAGAGTCAATGTACATTAAATGTGTGGTTTTAATTGTATCTCAGCATATGGTCTTTGGTATATTAAATGTATGCCGAATCCTAGATTGATACTAAATCTTTCACAAATGACACAAGTCATGGTTTATTAACGGCGTAAATGTATGATACTTGAGGTCGAATTTAACTTTTATGGTTTTTTTAATGCAGTTTGGCGTGACCATTAATGTTACCAGGGAGAACAGCGCGTACAGTATGAGGGCTGAGTTTGTGCGTTGTGTGTGTTAAGCATGAGAAATGTACAGTACATCACAGTAACCTACCACAGCGGCTGCCTGGGTCCTCGGTGCCGTGGGTCATGTTCGCCATGCTGCCGGTTGATGCTACAGGTGGGTGGCAGGTATCCGCCGGCCGGAGCGGTCCATGATGATGCTGTGACTACTCCTGCACCACCATCACCTCCCTGCCTCTTCAGCGCAGCTTACTGCACACAAACACCACCAGCTTGAGTTCATTTGTCGGGACAAACACATATATTCAACTCAAGGACGAAAGGCGGCTGGTAAACACAAAGACCACGTCGAACCGGACTTGCTCGCCAAGTGCACTTGCTGCTGACGCCAACTCACTGATTTTACCAGCTCTTCCTCAAGTGTAGCCAAATTAAGTTAAAATGCGAGAGACATTTTTTTTTTTTTTTTGCTCTCGCGGCATCAGTGGAGGAGAGAATGCACTTCTCTGGTGTTTAACGAGTTATTTCACCAAGCGCATTTTACAAGTTTATCCGCGGTCGTAAACATTTTATACCTGTCTCGACGCTTCCGCCGCCATTTTAAAACAAACTTGTATCGAGAGTGCGGTGTAATCGAGTCAAGAATGTTCACCGTCGATAGATTCACCTGTCTGGACCTGAAGGCATTAATAATCGACCTCACAACAACATGAGTACCTATATAGTCACACTATGGTACAAAACTAAATTACCCAGACGTGTGGTGTAATAATATTTGGGGAATACCGGTTGTTTCCCATTATCAAGGCCCCTAAATAATGTTTTCCGCATATGTGAAATACCCTCTCATTTTAAGCTAACGTTGGGTCGTGCAGTTGCCATGATTGAAACCCATACTGAACGTCCTGACGCACCTGTTTATCAGATTTCAGGCAACTTGTAAGTTAATTGGCTGAATTAATGCAGTTCAGTTATTAAGAGACAATACTACTGAGAAAGATATACATATAATACACACAGTGAAACAATGGAGACCACAACAATAAAGATATCCATTTGAAATTAAGTCTGAAATATTATTTTCTGAAATATCAATTTAATTTCAAGGTTGTTTTTTCAATAATTACAGGGTTACAGCCACGAGTTACACACAATATATCAAAATACGGTAAATGTACATACCCTAATTTATTTATTTTTAAGAAAATGTGGCCAAAATATATCATATTTGACCTAATCAATGTAAAAGTGATGGTAGTATCTTTTCATTCCAGTATGTTTTTTTTTAGAGTGAGCACCCACAACAAAAAAATCTTAGTGTCAATGGACATTTCTTAAAATGTTTAAAGCCTTTACTAAGATATTATACATGTCTTCAAAAACCAGCCACAGACAGATGTGTTATGATTTATGAAGGCCCTGTCTCTCCTACAGCATCCTCACCCTGCCCTCTAGTGTCACCATGAGGTTGTGGGGCTAACATGTAAATCTGCTATTCCTCTCTGAGTATTCCCCACCTCAGCATATGCACTAAATAAAAACAATAATAAGACAAAGCATAAAAAAGACAGGGGAGCTCTCAGGCTGAGGTTTGGTTTATTCCTTTATTAGATGTTAAGAAAATCCACAATGAAACAAAATAATTTATTCCGGGTGTACATGAAATTAGAACAACACAGCTACTCGGGACAGATGGGATTTGGGAACACAGAGGAGAGGGTGAGGGTGAAGGAGCATCATCTAGGTGGGAATGAAAAGACGAGGAAAACTCAAGTTTTCAGTGCTGGATATGTTCTTCAAACCACAGTGCAATTGAAACTCAGCCACCCTGTCAGTGTCGTTCCAAATGCATATACCCTCACTGAATGCATTTTCTCGTCATACGTGTTTTTTGTATTTTTCTTTTCTTTCTTTTTTTCTCTTTTAAACACGGCCTATCAAAATGGAAGAATTAAATGGAGAAAGGTGTGATGCATTCCTTTCAACTCCCATTTAAGTGCTTTATGTGACTTAGCTTCTTGCACACATTTGCTGACAGATTCACACACACACACACACACACACAAAGTCATATCACATTCTTTCAATCGTTGATATAACCTCATACATATTTTTTTTCTTAAACCAAAATATTTTGTTCAACCCAACATAAAAAGATGGAGTGTGATGTTTGCATGCTGCATTTTTTAGAGACATTCCATGTTTTTTTTTTTCCTCAGGTGTCCCTCACTCAAAAGTAATCAACATGCAAAATTAACTGAATGTCTTTTCTCCATATACTCTTGAATGTTTACATGCGCCAAGGTATTGCATAGGACTCAGGGCTTTTGAATTCCCCTCCGCATTGCTTATGCAATCTACAATGGCTTAGTTCTTTTTTTTTTTTTCCTAAAACTATAGCTCTAAATTAATGACAGCCACCTCTGTGGTTTGCTTGGAAAGAACTCCTGTCAATAATTTCTGCTCTACAATCAAAGAAAGGTTTTACATTAATGCATCAATGCACTGTCACAGGTCTGAGTGTAGATTATGCAGTATGCTTATATTAAAAAATTCCTGAGTGTCTGATGACTGTCAAAGAAAGGTGACGAGACCCTGAAGTTGAGTACCTTTCATTCAGCTACTTGGGAGTCCTTTTTTTAATTAAGTGGCATTGGATCATTGAACAAACCATGGGCCTTTTTACAATCTTTGCATTTTCAAATGAGGAAGCCATTTCCAAAGCCATGCCCGCAATAGAGACACCTTCACCTGCGACAGTGCATTTACAGCGAGTCTGCTCGCCCTGCTGACCTATTTTTAATTACCCGTTAATGGAGGGATGATTTTAAGTTATCTGTGCTTAAGTTTCAAGGTATGATGTGACAAATAAGTCACCCTGCTACTGTCCTCATAACCTGTTTGAAAAAAACTAAAACAAACAAAACAATCGGGAAAAAATAAAATATATCTGGACATCTTTTAACTTAATGTAATTTTCAAAACACAGGTCACAAGAAGGGTCAGCAAACCACACCTCAAGGGTTTCCTAGCTAATTTGTCTGGGGTGTGTTTCAAATTCGAGGGGCACTAATGCAGTTGCATTTTTTTGTGAATGTATGTCTCTGCATACCTTCACGTTTCTCTGAGATAAAGTTCTAGTACACTCACTCTGAACCGGTGCCTTCACAAGTTCTATGCTGACACACACAGTGAGACATTACTCAATATTTCAACAAGATATATTGTAAACCAAAAAAATATAAACACACCTCACATGGAAAAAAAAGTATTTGTACCTTAGTGTAATTAAGCCATGTTTTTGGTTTGACCATTGCCCCGCCACTTGTTTTGTTACAGATTAGTTTAGTTGCAGCATGGACAGTTAACCATCACTTGACGCTGATTTTGTCCTTTCTGCTTGGAGACAATGAACTGAAAGGATGTGTAAAAAATGTGAGATTTAAATACCTGCAAGTATTTCTGCTTCAGCTGTTACAGGCCTGACAACTAAGAGGTTACCTTGAAATAAAAACCAAGCCACATTAAGCAAAAACCGCGATCAGGCAAAACTTTTTTCTTCTTTTCACAATTTTCCGCAAAAATATATTCATGGAGTCTGACTGTCTGGACTACAAACAAAACTAGGCTATGCCTTCTACTTATCACAGCCGTGTAATGGAACTGCAACTTCAAAAGATTTTTGAACATATTTATAGCACCAATAGTCTGTACCATAGAAATTACAAAAAAATAAAACAAAGTTTCATTCAGTTGCAACACAGGTGTCTGCAGAAATGGCTGTATTCATGTCTTTTCATGATGGGTCTTTACCCCAAAACACAAACTTTTTTTCTTTTTTCCCCAATTCTTTTACAGCATTGCATTTCAAGTAGATTATTAGTATTTTTGCCAACAAAACTCCTTTTGATTTCCTGTTTTTTTATTGTTTTTAAAGGATTTTTTTATTATTATTTTAGCCTCACAAACCATACTATGTCTACTACTAGCTTTTGAAAGACTATCACCATTCAAAAATCAGACTCATTTATGATAACTTTTCACACATGGGGAATTTACGGATATTTAGAAGAAAGCTGCACACGTTCTCTACTTCACATTCAGAAAGTCGTCCAAACAAACTATTTAAATTAAACTCTCAAATTCTTATACAACTCAAAAATCTCAACATCCTTATATTGTCTTTCTGAACACAAGATGGAAAGTAGAGGATGCGATAGCAGTTGTTTCACACAACATTAGGTTTAACTAGAAAAAGAGGAGTGAGACTGGCTGGACAAACATACATGCACAACCATTCAGACACCACCAACTACCAGTAACCTAGTTCAAAAGCAAAATGGTGGGAACAAAACTGACAAGGATAGAACAAAAGATTGTCCCTACTACCTAACTGTGAGACTTGAATGAGGACCAGTGTACAGAAGAATCAACTGAAACAAATTCTAAAATGCCTAAAATGCATGTCCGCACATGGCATCACTCAAAGACAGAACATATTTTTTGAGTTTTCCTATTTTCACTCACTTTTTGTTGATCTGATTGTTGATTACACATGGATTTAAGTTAGTAAATGAAAACCAGCAGGGTTATGTGTGGGGTTTTGGAGGGGTGTCTCAGAAAATTAGCCTACATTAGGTTTTCCAGCTCTGAGATGACCCTGAATCTTTGCTGGTAGAGGTCCAGTCACAAAAGGAGAGGAAGGATTCCTCTCGAAGACAGGCATCCTCTGCAAAACTGGAGTATTCAAATGTTGCTGCTCCCTGGAGAAGAAGTCAGGAAAACTGTTAGATTACTGCATATGAAAATGTCCTTGCTACATCTGACTGTACTATTGTTCTCTTTACCTCCAGCATGGGGTCGATAAAGCATCAGACTCTAACTATTCAGTGTCACTTTGAGACCATTTTAGAGGCTCCATGGTGTCTTGTTGTGACCTTTCAGATTCTACAACTTAATGAGGAATTTCAGCTTGATTACCACTGCACATCTTTACTAGTGGATTTTGGAAACTGTTACCAAAAATACAGACACTCTTTAGATAGTTAATACATTTTGACGGCTACTCAAACCTTACTCTTCACATGTCAACGTTTGGCTTGTCAATAAGTCTCTTAGCACTAGCGCTCCTAGTGGAAAAAGTTGACATTGTCTATGTATTGTATACCTTGCCATTTTATCTACTTACACTGTTTATGAACTGCAAATTACACAGCAGCAATTCAATTACTGTCATTCTTTGTTCAAACTGACATCAATCAAGGTTTACCATCAATAAAAAGTACATTTTTTTGGGTCACTTCACATTGATCTCATCTTTATGAAGGTGTTAAAGTGTTTAACAGGTGCTGCTGAATTGAACTGGCCGGGTTAAACAAACACGCTTCAGGCAAAATGACAAAGCACAATGTAAATATTGCTGAGGGGCTGGCTGTGGGTCAAAGAGAGGAAATGCAGCATTTTCATTTCCTTCCTTTCTGCACCTTAAACCAGCTTTCCTCTGTAATGTGCTTATGTTTTATGGGCTTTGCATTTAGGTCATCACTGTTGGTGCTGTGTCATGTGCCGGTAACATCAACTGTTCAATTTATAGTATTGCCTTGTAGTTGTGATAAAATACTTTCATTATTATAAGCACACTGTCTTCATTTCTGGACCACATATATTCTGTTTATATGGCACTGTGGTAGGAAGATTTGGCCATTTGTTGGACAGCCTCTGTTCATCCCACCATGACCATAATAGTGCATTTTTAATGCACTTTCCGAGTAACAACAGCACTGTGGAAGTGAGGTTCACCCACAATTTGCGGATTAATTAATAAGCAATTAGCAGCTTATTAAAGTAACAAATCAGAGTTAAAGAAAAAGACTTCTTGCCCCACACAAATAGCAAAAGCACAGTCTACAGAGTTGATCAAAGCATGGTCTGCTGCGAGATTTCTCACTTGCAAACTACAGATTCAGGCCATACTCATATGCATGATTAACTGTGTTCAATAAGTTGTATGTTAGCTAATGACTTTACCCCTGGCTTTAACAAATTTGTTGATACTGATCAGCATCATCTCATAAACTGAAATAATGACAACACATTAACCGAATCTTTGGTTTGATGTGTTGTGAAGAAAAAAGTATTGTGAATGAAGTTTGAAAATGTTTTTTCTTAACACATTTACCTGTACACTGAGATCCAGGGAAAAGGGGGGAACAGATTGTGTTCTGCCACCAGCACTCATCTTGCTGGTTGCCAGTTCCTCCCTGTCCACTTATATTTAACAGAGGGAACTAAACAAGACAAACGAGAAGTGGTTAGTGTGTTTCAGTAAAGAGCTGCCTGACATCACAGGTGGAACCAGCTGACAACAGATCATGAAATACTGTATGGTTAGGTCTATATTTTTGTTAAATTCTCTGGCACATTGAACACAACAGACTGATAATTACAAAGAAGCCCTCACCTCTGGCACATCTCCAACAAAGTCATAAGCAATCCCATACTTGGGGATCTGACCTGCTGGTACACATAAGCAGGACTGTTTTTCTCCTGAAGATTCCTCCTTTTGAATCTTGCCGGCTGAGACGTCCGTCTGTCCACCTGCAGTTGATGCAGCTGCTGCCGTTTTGCAGTCTAAGCAAATCTCTTGCTCAGCGATTGGCAGGAGGGTACTGGAGCCCTCCTGTGAATCCAGAGAGGTCTGGGCACTCTTCTCCATGCCAGACTTCTTTAATCTGGGTAAAAATTTACCAGATTCCAGTTCTGACTTCCCGTAATAAGGGCCCTCACATTCTGCATCCTCCTCCAGAGGTTTGAGGTCTGCCTGAGGATCATCAAAGACGTCCACCGGCGCCAGGACGGGAAAATTCATCTCCTCTTTGTCAGTCTCAGCCTCTGAATCACTTACTCCACCAGGAGACAATTCTGAGGCTGAAATTGGTCGGAAATGAGTCCTGGGGGAAATGCGAATGGCCCTATACTGCGTCCGGTTGATGCCATATATTCGTGGGTGGAAGGCTTCACTCTCCGAGTCCGAGCAAAGAATAGATTTGGGCTTGAACCCTGGACTGAAAGAAGCCATGTCCTCAGGTTCAAAAGAACACTCAACATGGAGGACTTGAGAGAAGGGATTGTTTAGGTTGAAGGATGCAAACGGGTATTCTAAACCTTGCTCCTCACTATGCAAGCCTCCGTAAGATCCAAGCAAATCTTCATGGAAGATGAAAGAAAATCCCTTATTCAATCCATCTCCACCTCCTCTAATGGCCTGGTCACTCTGCCCAAAAGACACAAGAGGCCTCCACAGGGGCCTGTGCCCGGGGGCAAAGCAGCTGCTCGTGTTCATGAACACATCTGTGCCAGTGATGGTGAGCATCTCTGAGCTAGAAGCAGATGCAGCGGCGGCGGCACACTGTAGCAGGCTTTCTTGGGTGTCACTTGGCGGCACAACAGCCCAATTCTTATCACCACTTAGTGTCTTCAACTCTCCATACACCCCTCCTAGGATGAATGATGTACTCTCCTTGTCAGAGTTCAAGTCCCAGGGCTTGGACGGAGTCATGTAATCCCCTGCACCATCTACCTTGGAGAGTTTGTTTTTGGCTAAGTCCTGTTCTTCTTTCTTGCCTTCCCAAAGGTGATACTCCGACCGCTGCACTGCTTTTTTCTGAGGTCCCTGAATGGGAACTCCTTTTGCCTGCACCTCCAGACAGCTGCAGCAGTAACCGCCTGTCTCATCTGAGAATAGCCCCTCGCTTGTTTTTTCTGCTCCTTGCCTTGACATTACAGATTTGCCATCTCCGATTGCAGTCCAAATGTCCTTTATTATCCCTGAGCTGTAATCATCACTCTGTTGGTTTGTGTTATCCGAAAACATGCCAGTGCTGTACTGTTTACTCTCATCTTCTTCCAATGCTATACCACAAATGGACTCCAATTTAGATTTTTTGGTGAAGGTCTGATTGGATGCTGTGCTGACGCTGACCTCCTCACACTTATGGCCAGGTTCTTCTTGCAAAAAATCCAAGATTTCATCCTCTAGATATGTACCAGAGAGAGGAGGGATTATACAATCAATCTCTTCATTGCCAATTTGAGCAGCTTCCTCTGCCGGAGCATTTCCTTGTTCATTGTCTGAACGAGTCTCCTCTGAATGTGACCACGGACTGCAAGTTCGCGTTGAAAGGTTAGAACAGTGTTCAGTTTCGTCAAAGGCACTATTTTTGGTCCATATTAGCAAACGAGACTGTTTATTAGAATGTGGGTCGAGACAGCTACTAGAATCTGTGTTGTTTTCGTGACCAACGGCAAGTGAGTCACGGGGAAAGGGAAAAGTGGGGCTGTCATACTGCAGCTCAAAAAGAGAGAAGCAGGATGAGTTCAAACCAGATGGTTCACTGGTGGCTTCAGGAACAGGTGGCTCCTCCAGGTTTCCAGATAGTTTGCTCAGGGTGAATGAAACACTATCAAGAGGGGGGGAGAGGCGAATGGGAGAGTCTCCTACAAAGCTTTCTCCATCTATATCTTCTGAAGTAGATGGTGAATAACATCCCCACACTTGAGCCATGTTTTCAAGATCCTCCATTAAGAATCCAACAGATCCCGAAGCTTCCTGTGAGTCTGCCCGTATTGCACTTTTCCCTTGCTGCTCAAGGCCATCTAACACTAAACAACATTCTGCCTCAACGTCTCTTTGCTCTTTGCTTTTTTGTCGAATCATGCTTAAGATCCGACTCTCTTGTAGCGAGTCTGAGGCACTAGTATCCAATATGGATTGATAAATATCAACTTCATAGAAGTGAGTGAATTCAGACAGATGCTTGTCATCTAAATCTCTACTATCCTCTGGCTGAGGGCAGCTTGAGGTCCCAGTGAGTTCAGCAGTTTCATCTTCTGCTTCACCAGGCCCTTCCACAAAGTGCCCATCCACAAATGAGCCTGCTGCTAGGTATGCTCTCTGGTAGCTCTCATTGGCAATGCAGATTCCCTGGATTCTCTCCGGCAGCCTCTCAATGTCGGTTGACAAGGCAAAGCCATCCGAAGAGTCTATCTTGCTTCGATATTTTGTTTCCAGCTTGCTTTGTCTGCTGCTGAAAGGTACAAAATATTCTGTGATGGGCTCAGTGTACCAAAGTGGCTCCTCCATATATTCCTTTTTGTTTCTGGCCTCAACTCCGGACTCTTTCGCTTCCACCCAGCCTGGATCTTTACGAATCTCCTTCAGCGGTCTCTTCCCCTTTTTGTAAAGCTGTGGTTGTTTGGCAGCACCCCCAGTGGCACTGCTACTGCTCCCTCCTGTGTTTCTTCGCTCTTCTTTGTCGATTACCTTCACCTGCAGCTTCACCTGCCCACTGTTGCGTATTCTCTTATTCTTCGCAGCTTCCCTGGATTTGTGCCTTATTCTAACTGCCTTGCTCCTGGATGATTTAGTGTCACCCTGGTTCCCACTTGAGCTGGAGCCGGCCTCACTAGAGCCAGAGGACCAGGATCTGGGTCTGTATTTGCCCTCAGATCTGTGTCTGATCTGTCTCTTAGAGTGGACGGTAGATTTCTCCTCTGCTGCTGCGCCACCATGGTATCGGTTTTCTTTCTCCTTCTTGCTTCGTCGTTGCTGGCCTCTTTCATTGGTCACAGTAGTGATGGTACCACATGCCTCGAGATTTCGCTCCTTTGCAGCCTCACCTTCGCTGTTGCAATCTTTTGGGGAAGAGGTGTCTGTGCTGGTCTGTGGGGCTGCAGAGGAAGATGAACTTGAGTATGCGCAGGCCTTAGCCTTGTTCCACACCGTCATGATCTCTTGGAGACAAACAGGTTTCTCTGACAAAGGAGGAAAGGCTTCATAATACCTGCAGTCACAACAGACAAGAGAGAAAACTTGGTTTAAATGCATTCGTAACAGTATAGTTCAAATAAACAAGTCAATATGGGTGTGTTCTGTAGCCACTTTTTTGTAAACACAAAAACCCATAGGAACACCATGTCCACAATGATGTAGCTTACATTTCCACCTGGTCCTTTGAAGAGGGGGACTCAGCTCGCTCTGGAGACTGAGAGCCATCAGATTTCTTTTGAATCTGTTTTTCCTCTGTAAAACACATCAACATGAATGATTAGAAATCATATTATAACAGTTATTATTAAACTTTGTCCATTTTTAATAAAAAAAAACATCTAAATATGATAGTTATGGGAATAAATCAAACCTTTCTGTTTGTTTTGGATGTCCTTAAGTTTAGAGCAAAGCTCTTCAACCAGGCTCTCAATTCCAGAGTTCTGCACAGAGGAACAAGACAAGAGACAGATTTTTGAGTCACATTTTGTTCCATTTGTATCAAAAATCTACTACTACCTAACTAAATACTGTGACCAGCCGATAATTAAAGTCAATTAATTTCATTACTTTATGTGCACAAACAGTTATGAACGTAACAATGTTAGAATTGAGAAGACTCTCGGAACATTAACATGTAAACATATTTGAATGAGGACTGTACACCCAGAAATGGGGGTGGAAAAAAAGATACATCTGAGAACAAACAAAACCCAGCACAGCTATCTTAAAGGAAACACTGAGTATAAGCCCCTAGGATCTGTGGGTTACTATTTGTGATTTTAAAAAATATTCTTTTAAAGCCTTGACATAGAAGAGAATTATTTCTTTTCCCAACTCCAAAAACAACCACAGCAGCAGGTTGAAAGATCCAAGAGCCTACGGTGAGAATGCAGAGTTCCCAACAGCTTCTTTGACCCCATATGTGGCCCAAAAGAAAGGCACGGGGTTGACACAAGTCAAACCAGCTGACTTGTAAGAGCTTAGGCATGCTTGGCTATGACTGTGCTATATTTAGTGCAGAAATGCGCTTAAAAAAAACAACAAAAAATATACATGTAAGCAATAGCACAAGTGTGTATGTTGTTCTGATACCCTGCACATTTACTACATATTATGTTTGGATTGCTGAATTCTCAAATTGAGCAATGTGATACATGAAAAAACATAAACAACAAGAGTTTGAAATAAACAAGACAACCGTGTTAAAATTCTAGCTTAGACCTAGAAGGCACTGTTGAGACAAAACAGCCTCAAACAAATCACAACATATCTACCACACTCTTTAGCTCACTCATTTCCTGTTCACTCTTCCAGAAAATAATATTCCTTACCATGCCACCTCATGAAAAGCAAAGCAAGGTTTTTCTCCTGCCCTGTGTTTCCTCTTGCATCATTGTGTCGGTCAGCTGACAGCCGACCGAGTCTGCTGCTCACTGCTGCAATCCCGTGCAGCGTGTGCTGGTTAAAAAATAGACCGCAGAGTCCAGTCCCCTAGAGAAGAGCTCAACACTCCTCCTCTTGCCTTGCAGACCCTTTCCCCTACCCTCCCCCCAGCTTTGTGTCATTCTCAACTAAAGCACACCTCCCTTACTACTGCTGGCCACAGACAGAAATGTCAGCAAATCTCTCCATAGCTTTTCCATTCAGGGGGAGGCATAAAATACAATATATACTTAGTGAATAGATACTTTCATAAAAATATCATTCTTTTGAGGGCCATGTATTATAAGTGTGAGAGTATTGTTTTATGACAATAATCAACTTATAACAGCTGACCTTAATATAACCTTTTCTAATGAGGACTAACAGAAGGTGTGGCCACCCAGCCAAATGAGGTGACGATGCATTTACAATAAAGATCATCCCTTGTTCAAAGCTTTAGTCTCTCGCATTGACAAGGCTTTATTCACTGTGATTCATGCAATTAATATCTGCATGACTGCACCTTAACAAGCAACAAGGAATACTACAGTAACAAATTCCTGACATAATTAGACAAATGACACTCTCATGCCCTCTCTATTCAGAATGCTTTTCATACTTTTCATTTACAAGTTTCATAAAAGCCAGGACAGGCAGGTCAAGCAGCTCCTACGACAACGCATGTGCTTTGCATTCCTCCAAAGCAAAAATGATTTAAGGTAATATTATTTTACACCACAGAAAAATAAACCATAATTTCATCACTCTTTCATAAACGTGATGAGAATCACAGGACTACAACAATTAGGCAGAACAATGCTTACTTCATCAGATGCGGAGCGGAGGCATTGCACAGCGGCTTGTTTCTTCATTTCCTCAAGACTCAGGTCAGTCCCTCCTTTCTTCTTACTCTTACCCCATTTCTTCCCAGTTCCCTTCTCCCAGCCCAAGAAGATGTCATTTTCCTTTCAGACACAAACCAAGTAAGATAAGTCACAAAGGACAAACTAGTGATAAACAGTAACATGGAAAAAGGCAAAGCATATATAGATTACACATAATATACTCTACTATATGTACATATTATAAATGCAGATGAACATTTTTTTATAGAATCATGTACCATAACAATTTACACTCTAACACAGCAAACTGCATATCAATAAATGCAATGGCAAATGACAGAAATCAAAGGAGGAATTAGTCAGTGGTACAAGTGCCATGACATGACAGAAAAGCCCCATTGTTAACCTCTCCTGGCAAATTAATATCTTGCTCTAACGAGGCCATTATATTCCCCACACAAACGTCCCCTCCTGAATAAAACTCACTGCCCATTAATTTAGCAATGCACAACACAAACAATGACAAACAATAATTTCATAAGCTTTTTGACTTGACTAGAATTATTTCTTTAAAGTTGTGAGAGCGCACCTGGTCCTGCAGGTCGTAGTCATAACTGTCATGCAGGAGAAGGCTGAGGACATAACGGGTGTAAATCATGGCATCAATCCCGCACTTCTCGAGCTCCTGACCAAGCCAGCTTTGTACTGGACCCAGCGACTGGAGCAGGGACATCTCTGAGGCAGGCAGGGGGCCCACGAGGGGGTAGGGGCAAGAGAGGTTTTCAGGAGGAGCAGGACCGTCTGAATCGGTGCTCACTGGACGCATGGGACCTCAGGTGTTGGCCATTCTCATGTGGAGCAGCATTGTGATGGGTAGTTATGGGTGGTTGGTGGAGAAGGGTATGGGGAGAGGATGAGGCAGAACCTATCTGGAAGAGGGGGCAGTCACTCCAGCAGGATGCACTGAAGGGGCTCTACATGGGGAGGCATGTAGTAGGTTTTTTTTTCTTTTTTTTATTGCTTTGAGCAAAAAAGGGGGATTTTACTCGTCAGGCATGGCTTATGCTGCTGATAGATCTCAGCTGCTGAGCAAAACACAAGACGTGTTTGCGTCTTAGTCGGAGGGGTCCATTTTGGGGCTACGTCTCACTTCACCGGCACAACCTGAAACAGAGCAAACAAACATGCATCAGTTTCTCTGAAATATTTTCAATGTTGAATGCAAGCATTTATATGTGCACACACAGAGCCAAACACCAAGAAAAAAGGCCTCTTTATATTACAAACAAAATGCATGAAGGCATGAGGTCACTGTTTTTAGCAATGGTAATTACGTTTTCTTTGATTTTGGAAGCGACAGTAATAGGAGGACATGCGTTATGACAACAAATGTTATGAGAGATTCTACCACTGCAGATAAGTTTTGTACCTCATCCCAGAGGACATTTTTAATGACTGTTCATAGCCCTGCTTACCAGAACGCTAATGGGCTCCTGAGAGAGCATGAGCTCTTTGAATAACGCAGACAGCAGCCACAATCTTAACACATTATGGTGGTGAGCCTGCTTTAAAGTGATAAACAGGTTAACAATAATTATTAGCATTCCACAGTACCATGTTCTACCAGAGGCTTGGGTTTAAACCGTGGTGATGCGACTTTTCCTAAAATTACAGCACACTCACAAGAAAGGGACATCTCACATTAATGTGGAACTATCTCAACTATCTGAGTAACTCAAGTCTATATGTGTAATGTTTAGTAAATACAATCTAACTCAAGAAGTAACAGGAGAAATAGTTATGACCATATCTTTTTGAAACACCTTAATGACAGCATGGCTTAATACTTATTAAAAAGGAAGCATTACTTTACTTATTGTTACTTTTAATTATTATTCCTTTCATTACAATAATAAAAGAAAAGTTATATCATGTGAGTTATAAAGCCAAAAATGTCCTGGATTCATGTGCATGACGAAACAACTGACAAGCAAACTCCAGCAGTTGAGTATAACTGTGTGGGAAACGCTTGCTGTCAAGTGCATGTGTTTCATATGGCAGCAGTGGATTAGGGAACCGACGCGAAGAGCAAATGGAGGCTGCACCGATTTGATTGGCTGGCCCGGTCGTCATTCAACAGTGCCATATTCTAGGTTGCCCGTTAGAGACGTCAAAAGGGCAAGATAAGAAGCTTTGCAGTATGCAACCATACCATTTCGGCAGTCAACAGCATTGCACAGAATGACACTGAGTCAGTTAAATAAATACAGATGGACAACAGCTGAAACGGTTGCTAGCTTCATCGATAATTCCTAAATATGGCTGACCAGTGTCTACAACCCAGCTGTTTCATGTATGAATACTAGCCCCGGCAGCTAGCTCCTGACTGCACTGTCCATATACCAACTTTAGCCTACGGTCCATTAGTAAAAGGCAATTCCTCCAACGTGACAAGAAACAAAATAATGCCATTAGTGCAGAGTTAACTAACGAATAACCTACTTTACTATGGGTGTTTGGTAACTTTGTGCAAATATGGTTTGCTGACATTAACGCTACATTTATTGGGTTATAAACGTCATTTGAGATTCAGTATTGATGTCATTATTATGTCAATACACTTAAGAATCAGTAATTTGTCAACAGCTGAAGTGACAACTAACGTTGCGCTGACTTTTGATATTAACTCCTGTTAGCTAGCGTCACTTGGCAGTCAAACGGCAAGGTTAGCTGGACCACCGACCTTTAGCTAATGAGCTAAGTTAGCCAAGTTAGCTGCCGAGAGCTCCTCGTCCGTTGTCAATAGGCAATTTATTATATTTCACTCTTACCTAACATGCATCATCCAGATGAGAGAGGATACATTTCAGTTTACTTAGTTTGTTGACGATATATCCCCGTCCCCGCGAAGAATGACGATAGTTTGGTATGTGTCGGGCAGGTGAACGGAGGCTGCTTCTATACGGTGACATTAAAGCCCCGACGGTTCTCCATTTAAGAGTTAGCCAGTGTAGCAAACAGCAACGCGCTAACGTTAGGCCAAGTCTAAAGTTTCAGTCGGAAACATGGCATACGGAATGACCAAAATTACACTACAACACAGCAAATGTGCTCGATCCAATTTCAAACAAGCGTTAGCTAACGTTAGCTTTTACGTACGCTTGTTGTTGTGACCGAGGGGGAGGAGGAGCAGCTGCCCCGGTAGGCTACTAGAGGACTGTCAGACGTTTTCCCTTCAAAAATGTGCGCCATATCGTCATACAGCGAAAGAGTAAGCTGACAAAACATGGGACACTAAACGAGGAGAAAAGCACCACAGTACGAAAAGAAAATTCCTATCCGGCTCGCTGGTTTACTTACCTGCCGTGGGCTGAAGTAGAGAGGAGCAGCGAAAGGGGAGCGGCTATCTCTCTCCCGCTGCCGTTCCGAGCTCGAGCTCTGGAATCCGCTGCGGTAGCATCGCGTATCATGGACGCCGACAGAAATGGCGCTGTTTTCACATCTAGTGCTTCTTCAACAACGTCAAGGAAACTAACGACATTCGGGCTCAAATAGAAGGAAGGCCATTCCTCGATGACACCCACTACTTAGAGCCACAATGTCCGCTATGAAAAACCTGTTTCATTCAGAGAAGTACTACTGAATGCGCCACCCTCCGCGTTCGTATCTAGGCAACAAGGCAAACCTCCGCCGTCCTGTTCGTATAGGTTTGATTCCTCCGCTAGGGTATTGCATCAGAAGCCCAACTAGTACTTGTATCGTTTGCTCTAAAGGTAAAGTAAAATGCGGAATAACATTGAGTAGATTAAACTCGGCGCTGACAATTTCATATTTATTTGATTATTTTAAATCTTCTCTCTTTGTAAGCTTTGAAGGAATAAAAATATAGGACTACATATACACTGATATATTGTACACACCATACCTCAGACTCATTATGTTTATTTTTGTATTCATTTTAACTTATTTAGTATCATTGGGACTTTCTGTTCTTTATTTTGGACCACTGTTATATTCTTGGAGCTTCACCTCATACATCTTAACTTTTTATCTTGACACAATACCATCACTATCAGTACTGCTCCTGCTACTGTACATCTATTAACTGCTTCTATTACTACAACTGTGGTGTTACTATTACTATCAGTGCTATTTATAGCACAGCAAAAGTTGTACAGTGACAACTTGTAACTTGAACCAGTAACCTTTTCCTGCTCTGCAAAGCCTCTAGGTTACCAATAACCACTGTGTGTGTGTGTGTGTGTGTGTGTGTGTGTTGGGGGTGGTTCTTATTCTTTAGACTAACCACCTGCCTTCTATCAAGGGTCTATAGTGTGGCACACTTCATCTGCCCTCTGACCCCAGGGGTTATGATCCCTGGGACGGGATGCATCAAGGCCTATTGACCAGCTGTTTGCACTCCTGCCACCACACACACACAGTGACACAAAGAATTACACACTCCTGTGCCTCACTGTCTCCTTAGTGTGGTACTTTGGTAATTGTCTTTACGTGTATGTGGACTGGATGTGTGTGGGCAAAGGAGTTCCAGACAGAAGTGTACAGACTCTGAAGTCTACAGGTGTGTGTGTTTGTGGATGTGTATGCATCTGTGAGTATATCAGTATCTGTTTAACAACTGACATGTTATAAAGACATTATCTGTAGTTTTACTACAGTTCCCATAGTCCCTCAGGGGCAGTTAGCAGATTAATACTGAGTTCTGTTTTTGAAGCCAGAGCTCTGCAGCCAAAGGCCAAACACATATTGACCCTCTGCAACACAGAGGGTTTATCGATTAGGAAGTTGTGTGGGTTTTCACCATCAATATATGTTACATACACACACATGAGCTTTGACAGAATAAGCTGGAAGACTTGTTTACCACAGTTGTTGCAGGGTTTGTGTGTGTGTGTGTGTGTGTGTGTGTGTGTATTTAGTGCTGTTTCACCAACTGTTTCTGTCTTTCCGGTCACAGATAAAATCTCATCTGAGCCTCAGCCACAAGCACAGTAACATGCAACAATTTACCCTTTCGCAGAGCAACATCTCAATCTGCACTGCTCTTTGCTCTGACAGCTTTCTCATTTGCCAGTGTTAATTGAGAGTCAATTTGGAGCAGATGGCACAGTTAAAAGATGACCCATAATCCTCTCCCTGAAGGGGGGTTAGAGGGGTGGGGGTGGGGGTGTGGTTAAGAGGACTCTGGGTGATTTCACTCCGAGGTTGTGAAAGCAAAATGTTTCCCACAAAGCTTTAGTATTCCTTTCCACCTTAACAGTGAGTTCACAGTGTTGTCTGAGGTGAAGCTGGTCATCATCCACAGGGTGGGTCACTGAGGTAAATCCTCTGTAAGGCGCAGCTCATGCGCTAGATAACCACAGATATGGGGGGTTATGGTGTGCACACTTGTTAACTTGTTTACATCGTCGCTGTGTCCTAACACAACCTCAAGCATATTCATGCTGTCAATCGAAGTTGACATTGTTCCGCTTTTTTCTGTTTTTGCTCACAAGAGCCTACGATTCAGTGTCGATCTGTATGCATGAAGTGGTTCAAAAAGTAACCTGTAAGGTCCCTGTGAACTTACATAGAATGTAATCACAACATCTTATTAGAATCAGTTCAAGTTCCAGATTTGAGTTGTACCAGCTATTCATAAATCCATTACTAATATGTGTAAGATCATTCCTAAATTGTTAAAAACAACTACCTAGTTTCAACTAGCAATTTTCTAAATTTGGTCACACCATTGAAATGTAGCTAGTGACTTCAACTGTAGCTCAATGTCCAAAAATAGTAGTTTTAGAGGCACAAATGATACATTAAAACTAAATATGACCTTGTTTTATACATGCAAATCAAGAAATGTGTGTTTGAATTGAGTTAGTAATATTCATGTAGTTTAGCTCAGTAGATCAAATTATATAACCTGGCTGAACTTTATTTAGTAATTTAGTTTAGCATTACAGCGATTTTTGTGAAATACATCTTAAACCTTCTCACATTCTTACATCATAATTAATTAGCATCTCATCAATATTGATCAATATTTCCTTTATTATCATTTTTATGTCCAGATATTGTGCTAGCATTCTCTCAATTGTGCAGTCAGACATGCTAACTGTATTTTATAGCAGCTAACATTAGCTTTGTCAGTTAGTTATGTGACAGTTATATCTGTCAGTGGCAATGTGAGCTGCAGAGCAGAAAGTGTATTCCCATTATATATGAATATGTATTCCTGAACAACAGTTAAGAATTTGTTTGCATGGTGAAACCCATTTTATTTTAGTGATGCATAAATCTCCACATGTAAGTTTGAAAGCTAATTGACCTAAACAGTGAATTATTGGTTTTAGTAATTTGGCATTTAGTTATTGGTATAAAGCTTTACAATTTAAGGTGTTTAAGATCTCTCTAGTTTACATCAGCATTAAATTAAGTCAACGTATTCCATAGTTGATTAACTAAACATGCCACATTAGCAATCTAACAAGCAAGCATTGGTTCACTCTGTTAGCTACACTTACAATATGCTGCAGTTACACTTGGCAGTTGGTTTGTGTAAATGTTTAGTAAAAACTAATCTTATGTAAAAAAGCAGTTTATGTGCTGTAACCCATTAATCTCCACTTAGTTAACTCTTATGTTACAGCCAAGCAAAGTAAGTGTAAAAATAGTTTAATCACAAAGAGCTCGACATAGTTATCTCATTTTTGAATGAAAACTCAACAGGAATAACATACAGATTTGGCATTTTTGTGAGTGTAGTTAAGAGTCTCTTCCACAAACAGCCACCATGTTTTGCTTCTCATAAAGTGCCATATTTTTCAGTTATATTTTTCAACAAACTACCTCAACTTCAAGACTTGCTATAGCAGTTGATGCAGTATTGATCAGTTCAATGGTGGATATGTAACCAAAGTGCACTATCACAGCTGGACAGACCTCAGTCGATTACAATTATTTTAGACGTTTTAGAAGCTTGTCTCATTTTATCCTGATGATCTTCTGACTGGGTTCATGGAACTTATTCATCACCAGCGTTCAGACAGTCACATATCAGGACTCATTAAAGGAGGGACTGAAGCCATATGTGCAGCAAACAGCAACCGATTCTTGCCTCCTGTTAACTTGACACACTTCTCAGGACACTAATCCTTTTACAGAATTTAAATACTTGCCTATGAAGAGACCAATTACAGCTTGAAGTATTAATCAAAGAGACCAATCAGCATCTTTGGGGAAGACACAAATCCTGCCCCCAAACAAAGCCATATGACTTTGGTTCCTCTTTTCTGTCTCCAGAGCTGTTTACCACTGTCTGCTTTCTGTCTGGGCTCTTTGTGAACGCCTGAGTGCATACATGCATTTTTATGTGCTCTGGTACAGACTGTTGTAATAGTGGCTGGGTGTGCTTGTGTGATGTTTTGTTTCCTGTGTTTGAAGTTGCGCAATGCTTCCACTGGCACTCAGCCTGTATACCATGCCTCACCTCAGGCTATTCAGAAACATAATGAAAACACACTGTATTTTACCCATGGTGCTGACAAACTACTCAGCTCTTCCATTCCTCTTTTTATGACTTGTGACTGTAGTCATGCCATGTCTTGCAGAGGTAATCAGGCTACAAACTTTTATCAGCAGCCAAAACATTACAACAGTGAGAAGGGAAGGGAAGTTTAATTTTAGACATGTTTAGTATTAGAGTTTATCCAGTTGTTGATTTTGATGCATTCCTTTGCTATTCTTCACTTATTCTCTACCAGTGTGTGGATGGGTACATAGTGTGTGTGCTGTGCCCCCGTTGTGGTTTTAGTTTGGACGCTGTTGTCAAGTTTCCATCCAAATGTCGAGCAAATTTTAACCAAATTTCCAGAAAATCAACCAAAGGAAATGCAACTTAATGTGCATTTCCATCCTCTACTGTCATACGTATATTAGGAGTTGTACACATGGAGATGAACAGATGTTGGCATTTCAGAATCAGAATCAGAATCAGACTTTAATTGCCAAGTAAGTTTGCACATACAAGGAATTTGTCTTGGTGTATCGGTGCTAAAGAACAGTGATAGTAAACAAAGACAGATATAGAGAAGTAGAAGCTAAAGTTTCTCCAGTCAAGTATCATTATTAATTGCAGAAGAAGAGAGCACAACAAGATGATGTAATAAAAAGACTTCAAACTTCAAACAATTGAAACCATGCAACCATTTTTTTCTTCATTGGTGTGGATGCATATCCTGATATATTCAGGAAGTCTGCTTCCATTGCACTCACGTTTTTATCCTTTGCACCTCAGCTGAGCCTAAATGTTGTGATGTTTAGACTTTTTTAAAAAGTTCAAGCTTGAAATCTCTGTAATAATTCTGTGATTCAAACAAAGAGATGTATTATCACATTTTATGTTTTATTCCAAGTCACTGAAAATGGCTAAATCTCAGTTATTCTTTATTGATGAGACTTCAACAATAAATATCCCATATCATTACATATATAGCCTGGAGCTCCTTACCCATAAAACTAAAGTAAGTTAAACTTCAACTTTGCCTAAATGTTACACATTTTATTTAATTAGACACAAACCACTTACATTTCCATTTTTATATGACACAGTTTACCAGCAGTAAAGTTTGCTACACCACCAGCAGTACATACTTGTACATAAGGTCACTGAGTTCCTGCAGTATGTCTGACTATTGCAGCCTGACAGATATGTTGTCTACTGGCTACACTCCAAAAGGACAACTTCAGTGGTTAACATGTATGATCTTCTTTATCTTTGTTTGGGGGATTGCATTAGCACAGTATCTGCAGGAGGTGATTTCCCTGTGTCTCAGTTATTATTCCAGCACAAAGGTCAATCAGCAGGTCAGTCGATACAGATCAATCAGTCTGTGGGCTTTAGGTCGTTGGTCCCTTCCTATAGGTATGCAAAGCCACTAGTTAGCTCAATGCTCCTTAAGCAGCATTTCAGCTTCTTTAATGATTGTTGTTTGTCTATTAACAACTAACATTATCCCATTTTACACTTTGTAAAACAATGCTACCAGGCATTTAATCAAATTCTTACTAACACCATTGGATAAGGTGACATTTGACTGAAGTGAAGGGGAAATGGCACATGATTGTTTTGAGAAGTGAGAAACTACAGATTTTAAAACTAGTTTGATGTCAAACCTCCCACAGTGAGAGAAAACCTGAAGGCGCTGGGAGCATTAAAGGATTTCTATGGGTGCTAATGGCTTTGAATAAATTCAGATATGTGCTGGCTGATAGTGATGTAAGAGCCAAGACAACTGACAATGTGTAAATGTGTCAGTGTCGAAGGACTTTTCCAGGGCTGCTCATGATAACGAAGGACAAAGTCTCCTTGTCATGTGGCCCACTGCGTGTGCAAGTGTGTGTGTGTGTGTGTGTGTGTGTGTGTGTGTGAGAATAATGGAATAAGAGACAGAGAGCAGGCCTGTCTGCACCAGGACATTGCACAAACATTGCTAGTTTTAATTACGTCACAGGCAAGTGGCTGTAAAAGCAGGAAAATGTGGATTACATCATGCGGTCACAGTATATCCACAGAGAGCCTGTTATCAGGACAGTGCAGGCATGAATGTGCTCTCAATGCAAATAGCATGGCTTCACAGCCCTCTGTTAACCTGTCTGTCTGCAGGCGATGAATGATTACTGATAGTTGGTTCAACAGGTTTACAGGTGTGCTCCCAGCCACACAGACCTCAGTCAGTTTTCTTTCTCTTTCTCTTCTGTAGGCGACTCTGTTTGCTCACATTGATCAGAGCCCGATTAACAGATACAAACTTTTAAAGAGAAGTTTGAAGGAGGTGAAACAAATCATTCATTCATTCATTTTTCAAGTAAAAGGAAAGTTCAAACATATTGGGAAATACACTTGTTTGCTTAGCAAAAACAGCAGAAGTATAGGGAAACAGTTCTTATTGTTTGCAAATGATCAAATGATAGAAAATGTGCAAAGCCAGAAACTTCATGGTACAGACAGGACTTCTGAGCTGCTGTTGGTCTGAAGATAGAGATTTTTGAGATGAGATTTTTTTTTGTCACTAAATCCCATAAAAAGATCAAATCCAACGATGAAGTAATCTCGCTGACAGGTATTGTGTAAATGTGTATTGATCCACTGCTGGAATAGTCCTCAACAAATGCCCTGGTTCCTATTGCCTGAGTCATTTTTCTTTAAAACTACAATGCCCAAATCACTAAGCTATATATTTGTAACCTGTTTGTAAGGATTTATGTCTTCAGTAGGAACCAAACAGGTTGGGACTGAAAAGGAAATAAAGTACTAAGAGACATTGGCATTGGTTGCTCTAGGGTATGGAGTATATAAACATGATCCAGTCCTATTTTAGTGATATATGCATACAATCACAGGTAAACATTATTGTGTTTACATTACATAGGATTCTACCAGGAGTGTATGCTTATGTTAAATAAGACACTGCAGGTAGATTATCTAATCTCAGTTGAAATTATTAGATTAGATTATTTCATTTTAAACTGGAATTTGCTTCATTGTTCATATTTGCTCACGTGGCTGTTTCTTTCATATTTGTCTGTCATACGTTTACATTTGTTGTTGTCTCTGTTGTGTGCCCAGACAGGAGATGAATTAGTGGGTTTGATTAATGTGCTGGAATGCACAGGGTGTAACTGAGATTTGGAAGAAGCATAATTCCATGTTTAGTCTGCCTCTCATTCAAAAGCTTAGTAGTTGTTGTCATAAATGAGCTACATACTTTATACTTACACAGAGGAACACATTTGTGTTTATATTGGTGCTTGGTTGTTTGACTTGAGTGCCACTAACTGAATCTAATTTACCATGTCTGTTCCAGCTACCATGTGTCACATACGTGACACTGCAATGATGTTGACTCAGCAAATTTCCTCATTCTTATATTTTTATTGGCCTTAAACAAATGAAGTGCTCACACTGTGTGCCAGATAGTAAAATGATGCACATTTATCCAAGGTTTAAAAAGATCTGTATGGCATAGCAAATAAGCTGCAACCCAGCAAAAGGTCCTTCACAAGGCGCTTTGCACTACAAGCTTACTTTTCATGTGTGTAGGTCAAAGGTCACAGTGCCGACACCACTGTCTGGTATGAATGAGGGCTGCTGTGTACTTCTTTCCCCCCCGAGCTTCTCAGTCATGTTGATAAAAAACAACACGACAATTCTTATCAGAAAGTCACACATATTGTTGAAGATGGCATCTAGTGTTGGAGACAGACAGTGTGTCGTTCAGCTGGCTTCATAAATCAGCACCCAGTGCTAGACTTATGTCTTCAAAGCCAGCAGATACCAGTATCCTGTTTGACAGAAATGGCCTCTGTGACACTAAGTCAAAAGGAATTCATGGTATGGGAGGAACTCTGCGGTATGTTGTACAAGCCCTAGCAACTGTTTATTAGACAGTACACAAGCCTCCAGTCAACAGGTCATTCTTGGGAGACAGGTTTGAAGGTAAAGGGAAATAACGCGCCCATCAGCACAACCTTTGTTTGGCAAATGATTTGCACATGTGCTACTCCTCTTTTGCAATGCAAAATTAAAGCATAAGTAATTCCACCCCTGTGTAATTACAAAGACCTACTCAGCAGCTATGTCTGGTCTCACATGGCTTTGACTTCTGTAGTTTCAAGATCTATTTCGCAGATTTCCGTCCGTATACTAGATACTAATACTGTCTGTATTTGTCATAAAACTACACCAAATCGTCTACCTGATGATTCACCTTGACCTCACGCTCTCAATTTTGTCTGGTAATGTCAGTGGTTACATAATGACCCTGCGCTTGTATCATCTAGAGGAGGACTTTGAAATACATAAAGAGCACAGAGTGAGAGTACAGAGGCCCTGGCTTTAACATGCCTCCTGGGTGATCCCATCACAAGTGGACAGTAACAGGTATGAATGCACTCAAGATGTATTGAGAACGCGTTGGGGTCAGATCGCTCAGACCACATTCGGAGGTGGTCTGGCATTAATAATGCTGTTTGTTGTTGTTGATGTGTTTTCAGGTTCTCAGTTAAAGTTCACACTCACAGTAACAAAGATTATGCTGAAACACTTCATGGAGATAATCATGCAAATTAAAGACTGTTGTTACACTGCAGCCACTCCAACCACGCCACCCACACTGCATGCCTACACTTATGGAATCAGACTGTCGTGTTCATCAATTTGTATACTGATTTTTTTTTTTTTATTTTTTTTTTTTTTTGTTTATTTTGTTTTTATATTTGATGCATTCTTTTTTTTTTTTTGATTTTATTCTTTCTTTTATTACATCTTTTGTATGTATACATTGCATCAGTACTGCTGATCACTTTTCTTTTGTATACAGCTCATTGTTACTTGCATTATACACATGTTGCTACAGATACGAAATCTTCTTTACATCCAAGTTGTGCTGCTGATGAAGATGCTCGCTCTACTTTAGACTGTGTAGTGTTTTACTATTCTATGTTACACTTAGGTCTATGAGGTGCATTTTGTTTCCTATTGGATGACATAACCTGACTGAGATGACTGACTGACCACATTAACTTAGTATTGTGTTTCTTATAATTTTTGGTGTTCTTCTGTCTAGACTAACTTAATGTCATTTTTTAGTAGTTTCTACTTAGGTTTAGAAATGGTTACCTAGCCTGCGCAGCAACTCTGCTCAAAACTATGGAACTGGACTTCCAAAGCTGAGTGGTTAACAATTCAAATATAGAGTAAGGTCTTGTAGCTTTCTAGCAACTGAGCTAAGCTAACCATTCCCACATCATTAAAACCGGGAGAGACTGCTCCTCCATATGTAGAATATGCAATGCATATGAAAGTTATTGTGCCACTGTTTTGTGTGCTTACATTAGTTAGTTAGTTAGTGTAATTAGATTTAGTTGGAGATTAAGTTGGAGCATATAGGGGTGGGGCATTAGATATTAAACAAATTAACTTGGTACACAATTACTACACAGCAAATTTCAAATGCCTGCAGCTTGCATGATGTAGCATTATGTTTCCTCAAAGTAACCACAGCTTCATCATCTCAGTGTTGCTTACTAAGTTGCACATTCCTGTGGTTTATTCAACAGCCCTCTGCCCATGCTCATGGGCAAAATGTTTCTGATAAGATATGATGCAACAGGATAAGAAATTCTGAGCAGAGAAATTCTGAAACAAGACTAGGAATCTTCAGCCATGCTAGCAGCCTGGTAAGGCTGTACGTAGGCACAGCTAACATCAGCATACTAATATGCTGATTTTTAGCAGGTATACTTTTAACTATGGTCATCATTAGTTTTGTGTGTTAGCATGCTAACATTTGCTAATTAGGACTTAACACAAAATATAGCTGAGGTTTAAGGGAAAGGTGCATATAATTGACAACAGCATTCTGTAGGTTGAGACATTGACTGAATGAAAGCTTCGACCTGCTGCTGGTGGTAGAGGAAAAGTCAGGGGAAGTCATTATGATTTGTCCTCAGGGTACCAGTCCATTCAATAGTTGTTGAGATGCTTCAGCCTGGACCAAAATTCCGGTCCAGCCAACTGACAATGCCATCCATAGAGATATACCACTAGGATGGCTAAAGAAATGGAAATTGTTTATTTTATTCTACTATTGATCATTTTAATGGTATTAATTAATTGATGTTTAACTTGGCCACATGGGGGCAGCGGAAACAAGTTGTAAACACAACACTGAAATATTTTGATCTCATAAAGTTGACAGGGAATGTGTGAGCAAACAGTTGCTTATTTACTCATACAGCTGACACAGGACAACATTAGCATTAACTAAAGCTAAAATGTGTGGCTTTTTAGCTGCTAAATGCTCCTCTACCTTCACTAGCTTGTCACTCTTGTCACTCACTTTGTCTGCCATTTGATGCAAGTGGGTCTATCAGAGATTTAGCTGCTTCCAGAGGCAAACAGTAAAGTTGTAGCTGTAAAAACCAAAACAGTGAGGTGAAAGACACTAAAAATATGTCATACAGCTGAAGAAAGCAGCTGAGTCAATTCTCTACAGGATTTGAGACCATGAGTGACACTTTTTACATTACACAAAATCATTTGACCCATTATTAATATTTTAAAAAATGAGTAGAGCAGCTTTAATGTTATTTTGTCCATTTAGTATTTACTTTTTTGTTTTCCTGTTGATGATCACAGTCTAACTTTTTTATGTGTCACAGCATCACAAGTTGAAAGTTGACATAAACAATATTCAAACAACCCATTAATCAAGCAGTCATGTGTATAGTAGCCTTTCAGCAGTCCAAGAGGTACTGTGGTCCCTCCATAAACCAGTGACGCCCCATGACGGCTACAAGGACAGGAAAACACTCGGTTAAAGTTTAGAGACAAAGAGCAGCAGTGTGTATATCGTGTTTCTGCTGCTGTAAGTCAGGCCACGAGATGAGCTGGACACCCTGGCAGCTCATATGACCAGAGATGTGTGGCTTTAAAACAGAATGAGCTTTTCATAACTGCTCTACCTCCTCACATGGACACAGCTGAGCAGTGTGTGTGAGGAGTTTGGTGTAAACTTCTGGCCACAAATATCCTGCATCAACAAACAATTTGAGATAGGTGCTATGGAAGAATCTTTGTTCCAAAATTAGACAGTAGTAATATGGAACTTTTGGTGCCATTTTTGGTTTGTGGTTCTTTTTAATGATTTTATCATGAATACACCCAACTATGGAATGTCTCCCTTTCAATTTATTGATGGAGTTGATGAGTCCTCTGTACTATCAGGTCTATTTATTGAATGACTGAAAACATTGAATCTTTAAACCTGAAACAAAATGTTTCTAAATTTCTAAACCTTTAAATTACCTTCTGGAAATCTGGAAGAGGGTCAGACAGACGACTTCAGATGACATTTAGTGAGTACATTTGGCCCAGAGTTACTCCTGAAAATCTAATTATTTTGGGCCTTGTTTTGCTTCCATAGCTCCAAGTCAGTAATAAGTAACAAGACCAACACCTTGGTTGCCAGATTGTTAAACATCTATAGTCAACATACAGTAAATTTGTTAGAAAGTAATCTATAAAATATCTGAAAACAAATTATTAACAATTAATAAAGTCATTTGTTATGACTGTTTTGGGTTTATAAAGGCTTGAACATGGCAGTTCACTCTCACTCTGGTGATACATCTGTAGTAGCAATTCTAAACCCAAGATCCATTTACTTAGCTATTTCTGTTGCTCTCGACCATCTCCCATGGCCTGCTCCAGAGCATAAAACTAAAGGAAGTGGTAACAATTTATCATATAATATATACTACAAGCTATAAAAATGGCATGATGTGTTTGTTCTCTGCACATTATTTAATGCCAATTAAGCTGTAAGAACATATGATAAGACAAATAAATCAAAATAGAGCAGAACACATGTCCAACAACATTCAGTGCACTCCTCACCCCAGCACACTTTTCCTTCCCACCTGTATCTCCTGACTCCAGAGCCACATCCTCCTCCACCCTGGACACCTAATCCCCATAAGCCTTTATAATGCCCTGGACAGAGGGAAAGAGAGAGAGTGAGAGAGAGGAAGTGGAGAGAGGAGAGTCTGAGCTTAATGACCTTGCAAGCCGATTACAGGCCAACCACGTTTCACAAACAGCACTGTGAGGCCTCAGACTCAGCCTGCACTGTCAAATCAACTACAGGCACATAGAAAAGAGAGGTCATGCATATGGCAGGGGTGATTATTTTGATTAGTGGTGGTGACAAACCTGTGTTGTACGTTGTTAATGTGCCAGTCAGAAATACCTTTTTAATACTGGTTTTTGTAAAAGAGAGTTTATCTGCCACTAGAGGGCAGCACAGGTGTTCTGTAATTACACAACTGCCCTGACTGGCGAAAGTGTGTTACTTGGCCAGTGCTAACTGGTGGGCTAATATAGTGATGACCTGACCTAAAGGCAGAAAGTATCACAGAGGTAGATTAAGAAGCAGCGTGATGCCTCTGATTAGAGGATTAACAAACTAGCTGGTCCAAACATTTCCCCTCCAGAGTCTTTGAATCTCTAAATCCCTCTGTTGTTTTTTGTGATACCTGGCACCTCAGAGGGATCTGGTGTTAACACAATGCATGTCAGATCAACTAGTACAACATAGAGCTGTTGTGTGATTCCCCTGTCTCCCCTCATTTGGTTTTTATAAAAACCCTGTTGTTGTTTTTGCGTTGGCTTTTGACACGGACTCAACTCGTACTCAACACTCTGTGTCTGACCACCAAGATGTTAGCAAGACGCAGTTTGCAACATACTTGTGTGTGTCTACTTCTAGTTTCACATGCATGGCGTCCTGTTCTAGTTAGACAGGAAATTTACTGAGTAAGGCTATTTGACCACCTGCTGCTATCTTAAAAATAAATTTCCTATCATACACCATCTCCCTTCTTCCTCCTCTTGTTTCACTACACAAATACATATTTTGCGACCACAGAGGCCATGCAAAAATAGATTACAGAATATTGTGTTGCATATTTGCACCTTTTAATGCTTTTCAGTTGTTATATAATGCACATGAATTGATGATTTTTTGATAGTATGGTAGGAAGTGGCTGGTGCAGATTGTGTAATCCTGGTTTTAAACATTCGTTTTTTTGTTCAAACTCATTAAATATGCAAAGTTTTGTCATATTGTACTCATATTCACTCCTTTTTCAGTGTTTCAGTGTTGCCTTGCTGCTTTTAATGTCTCTTTACTGTCTTTTTAAACCATGCTTTTGTGTTGTAAATGTATGTATATCCATTGTTTTGCTACTCAGAGAAAAAATTCCTGAGAGAAATACTTTGAATGGTTTAAGGAACTACATTTTAAGGAACAAAAAACCAGCCTTGATTTAAACTTGATTATTATACATTTTTGACTTACCACGCAATGGGTTTTGAGAGTTTTGTAACATCCCAAGAGGGTATTTCAAGATGTCCATCCAAAGCAGAGTATGTAAAAGAAACATAGTTTGAATTTTAATTACTTCTTTTTTTAGCTTCACCCATAGTGATTTCATAGTTAGTCACAAAACACTTGACACAGTGCAGGGAGGTAAATTACTTTATTCAAAAAACAGTTACTATAAGGATTTTGTGGTCCTGTTGCCACCATTTGGCACCACCCGAGGGTGCGGTCAATCTGCTCACTTCTTGGGATTGCGGTTGTGGCAGGCGCAGGTCAGAGCAGCTACCAGCACCACAAATTCGTTGAAGTCGATCTCAGAGTCTCCGTTAAAGTCCAGACCTTTCAGCAGCTTGTCCACCTCGTCTGGGTTTTTCGCTGCCTGCACAGACCAACAGAACACCGTCAGTGCTGCCGGATATTGTCACAACACTACGATAAAAGTACCTTCTCTTCTCTCGTCAACCTCTTTTTACAGCCAAATCTAACCAACCATTAGTATCAAGTGTGTTTTATTCAAGTTCCAGATAGATGTTTGGGCAGAGAGATGGCATTGTTGTTGAAACTTGTTGCTGAGGCAGGGTGTGGAGATGAATGAATGAATTCAATAATGCATAGCTGTAGAATGGGAAAACAGGTAAATGGGAAATATGATGTACTAAAGTACATAGCAACATAATTTTTAAACTGTTCTACACCAATGAATACATTTGACTCTTTTGAATATATATATATATATATATATATATATATATATATATATATATATACACAAGCAGAATATAGTAAGTTTAAGAGCACAGATATCCCTCCCCAGGTGTGTACAGTACCTTCAGCAGTCCAGGCATCTCCTTCTCCAGCAGAGCCTTGGCCTCGACTTTGGACAGGGTGTCCTTATTACCCTCGCTGGCAGCGTATGTATCAAAGGTCTTCATCAGGAGGGCCATGGCTGTCTCTAGCTGGGTCATGGTTGCTGCTTGAGAGGGTGGTCAGTACGGTAAAAAGAGAGGAGCTGCACAGGTGAGCAGAACAACAGATGTGTCAGGAGTGGAGGAGGAGAGAGGGGACTCCTTTTATACCTTTTGAAAAATGGGTTTTGGAACCAGTGATAAAACATGGTTCAAAAGATCGGGTAATACCAGCATTAGTGTTTGATGAAGGTGGTGGCTCCAACTGTGTAGACATAATCTCAGTCTTACAACGCCCAGTGTACACATTAACTCACAAACCAAACAGCACTTCAGTCATTTATTAATTGATTTAGAGGGAGGTGTTGTCATTAACTAAAACCACAAAGACATTTAATGCTGTGATTCCTTGAATCTGTGGCAATGGTAACATCCTAATAATTTCACTGTGATAAAGAGCATGCTGGTTGTCACTTTGGTTATCATCACTGGAACAAATTTAATGCTGCTGTCACTGCATCTGCTGTGGTTGGTGGTTGTCTACGCTGCTGCGTAGGGGTGGACATAAACCACAAGTGGAAACTTGTGAAAAGCTTCAGCTGTGTAAAAAGGACACGGGAGTGTGTGTCAGCTCTGGTACCCTGACCTGGCCTGGTTTCCTGGAAGCAGTGCTCTGTTACAGTACATTTTCAGTATATGTTGTGTTGAAGCATCTCTCTGGTCGCACAACCAATAACTCAGCTGCAGCTGCAAACATGGGAAAGAAATATTATATAGACCCCAACATCATCTGCAGTATATATGAATTTAAGATGTTGCACATGAAATATCAACTTGTCTGAAATGTTACAGGCACATTATAGCAGTATTTCATGAATATGCAGTATGGTTGTCTGCATTAAAGCAATTTACAGTACTACTGTAACCCACTGTAACCCACTGCTGTGGGTAGCTCTATGTACAAAGGTGCATATTTGCAAACAAAACAAATCGGAAGCATGAGAAAGCTTCAGTCAAAGAGCACGGTGGTTAACACCTTTTGCAGGGTTCTGTAAATGGATGTGCAGGTAAGGGGTAGCATGGTGCACACTGCATGTGGAGGAGTATCTTTCTATAGCCTTTCACACTTTATCAGTCTGAAATTAGCTGACTCATTGGGTCAAGTGTTTCTGTTTTGAAAAAAATCTTGCAATCAATAGGCGCCAATCAGGCGGGTATTTATTAACTTACTGATTATTTTCTCGTGACTCATACTACATTATCACTGTCATAAGTGGTTATGACAGTCACTTAGATAAAGAAATGTGACAGGAATCACCTGTGTGCCGTAGTGTCATCCAGTGTGTATGCTAACAATTTAGCATACAATACATTAAAGTAAGGAAGACAGTTAGCATCACTGAGAGCAAACTAAAGTCTCACTTAAAGTTGGCAGAAGAGAGGTGTGATGTTGAAAGTTTTACGCAAAAGTCTTACGCAAAACTTAAGGGAAAAATGAAAGTGTATTACCTGTTATTCAGTGGCAGCGTGTTTCTTCAAAAGTACCTTTACAGTCCCTACCATCTGTCTGCAGTGATACACTTCTGCATGGGCTTAAACGAATGTTTAAAACCAGGATTACACAATCTGCACCAGCCACTTCCTACCATACTATCAAGTGCAGGAGACAAGAAATGCAAAACGAACTGACGCAGTCAGTGGAATATTCAATTTCAGTAGGAAAGCATTTTTGTTATTCTAGGAAGTTGGAAGACACCTTTTGGAACAAAAAAAAACAAAAAAAACGACACTTACCTCCTACGGGTTAAGGTGTGAAGAGTTCAGTCACCCGTTTGTTCAGTTCTAATTTCTGATCATCATATCCTACAAGTCTGATTATTAATAACTATCTCAGAGCAACGACCGCTTCATGTTTTCCATGCTATTTGAATACAATTATTTTATGAACACCATGCTAATGCATTAGCATCTTGACTGAACGCAACTATTTAGTTGAGGCACAGACCAAAGACTTAATATTTTTTTTTGGTTTGACAAACAGATGGCAGAGGACCAAGAAATGTACTCTATGTCAGATCTCCTATTCTTTAGGTGTGCAAAGAGCATGTCTGCACTTTCTAAGCATTGGCTAATATTAGCAGCTCCTACTAACACTGATTGTATTTCTGCTTTCAGTAATGCTAAAAGGAGCACCTAATCTGAAATGCAGAGCACGTGTATTGTGAAGTGAATGTTGTGACGATCATGACCGCAAAACGTGGTCTCAGCAACATGTATTCATAACGAGAGTTCGTATTTATCACCCAAGATTTTATCAGTTTTGCGTGTCTTGTGTGATGAACACATACAAAAGGCTGGGGAGAAACTACAGTCGACCGTCACAGGCACCGTTTCCACTTCCTGTCATTGACCTATAATGCAGCGACCCCATCACACCACAGTTTCCACTTACCGTCCTTAATGTAAGCTGAGCTCTTTGCTACAGCATCAGTATCACTCACTAATGGGGACCACTAACTGGTTGGTAGTATGATCAAGTGAGAGTAAAATTTACTACTTTTCTCCTTCCAGTCTAATACAAGTAAACCTGTCTATGTGTACATACACCTCATCATTATTGAAATGAACTTAGACCAGGAAGATGGACAAGACTTAGTTTATAGAAAAACAGGACATATTTGCACTCTTATCTTGACATAATTCACTTAAAGGTGAGTAAATGAATGTACATTATATACATGCAGAAAAGTAAGCATAGAGAATATTAGAAGAAATGAAGAAATTCCACTGCTTCAGATCCTCATCTGCTTTCTTTTGTCTGAACGCGCTCAAAGTAATCACAGGACTCATATACTGGCACCTGACACTGAAAGAGAGACAGAGAGAAAAAAACACAATGATTGCAAATTCACAATTCACAATTTCTTGCAATTTTATCAGTGTGGTATAGCAGTACATAAACATGTGTCAGATAAGGCTGTAAAGCTTGAGGGTTTGTGGTGTTTAGTGGGTAGAAAACCTTTGTTAATGAGTAGGCATGATCAATGGGCACAATTAGTCAGAAACAGGATGTGAGCTATATTTCATAATAACGTCTCAACACTGGAAGTTACAGCTTTTAGTAGGGCTGTATGGTGCACACACAAACTGAGTGATCCCAAAACACAGAGACTTCTTTAAGCTATAACACAGCCCAGTACAACAGCCCTGTATTTAATCCTAGTTAGTTATGACAGTGTGTCAAGCCAGTTATTTATGGCCTTGTTTTACCAGGTTGCATTATATTGCCCCTTCATAAAAAAAAACCCTTACAATATAAAGAGCAACACCACAATGTGGAACCATTAAACATATAGTTGTGAGTAAAAGTATTAAAGAATGACTTCTGTATTTTTGAACCTGGGTAATTGCCGCATGTTTTTTTCGTGGATAGGGACAAAAATCTTTTGGACGAGGTTTATCTCTGTAGGAAACCCATCCCTAACTCTGTCAGCGGCAAAAACAAGCACTTCAGTGGATTTACTTCGACGTGGACAGTTGCCCATTGGACTATATTGCACGGTTCAGCTAAATTAGCAGTTTCATCAACTATTTATTATTTTATCTTTTTTTACATCTATTTTACCGTATAGAAATATTTTGGACACTCATTACTACACAAAAGAAAACAAGGATATCGTGAGTCACAGGGATAAAACGCTGGGCAAGACAGATAGCATGCGTTGACAGATAATTCAGTATCGTGCCAAAGTGGAATGAAATGTGATTCTACAGATGCATATTTCAACATCGCCACCATCACGCCTTTTCTCATGTCTCAGCTGAAACATGTATTGACCCCCTCAATTGAACAATTGAAAACTATTTGGAAACATCTGTTATTATTTAAACAATTAAAGTCAGAAAAAGACAGACACTGAGACTGACAGGGTTAGAGCCTGAAAATGTTAAACAGGGAGCGAACTAAAAACAAGAAAAACACAACGCAAACACAACACAATCTACATGTCAACTCACCCATTCAGTGGAGCCTGTGGAGGAGTTGGTGCTGTGTTTGTCCATCTCTGCCACCTCAGAGTCAATGTGGGGAACCTCATAGATCACCCTGGCTGCTTGTGCTGAACCAGTGGGCCACACACACACACACACACACACACACACACACACACAGACAAAAAAATGATTAGCAGAAAAATGAAGCGTTAATATAGAAGCAGCACAGTTTTATCTTGAAAAGAATGGGAGCTGCAGTCGCCCGAGTTTGTCTCTATCACTGTTTACTTGTGCTATTAGTACTACTACTGCCATTACTACTACAAATCTACTACTACTAATACTTCATCCCACTTTCTGTTTTATATTCCAACTTATCCTTTGTCACAGGGATGGTGTTGTGTGTGAAACATTTACACACCTGAGTCAGATCACCGGTTATGGTGGACTGTACCAGGAAACCACCTCCACCATTTCTACTGAGATGCTGTTCTCACACAGCCATACTAAGTTGTCTTATATCATATACATCCTGTAGCGCTAACCCTGTTGCAACAAGCAATCTCTCATCAGCCTCAGAGGTCAGTGGTGTACCATCCAACTGCACGAAGAGGCCCCCGAAATTCTCTCCACTTCAGTAGCACTTACATACACCAAACTTTCCATTTTTATTCCTATGTATATTCTGTGTTTACAAAAGGTATTGGTCATATATCATCCATCGTCTGAACCATTTTAATTTTTAAATGGCTGTTGAAAGTATTTTCTGATTTATGGAGCGATAAAAAAGAGATCCAAAATCCCCACTGTAAAAACCTTTGACTCTAATATGTCAACGAATTGAAAGAAGAATTTTGACTCGAGCTATATACAATGTTCAGATTTCTATTCTGGAAGTGTATTTAGATTAGTACATATTTAATTACATAATGCCTCATTTGTATATATAAACATAACATTTCAGAAATGATATCTAATATTTTACACTATTCATCTGTTGTGTCTCGCTGAACCAGATGTTTTCATCACACATAGAAACCAAGACAGAGCTAAAAGGAGAGGGAATATTGGAGGTGCATTCACTGACATGATTCTAAATGAATGCTAATGTTGTTTTGTGTCTGCTAGATGTTTTCCTAAAAATCTGCTTTGGGTTGCATTTTACAGCGTACAAGCATGAGTAACACTCGAGCTGTGATGTGACCTCTGTAGACAGCCAGGCTGATTAAAATAGAAGTGTATGTGTTCCATCAAACACGTATGAGGTGTATAACTGAAAAATGTGGCTGACTAGCTTTCTGTGTAGACACGCCGTTATAATAGCTTAGAATACACCAATATCTCTCATCTGATATTAATAATGTTATCTAAATGTTCTCTTCTTTTAAACCTTTATGGCGACTGGCTTTTACTGCTTCTAATCAACATTTTACTGTTGGTTTTTAACACTTTGTATCATTTCTCAGCACCAATATCAAGCTTTACTAAACTTATTTCTTTTAGAAATTAGTGCTGAAATTTATCGCAAAAAAAATCGCAGTATGGCTGAATGCAACATCCAAATCAAAAACAACTTTTGATAAAGGTGAAATGTGTCACAACCTTTGATTATAAATTGTGGTGTTGCAGAAATGCCCCGACCTACAAAATCACACTCTTCACATGTAATCGAACAAAAATCACATTATCGTCATTTTAAGAATATTTTTTTTTCAGTTTTTCTCTGTTAGAGATACTCTGGCCCCTTCATTAGATTCATCCATCCATTATCTGCACCGCTTATTCTTAAGGGTCGCGGGAGGCTGGAGCCAGTCCACTTCATTATGTACACCCCGAAAACGTAGCACAATCCAATATAACAGCTCGGTCATAAATTCTATCTTTATATTGATCAATTTTGACTGACACCATCAGAGAGGTATTATTTTACTATATGTTTATTATTACGGTTGGAGTTAAATGAATCATATAAATTACATGTGATATGAAACATCTCTTTCTAGAATCACTGTCTCAGTTATTTTGGTTACTTCAAGGACTTTGCTATTTACATTTCTACTGAACAAATCATCATTATGAAAACTTTGTTATGTTCTCCTGTCTCTATTCCCTACCCCCGTCTCACCCCTTTCCCCAACCCAACGTTCTGTGGCCACTGCTGAGGAAACTGTCATTTCTCACTGCTGTGTGCAACACAAACAACATTCTGTCCAAAACTATCTGCATATCCACATACCCCCAGAGGTAAGTTAGAAAACATGTTTTTGTGATTTGTATTTGATCTTACAGGACAATGCATCAGTTGAGTTTGTGATATCTGAGTAATAAGACTACATTTATATTCATACCTTGTTTCCATCGCAGAGTACAGAAACAGGTGAGACTGATGAGGAGCAATGTAGCCACTACAGCCACAGCAGCGATCATGGGAATGTGATGACCACCGGGTGATGATCCTCCTGGATGTTGGAAGAAAAACACAAACAGTGTAATGATAATTACAGGACTGTAGGGTACGTTTTGTGATTGGTACGTGAATTAGAATATAATTTTCTAAATCTTACAATGAAAGTTTTTTCTAAATAGACCAGATACCAATTTCAGAAATATACATTATCATTAGCTCTCTCTGTCCATCAGCAAACTTGGCTATTACTCAAACTCTAGATATGGTGTTTAGTCACTTACCATCAGCTGTGTTGTCTCCTGTGCTCCCTCTGGTCTTAACTGTGATGACTGTACCAATTCCTTGGCCTGAATTATAAGTTGGTATCTCCACAGTCAGTTTGCAGATGTATCTGTCTGAATCCTCTCTTGTGATATTTGAAAAGGTCAAATTTGAACAGTGATAGGACTCATTTTTCAGAGATTCTTGATGTTGATTCTTCAAATCTGATTAGTCCCATTCTTAATTTCTGTTTGATTTTTCAGCCAGTTAAATTTGACTTGATCAGACTGTCCTTCCCAGCAGCAGCTGATGTTCACTGTCTCCCCCTCCATCACAGAGACATCAGGAGTCTGGGTCACAACAAGTGTGCCTGCAGATGAAACACCTATAAAGAGACAGAGAGATCAATTCTATTGAGCTCCATAAGAAGACCATGTATACCTCATCATTTCAGAAGATAAACATCACAGGTTTTTGGCATTTTACAACAAAATCTGTCATCACAATAAAGTGACGGTGGTCAATTTATTTAGTCAATTTCTAATGATTTTTAATGAACCTAATAGTCCGAAATAGACTGTGCACACATATTTATCAGCTGAAAAAACATTGAAACATATTGATCCAAATCATAAAATATTCAAAGTGCTAATGTTAGCATGTATTTTGAATTTGAGGAACAAGACATACCCACGCATTCTGTGTGTTATGTGTTTGATCAGCGGAGGCCTACAGCATTAATCCTCTGACACGACCAGTGAATGCAGCATCAGGAGCTTTGTTCACAGTTTAGACATTTTCAGCACAAAGACAGAGACAGATGTGATGTTAAAGCTTAAGCTGTGTTTCTACTTACTCCAAGATGAGAGAGCACAGAGAGAGGCCAGCAGCAGACTGCTCAGTAGAAGCTTCATCTTCTCACACTGTTTCACTACTGACGACTGACACTCATCTCTACATGGCTTCTCTAAGTCCCTCCCACCACACACTCATAGAACACACACGCACTCACACAAAAGGAACACACGGGGCATCATCTTTTCTCCAAGGTTTCACTGCCTTTTCTGCAGAGAAGTGTGAAAAACCACAGCTTTTGTTCCTCCTACTTTCAGATAGAAAAGTAGCTACAGATTCTCTATAAGAAACTGTCACTGAGATCACGTGATCCTGTGTTTCTGTTCTTATGATGCGCTTGAGGACAGAAGTCCCCTATTATTTTACTCTGACACAGAATTTGTGTATATACGCTGTTTTTGTATGTTGCAATTAAGTCTGTGTCTCAATACATTCTGACGTCTTATCCTGTCTATGGCACTCAGCCACAAGCCTGTTTCTTGTTACTTTCTTGCTACTATGTGCCTCTTTAAAAACAGCCAACAAACATTTAGTTAAATTTTTTTTTAAAAAAAATGCCCAATCACTTCCTAAAACTGCTGGGCACTGTAGCTTTCAACAAACACTACTCAAATACAAGAAACCTGTGCATTAATTGTGGACTATTTTCTGCTGCGGATTAATACACAAATGTTTTGGGCAGCAGGACAGTGTATGTGGGAGTCAAAATAAAAACACTACAGTGTCTGTGTTCATGGTAACAAACCAACAAGTCACCCAGTGTAACTTTGTGACTTACTCCCATGTCTTTAATAGTTTTGAACAAAATGGAGCTTTATGGCACAAAATAAGTTACATCAGGCTTCAGATGTACATAAGACTTGTTAATGGGATTTGTTGATGGTTTTGGTCTGTTCATGTATTTGTTTACTGTAACGGGTAGGGGCTGGACCCAATTGCAGCACACAGACAAGGTGGCACAGATCAAAAGTGTCTTTATTACTCAACCCAACTGTCAGCACACAATCCGGTCAGAGGCAGGCTACAGTACCGGCGGGGAACAGGCAGGAGAGGTGGTCAAGGAGGCAGTAATTTCAGTTACCAGTAACCAGCAGAACAGGCAGACCAATCAAAGGGAGTCAGGCAGAAGGAGAGCCCAAAGACGGGAGTTAACAGGCCGAAAACCAGAGAGACAATGAAATCCAAAGGTGGCTGGCAGGCTCAGAGTCAGGGACAGGGGAGGAAGTTACAGGATGTCTGAAGTCTGAATAGAAAAATATTCTGAGATCACATCTCTGGATGTGTTCAGTACAAATCAGTACTGAAAATGTGCTATTCCTCTGACATTTAAAAACACCACAAGTGCATTCATGCTGTGTTGAGTGACATAACCAGTTTCTAAGGTTTCCACATAAGACAGGCTGAATCACTGAGGAATGGGTTTTGAACCTATGATGAAGAATTAACTAAATGATGTTGGTGCAGCCTTTAAAAATGATCATTTGATGATGAAGTGATGAAACAGAGAGAGTTTTATATTATGTTTAATCTTGGCATCTGATAAATAAATAAAACTTATATATAAAATTGCCATTTAATTGCACCCAATGAATGTAAGTCCAATTTCCACTTCCTCCTTTGTATATCTATATATATACATGTATGTATATATATGTGTGTGTGTGAGTATATATATATATATATATATATATATATATATATATAGTTTTTCTGTAGTGCCACTGTCAGGGCCAGCTTTCCAGGACCTTTACTGTGTCTTAACTTAGTGCTGGATGAGAGACACTGCAGATAGCCTTCTTATGAATACTGTTTATCCTCTTTATATCTTTCCTCTAAGTATTAAAAAATAAGCAGAAGACCAGTCATGACACTTTCATGTTTTGTTCTAATGGGACAGTCAGTGTGATGATAATGCAGTATTAATAGATGTTATTTATGCAAACATTTTCCAAACACAGTACACAGGAGAGGGTTGCAGTTGTCTAGATGAAACATGAGTTTCCAAGATTTTCTTAATTGAGGTCAGTCTTTGTTTTTTCCTGGTTCTTTCTCATCTCCATTCTGCTTCTGTATCTCTCTCATCTCGTTCCTCTTCTCCCTGGTTTTCCTCTCCTCTCTGGGCTGGTCTCGGTGTTTTTCCAGGTGTAGCTGAAACAAACATGAATGCACCGACTGATGAGCTCTGTCTATCGTAATGTAATACCTATGCTGCCGGGTCCATGGGTCCAAATATTAGTCACACTATGACTAACCGAAAACCATGAACCATAATATGGTAATTAGCACAAAACACAATGTACAGACAAATCTGATGAGAATGTCATTAGCTGTTAAGAGATTTGGTCATGAATTAAAATGTCAGAAAAAAATAAATTATCTCTTGTTGGCGCTAGATGAAAAGTGAAGGGATCAACAAAGTTCTTAGAACTGATCTTGAATATCTGAGCCAAAGCTCATGCTAAGTTCACAATATGATTACGTGAGTTTGTGTGGTACCTGGTTTGTGTTGCTGAGGCTTGGTCCGTCTGCTGTTGAAGGAGATGAAGGTTACGAGAAGAGCAATGAAGGGCAGACACCTCAGACAGTAGATGAACACATCCGTCCTGACAGAACCTGAAATTATCCAGAGAGACAGCTGCTCAGTTCCACCATCTTCACCATCACCAGTGACGCTTTAACAACATCCTATGACATGAAGAAGACACAACCTGACGTCTTATCATCATCATGTCCACACTGTCCACAGGAAATGGCAGTGTTTTACCTGAACGGTTCAATAGATGCTGAAACCATTTTAAGGTAAAGAAGAAGAAAAGGGGGAAAAACCTTTATACAGAATTTAAAAGTTGCCCATAAAGTTGAACTTTTTTCAGACACATTTCTCTTTTTATTCCTATTTATACACATCAGTAATTATCTTTGACCAGGTGCAATGATTACATACTGAGTCCCAGTTACCAGTTTTGTTTTGAATAGATATACACTTTGTCTATCAAGAATAAATCACATTTTCACAATCATTTCATGAGAAGAGGTAAAACGTATTTTATTCCAACTTTATGGGCAACAGTGTATTTCTTAAATGTTCCATTCCATGAACACATCCGTATATTCTGGGTCTGACTGTGGCCGTGTCAATCTGTGAACCAGATTTCACAGTTGTTCCAAGGTGCATTCGTCGTTTTCTATTTTATCTGGTTTTTATTTCATTCATTTTTTAAAACTATTTTATTTTATTATTATACTCTCATTATTTTTATTTCCTTTCTCAAATTGTTTTACTATTCACATTTGTTCTGTCTTATTATCAGCTTGTCAGTCATGTGAAAAGCACTCTGAAGACTGATTGCACTAAATAATTTGCCGATTATAATAAATTAAAACCTGTAGAATTATTTACAGAAGAAGATTATTTACAGTTTTGGAAGTAACCAAATACATCAACTCAAGTACTGCACTTTAATACAGTGCTGACATACTTGTATGAATATTTTTTAAAGCAGCAATTATTAGTTTATTATTATTTATTACTATTTATTATTACTTTTCTACAGAGCCTGGGAGGAAAATATCCCAATGGGGGAATTTTATGTTATTTTATTTTATTCTTTTTCCCTGTTGAAAATATCATCCCAAGTCCTTTCCTGCCTCTGAAAAGTAGATTACAGTTTTACATAAATTATGAGACACTTCTGGAGAACAATGTATAGTAAAAGATTTATTAAATTTTGTTTGGCTCATGGTGTTTGCTGGGGCCCCTTGTCATGTCTCAGTTGTCTGAGCTGTCGATATTCACCTCAAAACGTCTTAGATGGTTAAATTTAAAGATTTTTTTTTAGGCCAAAAGGGGCTATAATATCCAACTTTTAAAAAGTAAAGATTAAAAAAATCATCCTGCCAAAATCCTGGGTTGATGATATGATTTTAAATTTTGTACAATTTTAAATTGGATGAAGATGATTGTTGCCCTGTGGATGTCAGGAGGCAAAGGGCCAGTTTCAAATCCCCACCGCTGCAGTAACGTCTCAGCCTTAATGATACACGCTTAACCAGGGGAGCCGCCAGCGTGGCCCCTGAAAGAGACATGATGATTTTGACATGTCAATGTCACTACAATACTTTCTGTGTTGAATGTTTAATCACTTCACCATCAGCTGTGTTGTCTCCTGTGCTCCCTCTGGTCTTAACTGTGATGACTGTACCAATTCCTTGGCCTGAATTATAAATGGTATCTCCACAGTCAGTTTGCAGATGTATCTGTCTGAATCCTCTCTTGTGATATTTAAAAAGGTCAAAGTTGAACAGTGATAGACTCATTTTTCAGAGATTCTTGATGTTGATCCTTCAATCTGTTAGACTCATTTATATTTTCTGTTTGAGTTTTCAGCCACTTAAATTTGATTTGATCAGACTGTCCTTCCCAGCAGCAGCTGATGTTCACTGTCTCCCCCTCCATCACAGAGACATCAGGAGTCTGGGTCACAACAAGTGTGCCTGCAGATGAAACACCTATAAAGAGACAGAGAGATCAATTCTATTGAGCTCCATAAGAAGACCATGTATACCTCATCATTTCAGAAGATAAACATCACAGGTTTGACACTAAACAAAAATAAATAAATTTTTTTTGGTTTGTTTGTTTTTGGTCAGTTTGTTGTTAAAAGGCTCTGAAGTGAACTGTGCACAAACACATTTATCAGTTGAAAATTATGAGCATTCGTACATTTCTGTGTTATGTGTTTGATCAGCGGAGGCCTACAGCATTAATCCTCTGACACGACCAGTGAATGCAGCATCAGGAGCTTTGTTCACAGTTTAGACATTTTCAGCACAAAGACAGAGACAGATGTGATGTTAAAGCTTAAGCTGTGTTTCTACTTACTCCAAGATGAGAGAGCACAGAGAGAGGCCAGCAGCAGACTGCTCAGTAGAAGCTTCATCTTCTCACACTGTTTCACTACTGACGACTGACACTCATCTCTACATGGCTTCTCTAAGTCCCTCCCACCACACACTCATAGAACACACAGGACATCATCTTTTCTCCAAGGTTTCACTGCCTTGAATAAAGACAAGTTTTTCAAAGCATAGACCTGTCTTTAAACTGTCAGATTTTTCTTTTATTTGACAGTTAATAGCGAAGAGGCAAACAGGAAACATGGGTGAGACAGAGAAGTACGACACACAACAAAGGCCTCCAGCCAGAATCAAACCATGGACGCTGCGGTTATGTGGCATGTGCTATAGCAGAGCGCTACAGGTGTGTACATTAAACCTGACTGTACCTCCAACCCTGAACACAGGGTGACATGTTCTAGTTTCTTTATAGTAAGTTAATAATCACTGGAGCATCCAGAAAGTATAAGCTGTGTTTTATTGTTCTTTCACATTATTCTGATGGTATGAGAGTTTGTCCTGTGGAAACTGGTGGAGTTCACTTGTAGTTAGATAAATGGGTTTGTACCAGTCATCTGTATCCACAGGTCAGATTCATGGAGAAGGTGTAGGTGTTTATAAGTTGCACTGTGTAGCTGTTGGTTACAGTGTCTTATTTAGTGCTAATAGGAGACCCTAAAATGACAAAAAAAAAAAAAAAAAAAAACATGTAATACATCCAATCATTGTTTAAACCGGGAAGTTTGAAAGTCTGTATCTCTATGTTTATTCAGCAATTCCCATACAAAAGTAACAAAGGCAGTGAACACACACCAGCATTATGTAGCTTTACATCACTTGACACCCACCATCTGCAGCACACATCCAATGCTTAAATAGTCCTCAGTGTTTTGACACATCCACGCCTGTTTCTCACTACTTGTCTCAATGACGTCTGTGTCCTGTCCGCTCCACTCAGCCGCAAGCCTATTTCTTGTGACTAAAAATGTAGTTCCTTTAAAAACAGTTCACATTTAAAAAAATGCCCAATCACTTCCTAAAACAGCTGGGCACTGTAGTTTTTAACAATCACTACTCAAACACAAGGAATTTATGCACATGGTCTGGACTATTTTCAGCTGCGGATTAATACACAAATGTTTTAGTGAGTTTTTGGGGCAGCAGGACAGGGTATGTGGGAGTAAAAACACAGTGTCTGTGTTCGTTGTGGTGAAGCAACACGTCACCCAGTGTAACTCTGTGACTCACTGATGCGTCTTAAATAGTTTCTGGGGAAAAAATGAAGCTCTGTGGCACAGAAAATAAGCTCCGTCAGGCTCTGGATATACATCATACTTGGCGATGGGATACAGGTTTCGATGGTGTTGGTCTTTTCATGTAACTGTCGACTGTAGAAAAGAAAAAAAGAGAAAAGATCGTCCATGTGTCTGCACTAGAGTTTTAGCTTCCATGCTGCATGCTAACACTTCAGTATATCTTGAGTTGTAATGTAGCCTAATGTAGCCAGACAAAGACAGAGACAGATGTGATGTTAAAGCTTAAGCTGTGTTTCTACTTACTCCAAGATGAGAGAGCACAGAGAGAGGCCAGCAGCAGACTGCTCAGTAGAAGCTTCATCTTCTCACACTGTTTCACTACTGACGACTGACACTCATCTCTACATGGCTTCTCTAAGTCCCTCCCTAGAATACAATAATAGACACAAAAGAAACAGACAGGACATCATCTTTTCTCCAAGGTTTCACTGCCTTTTCTGCAGAGAAGTGTGAAAAGCCACTTGTGAGCATTTGTGTTCCTCATTCCTTTAGAAAAAAACTAAGTAAAAAAGTAAGACATTGTAACTGAGATTGTGTGACACAGAGATACTGTAATGGGTTACCAACAAAATAAGTGTTGAGGAGAGAGGAAGTGAGTCAGTATTTCCATCAAAGTGAATTAATCAAATTTAAGTTTTTGTTACTTTGATCTGTCTTTAAACTCTCAGGTGATTTTTATTTGACAGTAAATTACTTAGTTATTACTGAGGTAACATTATTATCACATTATTATTATTATCATTATTTGATAGTCCTGGTGGAAACTGGTAGAGTTCACTTGTCATTAGATAAAGGGCTTCTACCCATCATCTGTATTTATTTATTTTTTATTTTGTTGCATGTGTTGCTGTTTGTCATGGTGTCTTCTTTGGTACCAACAGGAGACCCTCCAGTGAGTAAAATTCCTATGTTTATTCAGCAATGTGTTAAGCACAGCTCACACCAGCAGCATCACATAGCTTTGAATAATTTCACACCCAGTCATACTCAGTTTACACTGGTAGCACGCACCAGATGCAAAATAAGTGGTCATGGGTGACACTTCTCCATCCATGCCTCTGTGTGTTGCAATGAACTTTGTCTTAATATTTTCTGACCGCCCATCCTGTCTGTGGCACTCAGCCACACGTCTGTTTCTTGCTGCTAAAAATGTAGCTCCTTAAAAACAGCTCATTAACATATAGTTTCATATCATCACCCTCTTAAAATAGTTGCCTAAGTCAGTTTTTCATATTTTTCAGGAAACACAAAAAACTGAACCACTTGTTGAATATATGATATTTACTAAAAATTTTAATCAAAACAGTTATAACAACAGATGCCTATTGACATACAAACAACAAGGTCAGTCAAACATGGAACATGAGAGAATTAAATGACTTAGGCAAATTAAAACTAAAAAAGTCACACTTCCTGACATAGGCAATTATACTAAAGGGGTAGAATGGCATGATCTGTTTAACTGAGGATGTAGGCAATTTTACCAGAGGTGGCCAGCATCATGAGGAGATGATTTAGGCAAAAAAAAAATCATTTTTGTAAAAAAATGACTTAGACAATTATTTTAAGAGGGTGACGATATTCAAAAAATTCACTGCCTAAAACAGCTGGGCACCGTAGTTTTTAACAAAGGCATCTCAGAAATGATCAAGTTGAGCCAAGGTTAGGGACTATTTTCAGCTGAGGCTTAATACACATTAAAGATGTTTTAGTGAGTATTTGTTGGCAGCAGGACAGCATATGTGGGAACAAAAAAACACTACAGTGTGAGTCTTAGCTTGCTAACATGCAAACACAAGCTTAGCTTAGTGATGGGATAAAATATCTAACAAACATTTTTTTTTTGCTTCCTACTGCATCATTTCAGCAGCTAAAACCACTGAATTATTGACAATTTACAACACAATGTGAAGATTTTGTGCCACATGAACGGCAGAGGTCACATGACATGTTTTAAATCCGTAAAATACACAAGTGATCTGAGTTGCAGACTCATTGCGTTTCTACTTACTTAGAGGGCACATAAGGTGGCACGAGCCAGACTGTTTCATTTTTCACACTTCTTCACTGATCTCGTTGCAAGCTACATCCTGCTCACTCTGCACACACAAAACAAAGGGCTACTTCAAGGCTTCATCATTATGTAGATGTTTCTCAGAAGTTTTTGTAGAGGTGCGCAAAACTGCAAATTCTGTTCTCTTACTTCAGGTAACAGCCTGGCAGGCAAGTTTGAAACAAGCTTTAACAGCGAGAGAGAGATTTGTTACTGAGGTCAGAATGCAAATAAATGATAGTTGTCCAAGCAGAAGGTGGGGAAGGTGTTAATAACAGTTTGTGTCCTTATCCAGACAATGTAATCATCCAACATTTCATAGCTGACTTCATCTACTTCCTCAATGTGCCGCTGCTTCCATTTCTCCCTCATCTGTCTCCTCTTCCTCCTGCTCTTCCTCTGGTCTTTGGGCTGAGGTGGGCTGATTTCCAGTGGCAGCTGAAACACAAATGCACTGGTCATTGAGTCGCAATAAGCTGCAACATATGCCGCTGAAGCGTGGTCGAGACATCGTCATGGTGGAGATTAGTGAAAGTTATGTTGTACCTGGTGTTTGTCGCTGAGCTTTAAGCCCTAAACTGTAGAGGCAGAAGAAGGTTATGGCGAGGGCAAGGATGGGCAGGCTCCTCAGGATGTAAAGCAACACTTCCTCCTGGGGAGTGTCTGAAATTCCCCCACAGAGACAGCTGCTCAGTTCCACACAGAAAATCATTACCATCTTTACCATGCTTATATATATATATACACACCTGACATCATCTACAGCTACAGTACAGCTGTAATATATCCACTTTCCCTTGCTACCACTTATGTTAAACAGACAGGTGACATCAGTTCAGGTGTATTATTAGATCTATTATGCCACTATAAAGTTTGGCCTGAGAGTGGTTTTCAAAAATGATATCCCATCATGTCAAACGAGACCAGGTGCCATTTGTTAATCACAAAAATGCAACAAGTGCAAAGTGGTAGGTTTGGGATGAACAGACTGTGTGGGCGTCTCTAAGTGTACCTGCTATTTTGGCCGCCCTGTCTGTAGCAGTGCAAAGTGCAAAGGGGTTGGGTGAGGTGGAGTATAAACTGATTAATAGATCCACTCTCGGCCAATCACATCACAGGTCTCGTAGCTCTGAAACAGCTGAGCCAATCAGAGTGAAGAATGACGACAGCAGGCTTCTTCAGGATGTCGTGTCGGTATGGTGCAGAGTGGAACTATATGAACTCACAGGACCACAAATGCAGCTAATTAGTTCAATGATGATGGAAACAAATAATCAAAAAGTAGCTTGGTGGCGCTGTTTATGTGATCTTAGTGCATAAAAAGTTGGAGGAAGCCATGACTAAAGTTCCAAATTCTGACCGGTCTGATGTGTGTCGAGGTGTATGGTCATTCTGAAGCAGCCTGGTGCGACACTCAGATGTGTCCCGCTGCCCTTCAGATGGCTGCAGCGTAGCCGTGGGTAACGTACTGCAAGAATCATTCTGATGTATCTGGAGATAAGATTAACTGATGCTCCTGCAGCATTGGCATTACTTGAACCACACAACAGGTGTGGCCAAAAACCAAAACCTGTAACCAAAGGAAATGCTGCAGCTTGCTTGTTCACAACAAAATCATTTCCTGTATTTGTTTTGTCAATTTTTTTTTTCATCTTGCTTATTTGTATTAATTGATGTAGAAGTTAGATATTAATGTACATTTTGATCTAAGGGATTATAAGGTGATATAATACCTTCTTCTAAAAGGACAACTCTTATTCTTAATAATTACATTTTTGTATCTGCACTATCCCTCGCATCCCTTTGCAAACCAATAGATTAGATACACTGTCACTGAGTGTTATGTCAGTGGTGTCCACGTCAGCTGTGTGGTGATGTGTGCTGTCATCTGTGTTCTCTCTGGCCATAACTGTGATGACTGTACCATTGCCTCTGGCTGAAACATAAACCGGTACCTCCACTGACACTTTGCAGATGTAGTGTCCTGAATCCTCTCTCGTGATACGTGAAAAGGTCAAGGTCGCACAGTTACATTGTTCCTTTTGCAGAGATCCTTGACACGCTGTGTTTGAGCTCACACTCATTTCTGTGTGATTTTTTAGCCAGTTAACCCTTGTTTTTTTAAACTCCCCAGTCCAGCAGCAGGTAATGTGTGCCGTCGCCCCCTCCGCGACGACAACACCAGGAGTCTGGGTCACAACAAATATACTGGATGAAAGACCTGAGAAAAAACAGACAAAAAAAGAGATATATGATTTTTTTATTCATCACAAACATGACCATAGTTGGCCTGCTTATGCTTCCCCCTTTTAGGCTCTTCCTGATCTGCTCAGCCCCCTTCCACCTCAGTGAGGACAACACCTGCCTCTGAGTCTGTAAGACTGGTTGGTCCCACTGTGGCTCCCTCTCCCTTTTGAAAGGCTGGTTCCTTTTGGGCACCAAACCTGGTTTTCTTTGAGTTGGTAGTGTTGAGTGAAGCCTTTGTTCATGTCACATGTAATCCAGTTTTTATAGCACAGACACACACACACACACACACACACTTGGCTTATTCTGAGTTATCCTTAGAACAATACATGTTAAATGAGTAGCTATTATTTTACTGCGCAGAGCTGTGGCAGAGCAATATTATACAGCATGTGTTACATGGACATGTTTTAAACTAAACAATTCAGTGAAGACTATCAGCATAATTAAGGAAAATGTGTTCAAATGAGTTTTACCTTCAGACTTCTGTTTTTTCATCTATGAATCGTTCATTGGCCACTAGTGAGGATGAACAGTCAAATAAACTGACAGGCAGACATTAGCTGTTTCTTTGCGGTTGGATGATCCTTTGAACATCTAGTCTGACTTCCTTTGTTAACTACTACTTCCTGCAGTACTGTCAGAATAATGCTACAAAGGGATATAGTCACACAGTCTGTTCAAACACCGACAGAGGGTTTGAAGTATTCAACAAAGGTCAGGACACCTGCAGGAGATGTTTGCATCAACTTCCTTTAATTTACCTCCAGTGCTGCAGGAAAGCTACAAGTTAACCAATTCCTTGATCCCTGAAAAAGACGTGTTATCTATGAAATTTACATGATTTTTCCATTTTTGGTTACCAGTTACCTTTAAACCACTTAAGGTTTGACTTGAACTACTTTATGCACACTTTATTGTGCTGTAGATTTAAGTTCCCATCAATCTACACTCAATAATCCATAATGACAAAGTGAAAACATGTTTTTAGAACAGGGTTAGAAAATAAGATAGGAACCTAGAAATAAGAAAAATGGATAAATCTCTCATTTACAGTAGTATTCAGACCCTTTGCTGTAGCACTCCAAACTGTGCTTGAATGCATCCTCTATTGAGGTGTGTCAAGACCCCACCTGTGGCAAACGGAATTAATTGGACATAATTTAGAAAGACACACACCTGTGTATATAAGGTCCCACAATTCACACTGCATGTCAGGACACAAACCAACCAATCAAGTCTAATAATTGAGCATAGTTTGATGGTGGGCAAAAACTTACATTTCATCCATATTTCAAATATATAAGCAACAACAACTACAACACAAAGTGTGAAAAACGTGAAGGGCCCTGAATACTTTTTGAAGTCAATAGACATATACTATATACTATACTATATAACTGAACAATTAATTGAATATTTTAAAGTCATTACGGAGACAATTCCACAGTTTGACTGACTCCACATATAGAATATTATATATCTGCTTTACAATATATGTTATGTATTGTGTATGTATATGTATTTCCAGTATATATCTGCGTGCACTTTACATTTTGACTTTTAACATTACATTTTCTTCTTGTACATGTGTTGCCCCACACTTCCACACAGTATCTCAAATAGTACAGCATTTGAGGTGCTTTGTAAACCAACGTGTGTCTTGATTTCTTCAAAATTGTAATATTTTGTTCACTGTCAGATACAATATGTGAAGTTGCTGAGAAAACTTCTATTGCTACACCTGAAAAATTTGGCTTCCAACTCCCTTTGAACACTGATTCCAGCCGTACTCGACTTAAATATTCTTTTTTGTTATGGTTTTGTTCAAATTCAATGATTCACTGTTAAAAATATCACTTTATGCAGCTTTCCAAAAGTGATTTGAAAGATAAAGTTTTACTTACTCCAAGATGAGAGGAGAGACACGAGTAGCAGGCAGCTCAGTGGAAGCTTCATCCTTTCACGGCGCTTCAACACTGAATAATGACACTCGTCTCCTACCTCTCACATCTGACACACACAAAACAATACATACCAGGCCTCAGCTCTCATTTTGAGGTTTTTCAAAGATTTAAAGACAAATGTTTAAAACCACAACTTCTGTTCCTTCCCCTTCAGATGAACTGAGGGCAGCTATCGGCTCTATTTAATAAAAATAATAATAATAATAATAATAAAACAGTCACTATTTAGCCATGTCCTGCCCTCTCTGTGAGGCCAGAAGAAATATTTTCTTTGTGTCCGAGCTACCATGGCTTACAATAACATACAACAAAACTAGAATAGTTTCCCTGGCAGATTAGATGAAAAGATGACTGAGCACAAACTAAATAATGTCAGGTAAACTGAAAATCAAGTCTTTCTATCATGGAAAATTACAAACATAGACTCTTAATAGAGCTTAAAATATGTTGTTATATATATTTAACAGTAGTTTTGACCCTAATCCCAGCCTTCAGTTAAGCAATCTTCATATGAACTCTTTTCATTCTAATATCACAGGCTCATTTTGAACACCCACGTGTTGCTCATATCTGTCACTATTCCACCTCCACCTGTTTATTTTTGCCGCTGTACCTATTCTGCCCACCAGATGTCTGTGGACTTTCCTGTCTCAGTCACCTGATTCCCCACACCCACCTCTTCACCCTGTCTGGGCCTTATACATACTATTTTTCCCTGTTCTTTTCATTGCATTCTTGCCATCCTGTTACATGATTTGTTCAAGTTACCTGTTCCTGTACCTGCCTGCCTGTAAGTGTTAACTATCATCATCTCCTCCATTAAAATCACAATCATCAGTGTGGAGTCTATGTTTAAGGCACTGCACCTGGTGTTCAATTATTCTGGCATCTATAGTCAGATGAAAGTTGACTAAAGCTATGCTGGGGATTAAGTGCCATCACCAAATTCTATATGCACTAATAAGTGCAGATTGTAAACCCACACACACTCCTGAGAAGTCTAAGCATCAGTAAAAAAAAAAAAAAAAAAACCCTATGTGGGTGTGTAGGTACTTTACCAATGGATCAAATGATCAAGTGTTAATGTGAAAAGTTGTTTTTCATAGAGACAAACCTACATGAAGTTGTCAGCAACTCCGCACATTCATTCAATATGTGTACGTATGAGCATTATAACCCACACCAGCCCATTACCGAGGAGAGTTTCCTGCCGTTTGGAGGGAGTGCTGTGGCATGTAACTAGGCCACCACAACAAAGGAGGGAGGACCCACCTTGTAGTGCACTTTGGTATTACAGGAGAACCAAAATACAGTATCAGGCTGCCACACCTGGTGGAGCATTTAGCAGCTAAAGAGCCAGACATTTCCCTCTGGAGTTGGTGTTTAGCTGTTCTCAGGTGGCTAATGAAGGTTTAATGCTGACGTTAACGAGCTGTGCAGAAAGTTAAATGCTCATTCTGAGATATGTCTCATGTCTCATGATCATATCTGTTCCCAAAGACAAAAACATGGGTTTGAATTAAACATTGTAGCTTTAAATTGAAGAGGAAGTTGATAAAAGTTTAAAAGTTTAAAACATTTTAATAAACAGGAAAGTTATGTTTGCAAATTCATCGTGTTGTCTGAGCTTTTTATGACTTACATACAAAGACATTAAGGACAATGTATTCTAAAGTTATTTAAAGATGTGGAGTGTCTCAGCATGTGTAATTGCACACTGCGAAACATAGGGAGACAGAACCAAGCCATGAATCAATGAATCGTATCAATGTCCTTGCTCAGAGGCAGTTCAGTGGTACATTGCACCATCATGAGGACTAAACCAGCAACATTTGAACAATATGGAAGCCACCTTTTTTTCTGGACAGAGTCAGCTCATCTATCTACAAAGGTTCACTCAGACTGCACCAGGTTGCATTTTTCTATAAGGTCTGCTCAACGGAAGTGGCCTTGTGCTCTGCTTTGGACTGTCAGATGAGATGACAGAGAAAAACAGGAAGACCCTCAACCACAACCATATCATTCTTCAAACCCGCAACTGACGTAGCCCTGTAGCAGTCCTGTGGTCGTCCTTGTTTGTGACATGCAGTGTTAACACACAAACACTGCTGTTTATTCACAGACTAATTTACTCATTCTGTTGATCCCTTTGACCTCACTGTATTGTCATTTTGGACCTCTCTGCTGTTCTAGGGTTAAAATCTGATGAAACTTTGTTTAGTCACTCTCATCAGCCTCAGATCAGCTAACACAGTCTGTATTTAATGTGCAACACTGACACTTACAACATATTGTCTTGCGTATTTAGCATTCTTTTGTGGCTTTTTCTGCCCTCCTGTAACATAAAAACTATTTATGCTTCATACACCATTCATATGTCTGTAATGGTATATATGTATATTTGTATAGAGTTTGCATAAAACTGCATGTCTAATCAGCTATTCCTTATTTTCTCTTCCAGGTTTAGTTCTTTGTATATGGGTGATTTTTCTTAATGATGAATGTTATACTTTGGTTTGAGTAACAGTTCCATTGACATCCATTGTATTTATATTTCAGACATTAACATGTTATGTTTGATTTGTATAAAGTGCAAACTCAATTTATATTTCAAAATGCTCAGAACTGACTGCATACTGAGCAAATGTATATGACTTTGTTATGGTTGCTTGTACAGTAACATGAGTTATTATGAGTTACATAACACATTAAAACCTATGAGGGCCCATTCACTCCAATGGTAATTGTAACTTTACACCTATATACAATACAAACTCCATTCATATTGCAGATTACTAAGGACTGAACACTGATGAACTATATATAAGTACATATACTTGTTATGATTACATGTACAGTTGATGAGTTATTATGGGTTGCATGAGACATTACAGCCCATTTACTCCCATTGTAATTCTAACTCAACACACATGAACAATGAAAACTACTAGTTTTAATTTCTTCCTGTGAATTTATCTTACTCTGTTTTCCTCTATCAGTGTTTATCATGCTGTCCTTTTAAGGCCTTGTTTATGTTGTGATTGTGGTTGATATTTTTTTTATTTTCCAGCACAAACAGTTTGTGCTTATGTGGTAATTTCACAATCAACAGTAAGAAATGTGATTATTTGACAGATGTTTGACCTTTTCACAGCAAAGTTAATACGGGCTGAGATTCAGCACCGGAAATAATCACAGTGAATCATTTTTTATTTCTTTTGTGTGAGTCAGAGCGCAGGGTATATGTTGACACCCTCCTCCTACTGCTTTCAGTCAGTCAGACTACAGCTGTTTTAAGTTGTCTTTCACGCGTTGGCTGTCTGCTGAGAGAAAGTACATTTTGCTGAATGCTGAAGCATTCATCTTGTTTCATTAAATTCTCATAGACAATTGTTATTTTCCAGGATTTATGTGAATTCTTTTGCAATTGTGCTCCAATGTGTGGTTTTACACAAGAATACATTATAATCAATTTATTCTTGACTTTTATTGAGGGAATCTTTTCCCTCCAGAAAACCAAAATAAAAAGAAAAGTGTGTGTCCTCAGTTTGATCTTTGTATGATGTGGATTTCTGTCTCAACCTGGAGTACAAAGGGCTACTGTACTGTACTGGGCTCATCCATGAGATGAAATGTGTTGCAGTACAATAAATTAAATGTTCTTTATACAACAAGTGCTACAACAAGAGATTTGTCCTCTTCAGAGATCAAGAAATCACAGTTGAAGTTGAAAATCCAGCTTTTGCTGCCACCTAGTGATTGAAGTTTTCATCTTGTTGTGTTCCCTGGCCTTGCCTAAAAATTTTAAGTAGGTAATAACAGACATAGGCAGTGGTTCCATGAGAAAATGCCACTAAATATAAAAATAAATATGATAAACACCAGAGAGCTTTATGTTGGTTCAGAGTTGAGTTTTTGAGTTTGGCACTAACAGCACCTACAACCACTGTCTATGACAACAGCACACATTTCCATGCCTGTTACCCTGACTGTGCTTGAATGCTAAAAATGCAGCTTGTGGCTAACACGAGGAAATAACCTCATCACAGCTGAAACTCTGCACTCTGCACAACCCCTGTAGTTAATCTTACATCCACCAAATACATGTGTCACAGAATTAGTGATCAACACAGCCACAATTAACACCATAACTAACCATAATCACAGCAACAGCAGTGCAGTCTGTCACACCACAGTCACAACACCAAGTATAAATTCTCATGATCAGATTTACACCATCAGGTAGCTGCAGACAACTAGAGCTTAGCATTAGCAGAGTATTAAATATTACAATTGTAAATGAGCTGATTGTAGTTGTCCAGTGTTAATGCTGAATCACATTACCTACAGTATTATACCATGATTATCATAATGTGGAACATAGCTGCAGGAAACAAAGCAACGTGACACCACTGAGCTGATCATATAGCTGAACACTATATGATACTGAGTGAAGTTCCCATATTTGACCAGCAGAGGGCACAGAAGACCATTGGTCAGTAGTAGCAGTCATAAAACAGTGGCTTGTCTCAGTTGAGACTTGACCCACCTGATGATCTCCCAGCAACATCCTCTGTCACAGGGGGGGTGTGGATTTCATGTGAAATTAATGCTCCTTTATTGTGTATATGAAGCGTCATGATCAACTAAGAATATATAAAAAGCATATTGGTAAATCCTCAGTAGAGGCTTGAGAGTTGGTATCATGGCAAACCAGTCAGAGGAAATGCACAAGAACACTGTGTGACACACTTTCCTGGAAGAGCTCTACCTTACTTCTTGGAAGTGGCTGTACTTGTAGTTTTTGCTATTTTGCCTACCCTCCACATGAAGGACTTTAAACTAAAATTATGATTACTATGTGAATAAATGACTGAGATATGGAACATGATGGTCCTATGCACCTAACTTTGTGGTGTGCAAATAGTTCTTTTGTTGAGATTACTAGGAAAAGCAGGCAACTCCCATGAATGCCTCTTATAGTGTAATGTGTGTCAACTGGTTTGAGGTGATATCATTGAAAAAATAAATGGGGAATAAGCATCACTAGAATAAAGTGATTAAGGACTTCAGGTGGGTCCTGTTTACCGCGAGGCTCTGAAGACGTGTTCTTCTCTGTCAGAATTTAACACTGAAAAGTCTTACAACGGATGAATTGGAGATTGATGGGTGATATCTACTTCAGCTGACCTCCTAACAAGTTAACCCGGTAATGGTAGAGATACAGCTGATAAACCATGTAATGTACAAAACCACGTAATGTCACGTATGGTGGTGGTAGTGGTGGTGGTTGGGAGGGGGGCGGGGTATGTCGGCCCACTGACTTTATATTTAAAAATAATAATAATAATAAAAAAATATATATATACATGTATATTTGGCCGCCTGTCTGCTGTCAAATGCCCGCGAAAAAATTAACTGGCATTTGACACGACACCGGAAGTGCTTGCAGTGTTTTGGAGGAGCTGTTACACCCATAGGTTGTAGTTCTGCAAATAATGACGACAGACGCTACGTCAAAAAAAAGAAAACGATTTGCTCGCAGCGCAGCTCGCCTCTAACTACCGGAGCCATTTATACATTACGACCACGTGTACAGACGATGGATATACGTAGCTATTAAGTTGTCTGCCTTTGTATCCTTTTGTAGCATTTGGATACAACAAGTGCTTGGTTTTACGGTGGGAACATTATGAAAATACAGTGACAAGAGCAACATATTTCAAGGTGAGTCTCTCACATTTCTGCATCACGTTAGCTAACGCTTATGTTAACAGATGGCGGTGTTGTTTCATATGGACAGCATTTTGTTTTACAATGAAATGTTATTTTCGTCGCGTTTGAAGAAAGAGCTGGTGTTTACTTCACCGTCGACTGGGTGATGAAAGTAGAATGCGGTTCAGGTTTCGTCCCCTGTCGTTAGACAGCAAACGAGCTTGTCTGAGTATGAACTACTGTTTTATAAAGGTAGTTCAACTACAGTGCTTTCTAAATGCATTTCAGAGTGAATGCGTCATTACCAGTTTCATTCAATAATATTTGTTTGTCTATGGTGCTTTATCTGCTTCTTCATAGTGGGGAGCAGGTGTATCGTTAGCTATTGTCCGGGTGAAACGTGGTGTTCTTGGCTGTGTAAAGATAACAAAACACCCTTTATATACAGTTAGACTATTTATATTTTTGTCCTGGTCATATAAATATCAGGTCTGCTGTTCAGTAAGTTACCAGTTTACAGTGTAGTATAATGCTGAGTGAGACATGAGTAACTTTATTCAACTCCACACTAGCACACCTGTCTGGACCTGCACTGTACACATATAGTAACTGTTAAATCATCTGGTACTTCACTTTAATCTGGCAAGGACCGTGTTTATGCCACAGAATATCTATTTTCCTGGCGTTGACATAGCTACATGTCTCCCGCCGTCTCGTCTGATGAACACATGGCCGGTATTATTCAGTCTGGATTACTGTGAGGATTGATAATTTCCTATGACTCAGCAGTGAGTCAAGGGCTTTCTAGGGTTTGACTGGCATCGTCTCCAGTGGTTAACACTGTACTTGAGGAACAGCTGCAGCAGGTGGTGGAACAACTGACCCAGGGGTTCCCAGAATGAAGTTGGTGTAATGTCACGGATGTATCATTAACTTTTTTTTTTTGGCTTACATCAATCCTTCACCCACTTATACTCAGTGTTTTTCCACAACCCCTGTACTCTAATCTGGAAATGATTGTTTTCAGGTGTGAGACTCTGCTGTATGATTAGCTTTTGCTTGAACTCACCTGTGAGCTCACAATCAGCTGCCAGTTCTGGTCTGATTGTTAACAGTCGTGGGTGTGTGTCAACAGTCAATTTACATAGTACCAATTCACAACAGAAGTTATCTTGAGGCACTGCACGTATAGAGCAGGTCTAGACCATATCTCTTTTTCTTTATAAAATTTGTGTGTGAAACTAAGTAGTTGAACACACAAAACACATAAATACAACTAGCACTCTGGGTGTTCCTGCTTATCCTCCACACTACCACCTAAGTTCCCTTCCAGGAACCCTCAAACTTAAAAGTCAGAGAGCACATTAGTGGTTTTCTCACGCCTACTGAAAGTGCTGACAAAAAAACCCTTATATGATGGGTAATTTTAACCCGGCATTTAAAGGGGACTGACAACTGAGGAGTGTATTGTGTTTGCCTACAGAGGCAGTAATGTTAGTTAAACCCCAACTCAAGTGTTAATTCAGCCCATAACTGTTTTTCTCACGTATTACACGTTTGAATCAGTGACGTGGGAGTTGCCTTTGACGTGAAACAATTGAGCCACTTATCCTGTCTGGCCTGTATATTTTGTTGCTGAAGCAAGTTGGGTGAGAAGAAGGAAGGACATAAAGAAGATGGAGAAAAGGACTGGAATGCCTAAGTCCCCCTCCACTCATGAATGTGTTATTTGAACTTCATGAGAAGGCTGGTCTCTCATTCAACTGAGGGGGAAAGTTCAGCCGTTGCTCACCTTAAATCTCAGTTTAACATGTGAACATACAAACAGGATTTGTAACATCACAGCCAGTTTAGGAACCAGTCTTTGTCCAGTGATTCCAAACCCTGTATTTTTTTATCTATCTTTAAGCTTTATGATATTTATGCTGAAAAGTATTCCACTTTTTAATATTTACTCTTCCTTTTTACCACATTTAATAATTTCCCGTAGACACTAAAAGCTTGTAATATATTCTCAGTCTTGCAGAGAACAAAATTTTATGTCTTTACAATCTGACATGTTTGTCTTAAGTCTTCAGTCTTTTAAAGCACCTGGCCCTGTGACTGGGCTGCTTGACAGCCAAGTAGTATTTGTTTTCTATTCATAAAATACATCACTGGACAAAGATGTGTACAGCTGATGACAATAAATCTGGGCTTTTGGACATAAATAATCAGCACTGCACAGATTGATTTCTTCATCTGAGGATTTTAAAAACACTGTTAAGAGAGACTGAAATTTGGATGAACGAAGTAGCTTATATCAAGCTCTTAGTGAGATTATGCCAGCTGACATTCCTGTTGACACAGGAAACCTGTGAGGAACTTTTGTGACTGTGTCTGTTTTCAGCCCTGACCTTGAGCGACAGCAGGACGTGTTTGCCGTGTCAACTTTAGCATGTCCTCGTTACAAACGCACAGAAAAGCAAACTCCTACCAGTCGTTTGATAAGTTCCTATTAGAAATCACTTAAGACACATGAAAACTGTTTATGTCCACAACACAGACTGTTTACAGGACAGTGTGATATTAATTATTTTGGTTTACCTCATGCAGTTTATGTCTCATTTGATTCAGAGGAACAAAGCTTTATTAGGATAGCTTTGAAGCAGCAGGCAGTTAGAATTGAACTGTAGCCAAGCACTGACACTGCCTGTGATCACCAGAGCACCATCCATTCTCACTCACTCCTGTTTTCTATTCTTTCATATGTTTGATAGAATAAAACACAAACACATTTTTTTATCACCTGTATGTCCACATCAGTTTAGCCTAGTCCATGATTCACTAGCACATTGTAATTAGTTCTGCTCTGCTGCCTAAAACATGCTTTCCAGTTAGACTACAATGACTTTTGACCGAGGTGATTTACGGACCAGAGTGCTTTGAAAACCATGTCTAATCAAGGAGTGTCCTGCCTCTCTGATGCAGACAGAGGCTGTGTAACCAACCATCTCACCAGGGAGAAAACAGGCTTTTATTTTAGCTAAGCTGGTAACATAATGTACAAACCCTGTGATCTATGGAAAATGAAGGATGTTCATATCAGTGTGGAGGATGTTGACTCAACTGAATTGTGCCATTTTACCCTGTGTGCCATGTTAGCTCCCTCTGAGAATGACGCAGATGTCTTTGTGTCTGGTTGCCACAGCCATGTCACACCTGTTTTTTTGTTTTTAGGAAGAAGGAAGTGTTGAATAGCCAAGTTTTAAAGGAAGTATTCCTATGACCAAACTCTGACAAACAAAAGGAAACCAAAGACCTTTGTTCCCGAAACGCTGGAGTCAGTGGAAAAAAGAATCGATTCGGCCACATTCTTTTGCACAGCTGCACAACACACACAGATTTATTCCTTTTCTAATGTTAGATTTGTTGAGCGTTATGAGCTGTAGTTTAGAAACTAGCCCAGAATCCTTAAGTAGGATAAATGTGAGTCTAGCTCTGTTACGTGTCTAGCCTGATCCCCCAACAAGTCAAAACAGGCAGAGCAGCTGTGTTGTACCCTGCCAGCGTTACTGCTGAGAGTGTTTTTGCCGTGTGGGATTGGTTTTGTTTCCACAGAGTACAGTGTGCTGCTTGTGTGTACACAGGGAATGGACTCTCTGATACTTGACTAATGTAGATATTAAAGAGGAACCGAATTTGTTCCTTGCCTCGGGTGCTGGTTCCACTGCCAAGGCTTCAGTGGAAAATCATTGAAGCTGCACTTAGCCAGGCCATTTGACTGGACATATACACTCCCTTTAATCCCAGTGGCTTACACACGTTAAACTGCAAGTTGTTAGATAGTTTCCTAATACTCGCAGGTTCACACAGCATACCAAAAGTCAAAGTGAAAAGACTTAATTATCATATATCCAGACACATATCACGCCACTCTGGAGTTTCTCTGGAGGCAGTTTTATGTGTACAGCCCCTCGCAGCCTTTTGTCAGAATGTAAACGGATTCCTGCATCTCTAAGTAGTGAAACCTTGGCAGAGGAGTGTCTAGAAGACAAACTACATGCTCAGTAATCTTTGGACATGCAGCTGACCTTTCCTCTCTCTTGCTGCCCCAGCAGTTTCACCAGAACCTCCTACATCAGGATGAAGGAACGAACAGACACTCCTCAAGATCGGTGAGTTCAAAATCAGATCAAAACAAGAACCTCTCACTTCCCAGTATTCTCTCTCGGTCACAGTTCCTCAGAGAGTTTTTGCTCTCGATCACAGTTTCTGTTGCTGACAATGTTGCTAAAGTAACAATTTAAAGACTGTTATTTGTTGATGCTGGTTGTTCTTTAAAATGATACTGTGGTAAGACACTGTCCAGCTGAGAGCTGGAAAGTCATCTTCCAATCACATCCTTTACTCCCCATCTACAGGGGCTGCTTGGTGGGAATCAGTTTCTTCATTCTGGGCCTGGGAACATTGCTACCATGGAACTTCTTCATGACTGCTTCATTGGTAAGCCACAAAGAACACATTCTAGTAGCAGTTCTGACAAATTAAATGTTTTAGAGCCAGTTAATAAGATGGTAGTATCTCATTTTCCCAGTCAGATCTATATAAAACCCTTTCTCTAAAGTGACAGCCAAGAAATTGTTGGTCCAGGGCTTCAACTTAAACTTCTTAAAGAATCACATGCTGAATGGATAACAATGGTCTTATGGACGTTTAAGCTGTTTATATATATTGATGGATTGGATTAGTCAAAAGGATGTGATGCAGCCAAGTGATTTGCTGCCATCCTGCATGTTATGCAGTCTGGGTTTAAGGTGTTAAAATGTCATGACCCGCAGGGACCCATAAATCCACACAGTCTATCATATGACTTTGGGTCACCATGCAGATGACTGCACGTGCACACACGTGTTCATGCAACAGAGCGAAGGCTCTTTTCACATAGATGTTACCTGTATCTGCAGAGCTTCCACAGCCCTTTGATTCCTGCTGAAAGCTTTGACACTTGACAGTCAGGGATATTTTCAGCTGCTTACTGATAGAGGATGAAGCTGTTAGAATGTGACCTGCATCACAACAAATGTAGGTCTCAAGCAATGAACCAAATGAGAGGAGTATTATTAAAGTATTGTCACAAGACTTATCTGGATCTGTGCTCTAACCAGCTAGCTGCATACTGTGGCTGAAATGTGGCTTTATATTGACAGAAGGCCACTGTAATTATTATTGATGTAGAATGATAAGTCATAGATTGTTTGATTATTATTATTACTTCCCTTTTATATTAATCTTGTATTATTATTATACCATGTATAAGGATACAATGCAAGGATTGTTTCTAAATTGGGCTGTGTGTTGTTTTGTTTGTGTGCTGGCTACTTAGAGCCAGTGGGGACATCTGTTAACAGTGACCAACCAACAATAGCCTTTATAAAGCACAGAGCAACATTAGCATTCATCTTCAGCTGCTAAGTGTTCCATGGTGTCCACTAGCAAGCTACTAACTTTGTCTGTCTGCTGTTTGATGTTAAGCACACTGGGTTCGTCAGAGCTGTTTTGCTGAGAAAGGCTGGAAACAGCATTGATTAAAAAAAACAGTGACAGCAAGTAATAACAGTTCATTTTTGGGCTGTAATGGCTCAGTGAGCTGAGGGGAACTGGTGATAATTCACTGTGCTGCACTGCACACTGTTATTTGATCTGTTAATGTAAAAATATAAAAATAATATAAAAATGATTTGTGAAGCTTTAAAATGATTGAGGATTTATGCAGAGTATATCCAGCAAGTTTTATGACAAGAGGATTCTGGGAGTTGAATGAAACTGTTCTAGTGAGCTGAGCAGTATCCAATGATAAGTTTCTCAGACAGTGTAAACTGGTTGTCTCAATTGTAAGAAGAACAAAAGTTGCCTTCAAAGCTGTAGAATTTCAGAGATAGAACATAAAGATTTTGTTGTACTTCCTATTTATGATTCCTTATGTGAAATGGAAGGATAATTAATTAATTAATCTGTCTCCTGTCCTCTGGGTTTGTAGTATTTCCAAGGTCGTCTGAACACAACAGAATGGAGCAATGGCACAGTGGTGGTCCGCAAAGAGTACTACTTCAACAACTGGATGACCCTGCTATCCCAGCTGCCCCTGCTGCTGTTCACCCTGCTCAACTCCTTTCCTGTACCAGAGGTCAGTGAAGTGCTCTCAGTGTCAGAGGATGTTGTTATTGGTCCTGGGCAGTGTCCCAAAGCTGTTTTAAAGAAATTAGGACTGTCTTTCAGCCAGCAGTAAAAAAGTAATGTACATTACTAAACACTAGACTTGAGGTATTGACCAGTACAAAGTGTCTTTGTTTTTCATCCAGTCTGATGTAGAACTCCAGCATTCATGGTTAAATCACTAATGTCGGTGTTGACTGTTGTTTCAGGATATCGGAGGCGATGCGTATCGCAGGTAGCCTCGTTTTTATCCTGCTGCTCTTCATCCTCACGGCAGTGCTGGTCAAAGTGCCCATGGAGGAAGATCGCTTCTTCTCCGTTACCATGGCTACAATCTGGTTCATCAACTGTAAGTCAGTGTGGCTCTGAGTGAGCGAAAGCCTGAAAGAAATGGAGGTTGAAGGTGGTGTGCACATGTGTAAATGTGACTGCTGACTCTTGTCCTCCGCAGCGTTCGGAGCCGTGCTGCAGGGCAGTCTGTTTGGACTTGTGGGCCTGCTGCCTCAGAAGTACAGCACCATCTTCATGAGCGGCCAGGGCCTTGCCGGGACCTTCGCTGCCATCGCCATGCTGCTAGCCATAGCCAGTGAGACACCCACATTCACACAAAACACTACTGGGTGCCTAATCCCCAGTTGCCTAGTAACAGGATATTCAAAATGGATGCAGAGCTAGTCAAATCAGCATGACGACACCCACCACACAACACACTCTGCTCCATTTCAAAGGACTCAGCTCATGTTGGGTCTTTCTAAGCAGTGTTCTCTCTCTCCCAGAATTCCCAGCTAACTTTTGTTTTTGTGTTTGTCACTCAGGTGATACAGACTCTGAGACCGCAGCGTTGGGTTACTTCATCACACCATGTGTGGGGACAGTGGTCACACTCTTAAGCTACGTGCTTCTACCTCGCTGGGTCAGTCAGCTTCCAGCCTACATCACCCACAATCCATTCAGCCTCCAGCTAAACCACAGTATCCCCTCTCTTTGTTGAACTACGCAAAGTCACATTGTTAGTGTCTGACCACACACTGTTTGTATGTTGAACGCTGGATCAAGATGGTGTTGAAGTTTACTATCAGAGCTAAACTGATGTTTAAATCTCAGTGATCGTCACTTACCTAGGTGAACTAGGAGCCTCAGTCTGCCAAAGTTTAAAGCTGCCTAATCTGACTGAGCAGGCAGAGAAGTGAATGATAATCGATATTGAATGTGAATTAACTTTTGTCCAAGTTAGTCAAGCTAGTTAGTGGAAGACTCATAGACTCTAGACTCATGCAGTCAACATGTACATGTACAGACAGGTGACAAACTGAAGGAGAAACTGGAAAAATAAGTGAGAAACATGATGAGTGCCCTCATCCACTGAATGTCACTAACCTGTTTGATGAGTATGAAAATGACGTGAATCATGTGTTATGGCCTTCGCAGTCACCAGTTGAACACCTGGTGGCATGTGGTGGCCCAACACCTTACTAAGGCACTTTATGTTGGTTTTTCCTTAATTCCCTAATTTGTCACCTGTCTGTGTGTATTAGCCCAACAGCCTGATCCATGGTTTTCAGCTCTAAGCCTCACTTGTGTTGTCTGGTGTTTCCATGCAGGAGTTTGCTCAATATTATCTGAACAAAAACAGCAAGTACGAGCCAGGGACAGACGAGCTGCTGAAAGGTGAGATTTTGGCTTCAACAAACCTTGTGTTCACACCCTCTGAGTTAATGTCACCCTGTCTCCAGGAGACACTGTCATTTCACCACGCGACCCTTATTTCGAAGTGCAAGCTCTTTTAAAATGAGTCAAATTAAGATGATCAAACCTTCATTGGACTGCGAGCGAACATCTGTTTGCTTTTCCACGAGTTCACAGCTCTGTCCTTCACAGTCTGCTTGAATCAAATCAATTCAGTGGAACATTATCTCGTTAAGTCAGTTGACCCTCCGTTTATCCAATTAGAATCTCGGCAAAGGCCAGACAAAGACAGAGCCTGTTGGTCCCCACACAGACTCTCAGTGTTTTCCATGAATGCCTGAAAAGCCCAAAGAGGTGCAGCTACTCACATAATTCACTTGCCATATTTGAAATATTTCCTTCAAGCACGAGCAAAGCACAAAACAACAATAAAGTTTTTTATGCATAAATGGACCAGTGGAAGACGTACTGTGTGTATATTCAATTGCAGAGAGCAGCACAGTGGAGAATGGCAAGCTGAATGGCCATGCTAATGGCTCCGTGACCATCAGCACAGTGAATGGCAGCAGTCCAGCTGAAGACGAGGTGGAACCCAGTCCAGACGAGACCAAGCAGGCCTTCCTATCACTGGAGCAGGTGGAGAGGAGACAAGCCAAAGCCTCTGTCATAGAGGTCCTCAAAAAGGTACATCCACTGGTTTGATATTACAGTCTCACATTACAGTCTGTGAAGTATCAGATGTTAGAGTGTCATTAAGTCATTTAGTCCTGTTATATATGTGTAAACGTTTCTTCTCTCCTTTTATTTTCAGATCAAGGTGATGGCGTTCTGTGTGACGTTTGTGTTCACAGTCACTCTGTCCGTCTTCCCCGCTGTCACTGCAGATGTCAGAACATTATACCCAGGAAAATGGGGTATGACTGTGCCTTAGTTCAACTCTGTGACTCAACATACACTTACTGGATATCTTACTGGATATAGCTTCTGTAATCTCTTTATACTCATCTGCTGTGGACTGATCTTCCTGTCTCCTAATGCTCTCGCTTTTCATTCTTTCATCAGAGCGCTTCTTTCTCTCAGTGTGCTGCTTCTTGATGTTCAACCTCTGCGACTGGTTCGGTCGGACCATCACCACCTTTATACGTTGGGTGAGTATCCTGTTGCTCGTGTGTCCACTTTGCTGTGACTAACACTGTTTAGTTTGTTGATTTAATTCATGTAAATTACTCAAAGTTTTCATTCTGATAAAACATTTCACATTTGCCATAATCAGACCACTTCATTCCCATTTTGATGCATTATAATCTATCAGACTAAACTAGCTAAACTATACATGCCCAGCAGCTGAGTGCCTGTTACCAGCTCATAACAGCTGTTCTAGTAGCTACTTTGTCCAGTTACTTCTGAAGTCAAAAGTAGAATCATTGTTTGAGAGAGGTGTTTGTTTCAAGACTAATCCAGGAAATGTTACAGCTGGTAAATCATTGATGAGACTACAGCTGAGCCATTGACTCTCTCGGTCTGTACTTAGTCACTTGAATTAAACGTTACATGTTCACAATGATGACTTTGAAAATTTTGAATGACTGACTTTTACTAATAGATTAAAGGGAGGACTACCTTGATAAAGCCAGTATGGAATATCCCTGATAAGTCGTCTCACAGCGTACACTGTTATCAACCCGTCAGCTAACCCTGTGGTGCTCAGTTCTAATGTGTTTGCCCAGCATTAATTAGTGGTAGATACAGTAAGTGATGGAGAGAACATGACTCAGGGCTCCTGTGTCCTTGACAGGAAACCACCTCATTCATCCTCCACTGGAACAATAATAATAATAACATATTAAACCCTGACCAGAGGGCTGATGGGATTCGGCTCTGACTCTTGATGCTGTTACTCTGTCAGCAACTGAAATCACATTTTGGGTGTATTTTGTTGTGCCAGATGGTCCTGTCTCTTCTCTCCCACACAGTCACTTTTCTTAGCTCTACGCCTACGCATCACAATCCCTCCTGTGGCTGACATCACACACACTGCCAGGCATTCTTTTGTGATTGCACTTTGTTTTTCTGTCGGGTTTCTGTCCGTCCTCCAACACAGTGTGAAATTACAACATCATCTCCTGTTGTACGTGCAGGAATGTTTGCTCTTGTGCTGAGTTTGATCCACAGACACTTGGTGTTCTGTGGGGGATATTTGGGAATATCCATCCAGACTTTTGTCTCTCCCTCTTCTGTTCATTAGTTGTATCACTCTACATGTCATTTTTTTACTCCCCTCTGTCCCTCAGTCTAAACCCATATTTCCTGTCCCTGCAGCCTTGCAAAGAGTCTCGTCTGTTCCCGGCGCTGGTCGTCTCCAGGGTGGTGTTCATCCCTCTGCTGATGCTCTGTAATGTCCAGGCTCGCTCCTTCCTCCCTGTCTTCTTTGCCCACGACGGTGCTTTCGCCTTCATCATGGCTCTCTTCTCTGTGTCCAGTGGCTACTTTGTCTGCCTTTCCATGTCCTACGCACCACAGTGAGTACAACTTCATCAACACGTGATTTAAAAGCCAGTGGGAATATGAATTGAATAGTTTTCAAATCTGTTTTCTGCCATGTTTGACAGCTTAGATTATCCCTGACTGCAGATACACATTCATATGTGTTGTTATTTTGGAGCATGGACTGTTTTAACTCATTGCTACGTTCAAGGACACTCCAACAGCAGAGGTTTTAAAGTGCGCTGCTAAATGAAAGAAATGACCAACCTAGTTAAAAGTGTGAGCTATAATCAAACGTACACCTGTAAACTGGTGTGTAGGAGGATGAAATGTACAGAAAGTTGAACTGAATTTAAGACAGAGCTGTGTTTTGGTCAGAGACTAATGAACAGTATGCCTGCTGAAGGTCTGTGAGTCAAACAGCACCCACACCATATATGGTACATAAAAATCTTACCCATCAACTCCAGCAGCAGCCTCCTGGCATTCATACCAGTTAAGGTCAATGAGCTCTTCCATGTGTAAACAAACACAGCAGTGTTGTAGTATATCATGCCATAGAAACGCTTGTGTAGCTTTAAGCCAAACAAACAAAAAGATGACTAATTAGTATTGGTACATAATACAGGCCAGTTCACATTTCTCTCCCCACTTCCTGTTTTACGCGCACCTTCGCGCACATGTGCACGTCCGCACACAGGAGTGGAAGAGCCGCAGAGGAGACAGGTCAGCAAGCATCTGAAAGTCAGACCAGTTTTTTTTATGGGTGTTATCTACTAACTACTAACTTTGCTGGCAGGGAGGCTAGCCCTCCTCCATCATCTGTAACTGTGGAAGGATCTTGTATGAAGGTTAAACAGGCTGTAAAGAGGTCATCTGTATAAAATGATGCTTCCTGAACAGTAATGGGGCTGATTTCAGTTAGTTAAAATTACACACCAGTACTTGGAATCATGTAGGAATGGTGGACTCTAACAATGGAAACTGCTGCACAGATGTTATTACAGAATGCACATACATTGAATGAGTGTTGCTGAAACACTCGAACCTGATTGAATGACACTCATACAGTCAACACCTGAATCTCTGAGGGCCCTTGAATGCACCAAGAAGGTGTGTCCAAATCACCATGGCAATATAGCATAACACTGACACAAAACTGAAGGTGGTTGAATGTTCACTGTCATCAATCAGCAGTCTGATGTCAAGTCTCAGCAAGTTGATTTGTGTAGCGTGCTGAAGTGAACTGAAGCTACTTGTTGTACACTGGGAAATGATCAGCATGATGTAAAGACTGTGATGTGACCTGGTTGGTCCAGGACCATGGCTGATCCTGTTCTCACCTGCTCTCTCATCAGGTTAGTGGAGCCAAAGGACGCAGAGACTGCAGGAGCCCTGATGACCTTCTTTCTGGCCCTGGGTCTGTCTATAGGAGCGGCCCTGTCCTTCCCTCTGAGAGCTCTGGTCTAGTCTCTCTCTCTCTCGCACACACACATAGTAATAGTAATAGTCGTGCATAGACACTGTAGGATACTCACACTCCTGGAGGTGCAAATATGATAAATAGTTTATCATCAGTGCGTCCCCTCCTGGACCATCTTTTCCGTTTAGTTTTTTCCCCACTCGTGTGTCGGGTGCTGTGTGTTACAGCCTGACAGACGTGACAACCACGGACACTGAGTGACACTGTAAATAAACACAGTTAATGAAGTGGTATTAACAAGGAATTCCCTTTGGAAGAAGGAATAAGGGAAACACAGTTTGTTACTTTGAATAACTGCTGGTAAATTTACCTGCTACCTGAAGAAGGAAAGATTTCCTCTGTACAGTTATCACAGGAGAGTATTTCTGTTTGTAGGTAGTTTTGGGGCATTATAGCTAATCATATGTAGATAAAGGGAAACCTTAGAAAAACTGATACATTTCATTTCCATGTGCTGCAACCAGGACTGTAACATACAATTACTTGTTGAATTTGTTTACACTCCATTCGTTTGGTTTTGCTGGGAGATTTTTTTATTTGATGGTTTGAATGATTAGAGTGGATCAACTTTTTGTTAGAATAATTACATGAGGTATTTTTGATGTTAGGATTATTTTGTAATCTCTAATGAAATAGCTCTAGGGTACAGATTTGAACAAAGCATTTGTTGTAATGTAATGTAAATTACCCGTGCAAGGTTAATGACCTGCCTCACAGGTATGAATGGATAAGTGAATGGGCCAATGGGGCACAGGCCCAAGGGGTCCAAGGCTTCAGGAGGCCCCCGGGCTGAAGCCTCAAAGATTCAGAATGACCACAACGAGACAGAGTTCCAGTTTTTCCCCTTTACAAACCTGCAGCACCAGTTGTCTCCAGTGCTCTCTCCAGGTTCTTTAGATTACTGCTGCCACCTACTGGTCAAAAGGTCCAGTTTCTTTTTTTTTTGGGTGGGGGTGGGGGGCTAAAAACATCACCATTAAACACGACAGACTGCTGTGCTGTGACTCCGTCAGGACACACACTGACTGACAGGGAGTAGAAATGGACTTCCCAGCACCTCCCGACACTCGGTTGTATTTTTGGTGACATGTCAGGGTTCAGGTCAGCAGGTTACGTTACTGACATGACCCCGGGCTGACATGGAGTCTAAACTATGATGCATCCCCTGGATCAATACAAAAAGTAGGTTTACTTTGAATTAGTTTTAACTCTCATTTCAAAGCCTCTCCTGAGAGCACCTGGCAGCTGCTGTTTTCTTGTTCAATGTACCAGCGTAGTGACTGTTGTTACTGTAAGCCATTAAAAACAATCTAATCAGATGTAAATATTAATTATTGTGAAAAAAGAGAAATGGTTCTGCAAATGCTGAGTATTTTTTCTGTTAGATATTGCGTAGATATTTCCTGTATATGTCAAATAATATTGGGTTTTTTTAGACGTTGCTACCAATGTGCCATGCTCCAGCAACATTGGCAATTTCAGTTGTGTTGGGATGTGTTTTTTTTTTTAACATTTAGAAAGTAACTTATTGCTCCATTCTGGTGTCACATCACAATCTATGTAGATTTAAAAGAAGCCTTGATTTTTCCAGTTCATTATCCACGTATGTGTGTTTATGTTGTTTTTGATTTTTCTGACTGTAAATGAAGAGCTTGATGGATGGTTGTGTGTGTGTGTGTGTGTGTGTGTGCGTGCTGTGTGAGGTGTCATGTACATGTCAATGGAGAAAATAAGTTGTTGTGACAGCTGCTCCTTCAAAACCAACCAAGGGCTGAGTCCTGATTAATTGGATTTTCTTCTTTTTAAAATGTGACTTGATTTACACCACATTCACATCAAATGGGAACTGAACATACAGTACATACAAAGAAGTAGTTGTCATGGCGATTATCAATATTTAAAAATGTTGAGTTCACTGCCAATCCCAAACTTCAAATGTAGCTGATGCCAACTGATGTGAACAGCATGTTAACGTAGGGAGCTGAAATGCACCACATTTCCCTACAACCTGTCAATGCAGCATCAGTAATAGAGATGTCTGAACTCTGGGATCCTAATGTATAATATAAAACCATGTTGTGCTTCAAAATTACAAAACACACATGGGTCAGAAAAACTGAAACTTATTAGTTTAAATGTTTCTACTTCTTAATATTTTGTATAAAGAGTGCAAATGAAATGATTAGATATGAGTTCACAGGCAGTGTACAGTGTGTAGATGGCAGGTATCCTAAGCTCTGTCACAATCAGCCTTAATGATAATAAAACCCTGTTTATGATCATGTTGTGTTTGCATCACATTGGACTGACAGTAAACACAAGCTGCTGCCGTCTGCCTCCTTGTAATTAGCCTGTGCTCGCTTCTAACTGCAGATGTGTCAACATGGAGCAGCAGGAAGTCCTCCCACAGTAACACTCCGACTAACTCGGTGTCAACAAAACAGCATGTTTTTTTTTGTCCGTGCTTTCAAAGCAAAAACATCCTGTTTGTGTTTTCTCAGTGCGACCACAACACTGATACTTAATGTGATCCATTACATGCATTTCACCTGTGCTCCATACAAAGACTCTGGCAGAAAAGGATACAGGGGTTCTGATTAAACCACCAGACCATGTTTCAAGAGTTACAGTAAAGGGAATTCATGCCTATGCATGTTTGTAATATATCTGTATAGAGTTGGCACTTAATAAATGGATGGTTACAAGCAGCTGTGTTTGTGTTTTTAAATGGTCATTTGTATGAAAACATGAACTACAGTGTCCTCACCAAGGCCCTGTCTTACATACAAGGATAACTGAGCTGGCTTGATTTTCTTGGAGGTATCAATTCAAAAATGTTAATTTAAATATTATTTTAGATCTTTAAATAACATTTATGGAGACCAGAAGAGGCGAAAGAATGCGCTATTTCACAAAGAGCACCTGCAAAATAATCTTTTCTAACACAATTATCTGGCTTCATTGATAAACATGATTGGCTTTAGATAACTTAATCCTAGATCCAAATCAAACCTGACTGTCCTAAAACCAGGCTAGCTAAATGAGTGACAAAGCTAATTACAGATGGCTAACAACATGTTAGCCTGGATTCGTTACACTCAGGTTTATACAGTATGAGGCTCACACAGTCAACCTCAGGCTGAAGAACTGAGGGATATATTAGTAGAATCAGAACATACTTCTTCTATTTAACCCCTGTACTGTTTCCATCCAGGTTTTGAGTCACATTTCTTTATTTTAAATTAGTTCAACTGTAAGAACCACACAGAACATCCAGATGGATTTATTCCCTGTATTATTTATTGAAAACCCAGCAGTCGTCATTAATACCTGTTTGTGTCTGTACAGGTGAGGAAGTAAGGGGATGTGGTAAACTAAACTAGCTGTCATTCTGTTGTCAAAAAAAAAAAAAAAAAAAGGCAAAAGACAAGACAAAAAAAAAGGAAACACTCCGATATGCTACAGAATGACACCCTCATATTGTTTTCTCATTTTTCTTTAACACTTGTTTTTAAAAATGTTACACTGATGCAGAGAAAAAAAAAGCACTGAGGAAGAAGGAGAGTGTGTGACAGCAGTTCAGAGAGAGATAAAGAAATGAAAATTTAAATGAAAGACAGGTTTGGGTGTGTCTTTTAAAACAGTTGTGTTCATCTTCATCTGTTTTCTCCTCTGCCAAGTGTTGCTTTTACTTATGTTGGGAAAAGCCAACAGGAGACAACTGTTGACAATCATCTCTCACTCTCTCTCTCTCTCTTTCTCATTCTGTCTCTTCCTCCCTCCGTCCTTCTTCATCGTTTCTTTGGAGGTTGGGCTGTGCGGGGAGGGGTGACGGGCCGACCCGAGTTCATCCCTCCATACTGGTACTTGGCTTTCTTCTCAGATGGCTTCAGGATCTAGGAACAGAACCATTAGCTTTTAAATTACAGAACAACAATCTGTTCTCTGTGTCTAACTAAATGTCTCAGCCATTTCCATTTTATGCTATCTATAGTACAGCACACTGTAGTATTGTAGTCTTTACTCCCCTACATTAATTGTACATACAAAAGATAAAAATAATCACTCTGAGAGCATGTTGTTGCATGTTTTTATTTCATACTTCTATATTCTACTTGTTTTTATTATTTATGTTACTATATTATTTTATTCTCTGTCAAACTTTTAAAATTCCTCATGGGTATATTTCCTCTTTATGCTTTTGATAGGACAGGATTTAGATGATGCAGCGTTTTTGGCAGCTAAGCAGACCCAAAGCAAACACAGGAGCCTGCCTGGATCAGGCCTTATCCTACAATCCTAACATACAAGCCTAAATAAACTTAACACAAAGCTGTGGTCAAACTAGACACTCAGATTCTTTAGTAGTAATACTACAGTGCTAAATTACTCCATTACAATTAACAGTTGACTTTAAAATCTTGACTAAAGCATTATCAACTAAATGTTCCAGTATCAAACATAAAGGTGCTCATTGTGCAACAGAATTGACCCTGTCTGTTAGATTAGTATATGTTGGGTTAATCATACTGTTGTGTCTGTATACCTGGAAGGAGCACATCAGGGTTTCATCCACACTCATCATGCCGCCGGCGTTGTCGAACTCTCCACAGTAGTTTGGAGCTGAGAACAGAGTCACCAGCTGCCGCTTGGCAAAGAACTCATAACCATCTTCTACCACCTGGGGGCGTCATACACACAGGAACGCATTACTCTCTGCCGACCTGATACATGGTATTTACATATACATCAGCATCTGAAATGGACGTTTGTCAGCGGTGATGTACTTCATGTGAATATGGAACTTTAACCACATTCTGAAAACATGTGGCTGCGTTAACCCACAACTGGATGGATGTTTCTCTGACGCCTGATTAATCAGTCCTGTTTTGATTATGTTTAGTGGAGGTGTGTAAATGGTTGTATAAAGAAAGGATGTGTACTTGTGTAGTACCTGGTGGGCTCTACAGATGAGGTCCAGGTCGTGGCGGTTCAGGAACTTGCTGACCACATCCGCTCCAAAGGTGAAGGAGACGCCGCGGTCGTTCTCTCCCCAGCCCTGGACGTCCTTGTCTGGGTCCGACCACAGCAGGTCACACAGGAGGCCTGGAGGGGAAAGTACACAGTTTTAACTACCGTCTTACCACCCCATTAACACAGCTGGGAGGAGAGGAGTTAACTGAAAATAAGACATGATTTATCCCTATGTTTGACCTGTGATCAAACACTCGAATCTAGGTCACAGCATAAAATAATCTGCGTGTTTCACCGTAAATCCACCGGGCTTCTAACTACCGGAAATCACCTTTACATCAGTTATTTTAGCACTAAGGCTTCCTTATGTACACATGTACGTACGTACACACACACACACACACACACACACTCTCTCTCTCTTTCTCTCTTCACATCCAGGCCCTCGGAGTCTCCCTGAAAGACCATAAGAGGATGTGAACGACAGTGGCTGCCAGGGTCTGAACACTGGCTGCCTTATAAGGACAAGAGCACCCAGGTTTAATGAAGAGGGCAAAGACTCAGACTGACAAAGGCTTCACTTCCACTGGTTCTACTATAACTTAACCAAAAAGCATGTGAAGAAATAAAAACCATTATTTAATGAAAGATACCACCTGACCTAAACCATCTACATGAACAGACCTCACAGACAAATCCATCATTAACTCGTATTTATCAAGCATCTCAGAATCAGGAAAGAAAAACGACCTCGGAGTACGACTTGAGCATTAAGAATGAATCAGTGTATGGTCTGAGGATCTGTATGAGCCGTCACAGTTTGATTTATTACTGCAGAAAGTGTCAGTTGCTACAGACCGAAATCATCACTGTTACAAAGCTGCGTTTTCCCGAGGTTGTTGACTTTGTGGCGAGAGCGCGAGCGGCCGTCCTTTGCATCCGGCGCGAGGTCGGCCAAAAAAAGTGATGAGGCTTTTGCCAAAACAGCATCTGTTAATAACCGCACCGTCATCAATAAACATCCCTCCTCCCACGGAGTGTGTGTGTGTGTGTGTGTGTGTGTGTGTGTGTGTGTGTGTGTGTGTGTGTGTGTGTGTGTGCGCATGTCGATTGCCTAAACACAATCTCTTGGCTCTCCTAAATATCAGCAGAGATAAAAGTCACTTCAAGTTAAGAAAGCTGATAAAGAGCTTTTACTCCTGGGGCTCAAAGCAGGACCAAACCTGTGCCATTCCCACTCTGTGAAGCTCGATAAATATGGGAACAGATTTGTATCTTTACTGTTCATTAAGTCAGCCAGTGTGAGTGGATATAATTTCTATTAAAATGCAAATGTCTTATAAAGCTTTTGTGTCCTTTAAAATGTCAACACAGTGTCCTATCTGATGTATTTTTTGTCCTACATACGTTGCCTATGATATTTTTCTAATGGCCTTTTGTCATGTGTATAGTACTGATGGAGAGTGGGGCTCTGTTGTGGCAGGAGGGTTCAGACAGGCTCTCTTCATCTACTGCATGAATAAACTACTCAGGTTCAAGAGGAGCTCTCATCTCAGAGCAGCACTTCAGACGAGTGTTTCAAATGAAAAATGCTGCTGAAACAGATGCAAAACAGCATGTTTTAAACCCAGAGTGACTCTGTGGACAAGGTTCACACACACACACACACACACACACACACACACACACACACACACACACAGTCATATAATTGACTGAAACACTAAGAAAACGTAGTGTCAGGATTTAAATAATAAACAATAAACAAACCATTATTTTAAAAAAAAGGCCAGAATCGGGCCTGATCCCGATCCTGTGTCTGGGATCGGGACAATCCTAATATAATATAGAGCTTAAAGATTAGCTGATTGATTGATTAGTTGTTGACAGAAAATTAATCAATTAATCAAGCAATCAAAGCAATTCTTTTGAAAATCAATAACTTGTTTATCATTTATCAAGAAAAACGTACAAAAAAATCATTTTGTTAAAGCTTCTCAGTTGTGATGATTTTCATTACTCATTTATTATCTTCAGTCATTTTTGGTTCATTTCAACTCTTTAATCTGTAACACTGAACATTATAAAGTGTGTTTGATATAAAATCTGAAATGTAGTGGAATAAAGGTATAATGCAGCATTAAATTGAAATGCTCAGGTGAAGATAAGATAATCCTTTATTAGTCCCACAATGTGGAAATTTAAAATTACTGTAAAATTTACAATACAGTACTTAAGTAAATATACTTTTCACCAATCTGAAGTGTAGCTGTGATTAAAACTCAACAACACAATCATTCTATGCAGAGCTACCTTGGACAATGACATGAGAAACACCTGGCCTGCTGTGTGCACATGTGTGTGCTGACCTACCTGTGTCAGGAACGTCTGTGGGTCTCATGATGCGTCTGATCTGCTCCATAGACTGCAGGTCAGGAGAGAGACCTGTGGGCAACACAACGACACAAAACCATCACAGTTTGTAAATCTCTTCAGCACCCCTCCCCTCCCCTCCCCTCCATGCCTGTGCAGGTATTAACCCATATAAGTAAAGCTATAAACTTGCTCTGACCCATTTCCTTCAAATCAGATTAGTGAACAAAAACACTCAATTCGCTGATGGGTCAGGAAACTTTTATCTTTCATACTCCAGACCACATATAGTGTTCGCAAAGCACAGGTCTGACAGTTGTGGCTTTCTGAATAATAAGCACCCAGAAACAGACACAATGCCCAGCTGTGTGAATACCTCCGTGACAGCAGAAGATCTTCTCGTCCACGATGGCAGCGATGGGCAGGCAGTTGAAGCAGTCGGTGAAAGTCTTCCACAGCTTGATGTTGAATCTGCGTTTACCTGTAAAATCAACAAGACAGAGAGTCAGGAGGCCTCGGAGCAAAGAGCCATATAAGGCTGTTCAAACTGTTTTCACAAGTTCACTTAAAGAGAGGCAGGGATTTAAGATCTACAGTACTTGTACTTGAGTGACATGCTTTACTTTATACTTTTACTCAGCCACATTGATTGATATTATGAGCCCAGCAGGCCTCTTTGTCACTGTTGGTGACAGTTCCAAAGAGACGTTTCCCCTCTAAATATCTCTGGTGCTTTCATTTAGAGAACAGTTTGAGGCAGAAAAAGGTCAAATTATCCAGTATTTGTTTAAAAATGTAAAGAAAGAAGAATATATGTAGGCAGAGCTGCACCATTATGGACTCGAGGGCCCTTGTACCAAATTTCAAGGCCTCAAAAGTTACTATGAAGACACACTCTCCTTGTGTCTCAGTGTACGAGAGCGGAGCACTCACACTCGTCGTAGAAGCCGTAGATGCGGTTGATGGAGGCACACTCGTGGTTGCCCCTGAGCAGGAAGAAGTTCTCGGGGTATTTGATCTTGTAGGCCAGCAGCAGGCAGATGGTCTCCAGAGACTGTTTCCCTCTGTCCACGTAGTCGCCCAGGAACAGGTAGTTGGCCTCTGGGGGGAAGCCGCCATATTCGAAGAGCCTCAGCAGGTCTGTGTACTGTCCGTGGATGTCGCCTGGGATGGAGAGGAAGCAGTGATTGGATTGAGGAAGGAGGACATAGTACAATTCAGTGGAACAAAGTCAATTGGGGTAGGGGTGGGGGTGAGGGGTACTGACCACAGATTTTGAGGGGAGCCTCCAGCTCCAGAAGGATTGGCTGACTGAGGAAGATCTCCCGGGACTTGATGCAGAGGCCGCGCACCTCAGCCTCCGTCATCTGAACAATCTTCCCCGGACGACATCCTCGCACTGGTGGAGGGAGAGGAGAGGAGGAATAAGGTTAAAGAACATCTGTGTGTGTGTGTGTGTGTGTGTGTGTGTTTTGGATATTCAGGAGCATCATTAACAATGTCACCCATGCTTTCAGGCAAACAGCGTTCCGATTGGAGCGCTTGCAGTACCCCTTTTCCCAGAGTTCTTTCTTAAGGATATGATTGTGTTGATTGTCACATCACTGTACACATCACCTCCCACAGGGTGAGTTTTTAAATGAACTTCAAACTAAATATGGGAGGCAGGGTTTAGTCAACAGACAGGGGATGGAAATAGCCTGTGTGGGCATTGTTGAGTGTTGCTGGGAGTGTTTTTGGATACGCTTCCTGTTGTGTAACACAGGAGAAAAGAGAGGGGGTGGAGGGGCTCACAGCGGACGCCGGACAAGAAGCTCTGAGGCTCCCTGTCACTGGATATTAAATGTGTATAAGACTGGTAACAGAGTCAACGGGTCAAGTAAAGACGATTAATAAAAGTTGATAGAGTAGGTTATTTGCGAAACGCACCATGAAGTCAGTGATGAAATTTTAGACAGTGACGAAGCCTGAAGGTGACTACGTGTACTGTTCAAAATAGTGTGACAGACTACATCAGGGTGGTGTATAAAGTTGGTCCCTGGTTCACACCATATTTGACTTATGTAGCGCCAAGAGAAACACACAAGAGAACATTAGCCCCATGAAAGGGCTGGGTTTCACACAATGACACCTGTTAGCTAAGCTACCACAGATTCAGTTTTCCTTTATTTTAAAAGAAACAAAAATAGTGTTTTTCCAGATACCTCTCTACACTTTCCAACAAAATATGCAAAACTTTAACACACAACTGTTTCATTTTGTCTAAATACAAAGCAGCTGTAGCAGAAAGAAAGAACATGAAGACGAGACCGAGGACATCATCAGACGTTTAATTCCAACTTTCAATACTTGAGACACGAGGGACACATTTCACTCAGAACCTAAAACGTATTAAAGTTGGACTAATTGATTGAATTACAGCTAAAAAAAAAAATCAATTAGTTGATAATCAATTAATTGTGTAGGTCATCCAAACAAAGAAAACATCCTCTGGCTTTTATTTGTCATCTGACAGTAAACTGAAGACGTTTAGTTTTGTTTGGGCAAAACAAGATGTATTTAAGACATCGCCTTGGGCTTGATGAAATAATTCTACTGAGTAAACAATCACTTACTTGAGAAAATAATCTGCAGATTAGAATTAATTAAAATAATTATATAAAGAGGCTCACATACCACCATGATAGCACACTAAAGAACAGCTTCATGTTTCATTCAGATAGACAGATTACTATGTAAAACAGTTTTCTATGAGCTCGCCTAAATGTAAACACTCTATACTGTACAGTGTCAGCACTGCAATGTAAAAGTAACTGAAGGCAATGACATTATACATTATTACAGCACTTGAGGATGAATCACATGCAAAATGTGCACTGAAAGTAACCCGACACATCATCACACTTTCACTCCATTTGAGTAAAAAGCATGTGTCAGCCTGTACACCTTGCCAAATAGAAAGCTTTGTGTTATTCATGAGTAATATTCCTGCAAGTCAGACATTGAATGGCCTGTGGAAATCTCTTTATTTCCTAATGCTGCTTTGAAAACTCTGGTACAAAGTCTGGCTACCGTCTGACATCTTTTAAAGCTGACACATACAAACCACTGCTGACGACAGCCGCATATAGCTACCTTTGCAATTTCAACTTTCCCTGCAGTATTTCCATGTTTTGCCACTGCCCTATATATTCTCCCTGTGCTCAGATGAACGGCGGCGTCACACCTCCTCCTGCTCGGTAAACCACAGAAGTGGGCCAGAGCTGACTAAGACCGCTTCTGACAGATGACACCGCGGCATGATGGAAATCCTAGCAGGCGTCAAACGCCACTTAATAGGTAAATCAAAGAGACGTGGTTGGAGGAGAGCTGCGGCTCCGCGGCTGGAGGAGTTTGTTTTTAAAGGAAAGAGAGCAAGAAAGAGTGTCTACAGAATGTCAGATTCCTGCAGGTGACTCCCGCCTGTATTTTACATCCAGTTTTAAAGGACAACAGTGTGTGCAGCAGTGTGTGTGCGTGTGTGTGTGTGTGCAACGTGACCCTGCTATTTCTGCTTCAAGACCTTAGGCAATGAACACTCGCCCTGTCTGTCTGTCTCCGTCACAGCCAAACACAACCTGCGACCGCACACGCCCCACCTGAAGGGTAGGAGAGGCTATAGTTAGACTGTCCGAAGGTAAACACAAACACAAAAACACTGCGTGAGCTAAAAACATGGTGGGGAATTTCAATGCTGCAAAACTCAGGGTCACGATGCCCTTAGTTTAGAAATACGAACATGTTGTATTATTGGTTCTTATGCACGACATATCCTCCAATGAGCACAATACACGAGAAAGGAGTGTCTGTTTGTCCGCTGACTTCACACCCCTCCCTTTCAGCTGTGTGATGACGCGCTTGCAGGTCTGTGCTAGCTCAGCTGACAGGGAGGGAGGCCTGATATAGGAGAGACACACACACACACACACACACACACACACACACACACACAAAACAAGGGCTGCAATCAGCACCACTAGTCTCACTTGCCTAGGAGGATCCCCTTTCATCAAATGGTTAAGTTAAGGCAGAGCTCGGAACACACACACACACTTCAATTTTGCTGCTCCTCCTTCACACACAACCACAAAAACACACAAACACACACACACAAACGAACAAACAAACAAACACACACAGTGATCCAGTGACCTTGACTTCAGATCATACCACTCCGGGCTTGTGGGGAGGTATCCCAGCATCCTTTACTCTGTCACCACTGCACTGCAGCTTCCCCAGTGAGGAGAAAGAAAGGGAGCGGGAGATACTGGGAAATAAAAGGAGAGAGGGAGCGAGAACGAGAGAAGGAGGGAGAGAGGAGAGAGAGAGAGAGAGAGAGAGGGAGGTGGTACCCACATCTCATCACCATGGCAACCCAGCAAGACCAATTTCCAGCCTACAAGGTGTTGGTGAGCAGAGCTGCTGCTGTATCTCGAGGGGAAAAAGGAGCTGATTTGCAGATAAAGTGGCATCTCCACCAACCCACGCCCTGCATACTAACATATACTGCATCTGACAGCAGTGAAGGAGGGCCGACAAGAGACCTGCACTGCCACCCACACACACACACACACACACACGCACACAGAGGAGACCTGACAGGCACATTCTCGCTTAAAAACGAAACTTCCCTAATATCTATACTTGTAAGATAAAACTGCCTCATTTTATCCAAACAGCCCACAAATAAACAGCTAGGGAGGCACTTGAGGATTTGGAGGTGGTTGCTGGCCATTTGAACAAACTCACAATGTCTTTTCCAAGTGGGCAACAAGCCCATTTTCATGTAACCCTGCAAGTTCAGTGCAGCTCTGATTCAGACAGAAAATATAGTAAACATTACAATTAGACTGTAAATGTTAGTTGGAGGTATTGCTTTCACAAATTCAGTAGATGATACATACTGATCATTATCTGTAGTTAATCACATGTGCTTTAAAAACAGAAACAGTTAGCATGCAGGTCGCTACCTGTTGCTACCTGTTTTGGTTGTGTTTGGTTGCCATGAGGAGCACTACCCCGGCCTCTGTGGCTCTGGGGGAGCTTTGTCACGTTTGGGGAAAATAACGCTGATGATGTCACAATGATGTCATCAGGTTTATCTTGGCCTGGGCTTGGGGACCACGAATGTATGACAGAAAGTTACAAACAGATTGCATTATGGGAAGTGTACGATCAAGGGTATTTGCAGCACTACTAGGGAATAAAAATCAGGATATATCAGCCTCTGTCAGCAAAAGTGAAACAGAAAAACTGCTAATTCTGTAGCTGGTTAGCAGAAAAGAATTTATATACAAAAATGTTTATAATCGTTTTAAGTAATTTTATAAGCAAACCTGCCTAAATTCACTGGTCACTCAAATGTGAAATGTACTGTTAATTTTATCCTTCTATGATTGTCTGAATGTCTCCTGGTAGCATCACTATCGTTAAATGATTAAGTGATTTAATTGAGAAATGAAATAATAATTGTTGCAGCTCTAAAACTGATCAGGCACTTGGAAAGATACTTTTGTTTGCAGAACACGAGTACAACACACTGTACTCCTGAGAAAACAAAACACAAGCTAGAAGACCCACACGATGACAGACGATCCAAACAGATGCAGAGTGTTTATCAGTGACAGCGGTGAGAATGAGAGAGGTCCCTGGCTAGAACAGCCGTCGAGCTCCACTTCATGACAGCCTTGTCTAAACTGGGGGGAGAAACTTGATGTTCCACTAGCTTTTTCCCAGCTGGTTCTTACGCAAGATCAGAGTAAATCTCTTCCCTGAGAAACCTCTCCACGTTCTGGTTCATCCCTAATTTGGTCAGGTACGCGTGTCTGTTTCCCCCGGGCTTTCGGGTTTGGGTTTGGTCACACTCTGGCCTCCTCAGACTGAACTCTGTGTCCTTTCTCCAGCTTGATCCGAGGATCACTGCACCGCAATCAACTGCTGTCTCTATCTCGGTTTCTTTTTCCCAGACCACCCCACCTCTCCACCCTCCTCCCCCTCCTCCCCGCTTCCCCTTCATCTATTTATCTTTAAGTTGCTTTCTTGGCTGTGGCTGAACTCCTGGGTCACCGTCCTCCTCCTCCTCCTCCTCCTCCTCCTCCTCCTCCTCCTCCTCCACCTTTGCAAGTGAACTGTGCTGACGTCAGGCGCTGATGCCTCACACCCCTCCCAGAGTCCTCTTTGCATTCCAGACAGCTCACAGACCCTTCAGACGGTCACAGCTCTGGCTGCACTGAACTTCAGTGAAGCCTAGGGATACACCCTGGTCAGGGCATCTGTGAATTCCATCAAAATCCAACACTGTTAAAATATTTTCTTTTTTTTTTTAAGGGTTCTGGGTAGAAGTAGGTCTTTAGGATTATGACTAACATGATACTTCAGTAGGAAAGCATGCACATGGAAACCACAGCATTTTCACAGATCTAAAACTGGACCAATTGGACTTTTTAAGCCTTTAACTTAGGAAGCTAATCTTTTTTTGTCTAATATTTATGCAGCTCACAGTAAGTGAATAATCACACTGCTGCAGCCTATACTTAAAGTGCTGGGAAAAGAAAATTAGGGCTTGAACTAATGATTCTTTTCAGCACCAGTTAATCTATTGTTTGCTTCCTCCTGTGATCAATTAATCATCTGGTTTATAAAAATATATGAAAAGAATAAAAAATGTTCAGTCTGTGGTGATGACTTCAGATGTCTCGTTTTATCCAAAACAACCGTCCATTACTGCTGCTCAGCACTCACTCCCTAACCTTTGTTAGTGCTTGATCTTTCCAGGTAAAAATGAGCCACTGTTTAGTGAATTAAAGTCCAGTTGCCAGGCACTTGGCAACTTAAGTCACTAAATATTTGGGAGGATCTTGGTTACAGCCCAACCCACCATTATTCTGCATTTAGAACCACACCAGAGAGATATTACGACACAACATGACACACTGTGTGAGCACACAGGCAAACTATGACTGAGTTAAGTGAGTTGAAAGACAAAACCAGCATGTAGCTGGGACGGGCCTGTGTGAGCAGTTTTGGAAACAGACCAGAGCTGGAGCTTTCTACAGAGTCAGAGGTTCAATAGTTTACTTTTTATTCTCTGTGGATTCTTTTATCAGCGCGTTTCCCCAAACTTCCAGTACAAAGCAAGAAAATAAAGCCATTGATAAAAGACTATATCACAAGCGCTTCACTTGTTGTAAATTCCTTGGTAAAGGGTCAAGGAGGTCAACTATTTTTCCACTCATTAAGAGCAGAGTTCACTTGAACAGTGGGTTAGAGAGAGAGTAAAAGATAAGCAAATTACAGACAGATCACTTCTTCAAGGCATTACCATATATGGGCGCTGCTCTACAGTGGAGGGAGGAAGTAGGATAGTCAGTGAGGACAAAGAGGGAGCTGCTCACAGGCTCTGCTGTGCTATGTGATGGAGAGAGAACAAGACTAGCCAGGCACAGGCCAGGGCTCCGTCACCGACTGAGGGTCCACAACAATGTAACGGCTGTCAGCTGCACTGGCAAAGAGCTGCGTAAGCCTATTCACATCAACAAGAAAACACACACTGATGTCAGCGCAATATCAGGAGCTTAAAAATAGGGCTGACCCCCATAAGTCAATTATTCAACTGTTGTGCTGTTTGCACACTTTTCAGTCTGTCCTTTGTTTTAGCTGAAAATAAAAACTACATTTGTGAAGCTTATACTACATTTTTGTAGATCAAATGAATTGGTACAGATACCAGAATCATACTTTTTTCAATATCTTACTTTAAGAACTATAAACATGCTTTTTTACAAATCCATTTTTTGGGCGCACCAGTGGTCTCACATGCACGCCATACAACTGCAATGTCCTCAGATCGATTCTGGCTTGGGACTTCACAAAATGACAAACGTGACCTGATATTTAACACTAGCATTCAATACTATACAAAATACTAAATCTTTTTTGGCCACGTAGGAGCAGCACAACAAGCTGTGAACACAACACTGACATCATGACCACCACCATGTTCTCAAACTTCCTGACGAACAGGAGTCCAATATTCACTCTCCTTTTAGCTCTTTTCTGGCTCTATAGCTGCTAAATACTCAGTCGTTATTGTGTTTCTTCACTCCATAGAGTGGATTTAAGAGCTTTTGTGTCAACAGCTGCCCAGCGAAGTTGGAAACAAAGGTGAGAGTGGTAAGACTGAAACAAAGCATTAAAGTTATGAGCAGTAGAACCAAAACAATGAGCCGAAAGAAGTTAAAATGTTCGTAGAGAGGGTGGCTGCAGAGTCAGGATAAAAATTTAAAGGAGGTTGTCACTACACACACCCCCTTTCACAACATATCTAGTTGTTTTTTCCATTGTTGATGATACAAAAATATTGATTAGCACAGCTTTAATATTTCTGACTTGAAATGGCAAGTTACGCAAAAAAGCATTTTCTGTAAGTAGAGAAGATATTCAAAGAATCTTCTAATGGGTCAAGCAGACCCATGAATTTTAAGCAGGTATGACTGTGCATGTTTTACTCACTGCTGCACCTCGCAGCACCAATAAAGATGCCCCGTCAGACCTTTTTTAGCTCTCCACCTCCGCTCTCTATTCTCTCCAACTGGGCACGGGGCCAACAGCTCCCCTCCGCTCCTCCATCTAACCCTCTCCCACACAGGGGCAATGGAAAACAGTGACCCCTCAGTGAACGAGAAACACAAAGTAACTCTGGCGAGGAGAGCGGGAGCCAATCTTAAGGCAGAAATCCTGACTGCCATGGCATTTCTGTGCGGGCTTTGCATTTTCAGAGGACGTTTTGTTCGACTTTAAGTGCCACGGGTGAATGGATGTCTTTGTGGGGGCAAAGAAAGGATGAAATTGAGAAGAGAGACTGGGGGAGAAATAAATAGGAGACACTGCTGTAGACAGAAAGAAGGAATGAAGAAAACTAGAGAGATGTAGAGAGAAACTGAAGGCAAAGGAATGAATAGAGGAGAGAGGGGAGGGAGGGTTTAATCGGAAAGCCTGGCCGGGCAGCTGAAAAGCCGGGGTGAGCTCTGTGCCACGTTTGGTGCCAGGGGGTGAACGCTCCCTTGCTGCACAGGCTCCACCATTGTTGTTTCCATAACAGAGTGCCACGCCAGCAGCCTGAACACCACGCAATACAGCAGCAGTCCTCCACTTCTGACGAAAACAAGCAGGGTGACGCCAATGTGAAATGCATTATGAAAGAGCAGAACAAAGGCCTAATGGTGCATTCTTAACTTCTGTACATTAAATGTAGACATAGAACTTTTATCCCATGACATCTTACTTGTGGTGGGGCAGAGAAACTCCTAAAGGTGGCCAGAAAAAGAGCAACACTGATGAATCAAAGTCTTCTGTAACCTTTTTATACTGGAGACCTGCCATCCCAACGCACACACACACCTAACACCTATTAAATGGTCAAAACCTCTGGGTCACATTATTATACACTCTCTAAATTAAAGCAAGAAATACATTTGGAATGAGAAATAATATATTATGGGATGGGAAACACATCAGGTTGCTCCTGCTGCAGCCTTAGAGAGTCAGTCAGTTTTTTGACTTCATGACCTTTCATCACCTGTTGTATGTTTTGAACACAACTTGCTGCTTGTGCGAGAGTTTCACCCTTACACATATGAAAGTGAGATGGGTGTTAACAGGTGCGCCTGAAACCATGAGTCAAGTAGTGAATGCAAATTTTTTAAATGTCATATAAGCCACTGTTTGTAGAGCTTCTTCACATGTGCATCAGTCAGATTATTGTTTGAATACGATTTGTTTTATTTTCCTCGCTAGGTTGAGAGCACAGAAACTGAGGTATGTACTGAAACAGTGAATTTGTGCACTGCTACTTACAAGATCAGTCTCTGTAATTGACTAGAACACGTCTTTACTATGCGTTTACGATTCCTTACATAATACAAAATAAACTGCTAGGCTGCAGTGAATAGAGATTATCTAAAACCTGTGCAGTTCAACAGTCAGTGACAAACACAACCTGGACAGCTTCTAAACAGAGAAATACTCTTTAGGAGATTTTATGTACCCATACTGGGTTACAACTTGGCTGGCGCCTTTTCCCATAAACCAAAATGACAAAATAGCTCCAAATTGCAACTTTCCATCCTGCCTTTCCACTCTCGCTGGCTGATGTATGGGGCTGTGGTGTTGATCAGTGCCACATAAAGCTTACAGGGCCACCTGTGCTGGCAGGCCAGACAGAGGGACTGTTGTCACTAAAGCCTGGGCCGGTGTGGGCTTAGCATGGGCACGCTGGGAAGGCTGGGGCCTGTAATAGCTGCTTTGCTGGATAACAGCACACAGACGCAGTATAGTACTAGTAAAAACTAATGAGGAGGAGGAGGAGGGGGGCAAGGTGGGGAGAGCTCAACAAACAAACAGAAAAGGTTGGTTAAGAACAAACTGGATGTAAACACACAGAGAAGGAAATGTGCAGTCGTGCTGAGGCATGCTGCTGCTGTCCGCTGTGTCGAGACAACTGAAGGATTTCTATGAATACTGTGAAAAACGCGACGTCAGCTCAAACAAGCTGCAACCAACTGTAGTGACTTTGCTAAGAAATCTGAAACATGCCACTGAGATTTGTACTGAAACGGCAGACGATGATTTATTTCAAAGAGCGTCATGCAGAACTGTGTAATGTAGCTGTGATAGTATTGACTGTTTCTCACCACAGTGATGGGACATCACACCCCAGTGATTAGACACCTAACTACTTATTAAGGACTGTTTTTTTAAATCAACTACACACACTGGATGTCAGTCATGAATACCTCTGCATTAGGACTAACCACTAACGCTTTTAAACATACATTTTTATAATGTGTACGCAGCCTCTCATGATGATGAAGACAATAAGCTGAATCCCACAATGGTCTCCATATAAATGTTGTATTACAGCAACACTTTTACTGCCCCAGCTGTATTCATGCAGACACATGCTTCTGCAGGTATATCTGTACACCACTGTGTTGCTTACCTGATTCTGTGACGCAGGAGATTGGTCACAAGACAGCAGCAGTGACAAGTCATTGTATTCATAGGTGACAAATGAAACCAGAGAGGCCAGAAACCTGCACGCTACAGCCACTGGGGAGGATTCAGTGATTGTAAACCATGTTGTCAGTCGATCAGGTTTAGCCTGTTGGCTAGACAACGCCCCTCCACCCCTCCACCAAACAAGAGCTGAAGGACACGTGCGCTCTGTGTGTGTGTCAGGCTGAGATGGATTCATTTGAAAATGTGTCTCCTCCTCTACATTTTGTCTACACAAAGCCAAGGATTTCCACAGATAGTTTGATTCACACATTTTGAATATTTATAGTTATATAGAAATTATACTACGACCACTGAAAATTCTTGATTCTGATTGGATTAACTTTTAGGTATGACTGGACATTTTTGTTTGTTGCAGTCCTAAATCAAACAGTAGGTAAGGACAGCAACAGAGGCAGAGCCTGTGAGCTTAGAGCTAATGTTATCTGTGTAACCAATAAACAAAACAACAAATAGCTTCGTGGGGAGAACCATGCAAATTTTATTTCAAATGTGTTTGATATTTGTGTGAATCTGAATGCCTAATTCAGCCAACAATAGGATGAGAGGAAGGACTGTGGTTCAGGTGCTTCTCTGCCCCATGACATTCATTACAACCATGGAACCTGTCAGGTAATACTCCCTTATGTTACATATCATCATTACAGGTTAGTTTCACGAGGAAGTTCAATAATAATACAGCATATAGCTGGTAGATTGATGTCTTATGTGAAGACAGTTCAGTAGTTTTTGGGGAAGATTTAAAGCGCTTAAAGTAAATCAAACAAAGAAAGGGAAATAAATATACATGGTTCCATGCATTTCCTTTGTATGTATGCATTTTATTATTACACAAAAACAAACACTTTAAAAGTACAATTATTTGCCATATAGAAGAGTAAAAACATCACCAAAATACAAGAAAATACCACCTGTAGCACCTTCAGTGTACCCGAGCAAGACATTATAGCAGTGGTAAAAAGAATAACTGAGCTGAAAGTCTACTCTTATGGTATTGCCCTTTTTGCACTGTCCCCCTGCGTGTATGTGTCACCAGAAGGGTAGGTTAATTTCTACCAGGGACAGCTGTGCCTGCTGACATTTAATAGCAGATCAGAGGGCTCTCAATATATGCATAGACTGCGTCTTTGTGCACGAGTATGTAGGTTCCTGGCCAGCACCAGAGCTCATTGAAAAAGTAAGTAAGAGATCAACCTCCTGTTGAAGCGGTTAAGGAAATCCCTCCCTACCTGAGGGAAAAGGTCCCTTTATCCTTGCAGAGAAGAAGAGATGAATCCACAGTGTGGCAGAGTGAAAACATTCTGAGCCTCTTGAACTGACTGCTCTCTAATGAGAGCAGGCTGTAGATGTAATCTGGTTAAGTAAACGAAGATGAGATATCAAGGTTTCATCAGTAAGGAAAAGCCAGTGAGAGGTCTTTGTGTTACTGAAAGGTCAAGTCTTAAAATAAAATGCAGCCCATACGAAAACAAACTGATACACCAGGGACAGTTTGAGGGTGTGCGTTTGCATTTCTGCCTGTGTATGGTCCAAATAAGTCTGCTTGTGTTAGACTAATGTCACTTTGACTCTCATATTAAACAAGAAACATTAACCAGTCAGCTCTGCCTACCTGTTATGATAGAGTGTGATTACATGTTATGTTTGTAGAGCTGCGCTTGCTGCAGAATATGAATCTTATGACTTCATGTGAGGCTCTATGTACATGCTTATCTAGCCTGCTTAGTGTGGCTGGGTGCCATACCGCAATGCTTTTTTGATACGGACTAAAATGTGGCTATCTAGTGGTGGCACTAAAACTGTCAAGTCTGGGTTTCCCCTCAGGAGAGTTTACCCAGTTTTTGAGAAGCCACTCAGAGCTTTACGCTTCTTGTCTTGTGATCAGTTCTTGATTCTGATTATGTTTTACTAGATGGGGCCTTCATTTCAGATTAGGTGGTCCACACAGTTACACAGACATAACATAAAAATCCCTTCAGTTTTCTTACTAAAGATTTGTGACCAAGACAGGACATTTTACAGCTGAAAAATGAACTACAGTCTCGGGTCTTGATTTGGTATTGTTACTGAACCTAGTATTGGCAAGTGTAAAACCTGAACTCAACTTATTCTCAACCTGAAAACAAACCTAAATTTATGGAGAACGCCATGAACTGATAAAGACTTTGAGATGCAGTTGGGAGCTGCAGAAAAAGCTAGTAAGTGACCTTTAAATTAAGACTACTTCAAGGTCCTTTCATTCTGAACTATCAGTATCAGCTTTCAGAAAACTATTAGCACTGGGTCTGCCTCTCAGTTTGTATTTTCACACCAAAAAATGAGCCTGCCGGATACAAACTGGCTGTAGCTGCTTTAGTGGCTGAAAGGAGATGGATGGTTGGATATACTCACAGCTCACATCTGGAAACCTTTAGGGCCCAATCCCTCCAATTTCCTTCACTGAGGTTTCCTAGTCGCTGCATTGAAAAAAACCCAGCTAAATATGAAGCCAGCTAACCAGCTACAGTAATGTCCTGCCCAGCCAACAATACAGGCTCACAGTGCTGTGTTACTATACGGCTCATACTCACACAAAGAGGAAACCAGCATTATTATGTAACCAGTCCCGATCAATCCAGATGATTAGGTTATACTGACGTGCTGATCCACAGTGTGCTCATTCATTAGCATACACTGACAAACTGTGTCCATTTCTGTGTGTGTGTGTGTGTGATTTTCAACGCACTGAATCTGTGTGTGTGTGTGTGTGTGTGTGTGAGACAATCGATCATGACTGTTTGTTCACCACTGCCTTGGCCGTCTACATGTTTGCTGAGGACACAGAGGGATGCTGTCTCTGAGTTGTCAAGAGAGTGAAAGACATGAGAAAGGGAGACAGACAGCTCCGCTCACCTGTGTCAGGATCCCTTATTTAGCACTGCTAAGAAAGCCATCCACCACTACCTAACACATAACAAAGGCGCAGCAGCAACACCAACACTTTCTTCGAAAGTACAGAGGTTACCAATATTGACACAGTCAAACTATAGGCATGAAGAAAAAGCCAAACAGTTTGATCAAAATGTGCATATTAGCTACCTGAGTGGACAGAAATACACTCAGGTAGCTGAAGTCTCATCATCCACAGGTATTTAATGACTAGCAGGCAATCTCTTTCAAAGTAGTAATGGTTACAGGGTACAAACACTGCAGTTTTATTTAAAGTGGAATATCATCAAGGAATGTGTCTTATGTAAACATTACCTTTCAGCAACATTAGCATATAAACACAATAACCCTCTAACGTGCCCCCTCTCTTCAGCTGAGAATTCTTTACACCAGATCTCAATTGAAATTTTGAGTTTTTCTCATAATAAGGCAAAGGACGTATATATACGTACTATAACGATGATTTTAAAGCTCTTCTGACACCAGACAAATGTGTTGAAATTTTCGGCATACTTTATTTACCAAGTTGCACCTTGTTTAAAGGGAAATGTCAACTTTTGGGACTGGTACGCCCACAAGCTACCGCCCATCATGGTGTATTCTGTTGCAGAAAGCTTGTGAAAATATAAGCAGGGCCGTTTAAATGATTGAGGTTTTTGGATGGTAAAAGCAACTTGGCTAGTGGTTTGTGTGCTGCATACCAGGGTGATGATACCATTAATGATGTAATACAAGCACTGGAACATTTAATCAGGGCAACAATAAATTGCTATAGTTTCAGGGTTGGTCTGACGTTCCCTCCTATACTGGACCTGTCGGGGTACAAACAACAGTCCTACAGCTACAACTTTGTTAGCACTCAATCCTAAACCCACACTTTAACACAAAAAATGGAGTTTATGAAAACATTCAAGTGTCAAAGATAACAATTAATGATAACTTGATCAATAAAAGACATGAGAAGGAGAAGCAGCGGGAGACTAAATGTGTGCCTGTGATTCGTACTACCGCCTGACGGGACTAGTCCTGTTCACTCCAACCCGGGCTACGCTAACAAGTAAAGCGGCCCTTTTCCTCGTCACCTCGCTTCAAAACGGAACCTAAATAACACTTCAGGACTACAGTCACAAACAACAGGACAACGTGAACGTAATACGATTGTGAACTCACCCTCTAAAAGCCTGGAAATCAGCGAGTCGACGTCCAACTCCCCCTCCGCCATTTCTGTAACGAACAGTTCTGCCCGCCGCAGTCTGGAGCAGGCAGCAGGGAAGGCACCGCCTCACCGCACAGAAACGCACCACCAACCTCCTCCCATTAACAGGCCTCTCATTTAGGACTACTATGCTGCTTTCAAACGTCCCTCGGATACTCTAGCTTCTATCACAGAGACGGGCAGAAAAAAGAACTTTTACACTCAGCAAGTGTGAATGGTACGCACATACACTTACGTGCAGTGATATTATTATCCTTGTCAAGTGGATTTATTCGTAAAATTCAAAACACAATGTAAAAGTGTTAAGAGTAATACGAATCCATTTAATAAAACGACTTCTTCACTTAATTTGCATGCATATATTTTGTTGGATTCAGTCGCACCTATAATTTCCGACAGCATGTGAACGCATCAGTGTACCCAGGGCCTTTGCAACAGGTTACTGTGGTGTTTTGATGTGATAATAATAATAATTTAAATATATGGCTACTGAAACAAATATTTAATTAAGTCAGCTGACAACTTTTACAACAGTTATCATTATTATTATTACAACAGCAATTTCTGGTCGCTAGTTTGAGGAATATAATCTATGCAGAGATCAGTGTATTCACAAGTCAGTTTTATCAACACAAATGTAAACTTAAAATGAAGAAAACTGTGGAAAAGATAACAAAAAAGAAGCAGAATTAAGGGCAAGTCACTAAATATTATCAAGGGACAAATTGCACAGAAAGCATTTCCTGATTTATTTACCTGCTGCGCCCTCTCCTGGTCATAATATGTCAGAATTATGAAGAAGAAGTGTAAAGTTTTTAATAAATGGTTATATGATTATTTAGTGATTTGAAATATAAAAATACAGCTGTAGATAGTAGATCAAATAAAATAATGATAAAAAATAATTCATTCATTTGAAGGGATTAGAATAAGAGATGTTTACTGCCACTGCCTTGCTAGTGTTAAGGCCTGGAACAGTGATTTTTGCGTGGGCCACCATCTGAATGGAAACCTGTAGTGTGGGTCAGTGGATGAATAACTGGTGAATAAAAATGGTCATAAAAACATCTTTAGAGTACAATTACAGTGGAACGTTTTACATTGATGGGTCTGTTTACAGAAGATAAGCCTGAGAATAAACTTGTGGCTCAGATCGAGAAGGATCCGGTCTAAATCTTTCTTCCAGGTTATGACTAAAGCCAGAAGTTATGTTATTGCCTCTCCCACTCACAACTTACTTTTCTCTTCCTTTCAAGTGCGTCATCTGGGTATTTCCGCACTGTTTTGAGTGGGTGGTGGCAAGTTGCAATGCAGAGGAAAGGCAGAGGGGGTGCAGCTGTGTAAAGCTAACCAGTGGATAATACCGGAAACACCTGGCTTCTCTTCAAAATAATAGCACACAGTTTGTTGAGTGAAAAAATGCATTTTTTATTTGCATACATTTTATATGTCACAAAATAGGCCTTAAATGAATTACTTCAATACATATGAGGTACTAATTAGTTTTCAAGGAAGACTAAACCGTTCAATATGTGTTGTTTTTAAAAGGTACAATTAAAATTTTAGTTTTAAATATTTGTCTTGGTAATTATGCCATTTCCTGAACACTGTCATTACCATTATTATGTATATATTGGTGGGAAAACGTGGTAAAGTACTTGAAAATGATAAAATTATCTGTTCTCAATTTAAGAATATTATCATTCATCATTGTTGAATGATAGTATTTTACATTACAGTACGTTTTGCAGTGGTGGGATGTATGACTTTTGACAGTGACAAATATTAATTTAACATATCCTAATTCAAAAATGTAATCCCAGTGTTTCATTATTTCTACTTTACAGTTACCTTGTTTACTAGCTAAAATAAATAAGCAACCTAAATTAATGGAAAACAGTAAAAATAATAATTGACCTATTGGTCTAAGACAATAAAGTTGCATTTCCATGTAGGTTACTACAGGGTGAGGTCACCGGGTTGACTTTGGAAAGCAGCGTGTTACGCAAAAAAAAAACAAAAAAAACAAAAACAAACAAAAAAAAAAAAGTTGCAGCATAATGTTCCTCAATTGTATTTCTGCTCTGTTCTTACCGGAAAACATGTGTTAAACCTGCGTCTAGCTTTACTATCTGTTCTACGCTCTTGTACACAGATGTAGGTGGAGCGAGGGAGGCGACAGAACAGCCCTGTCAAGAAGTTTTTAGTCTCCTCTGTCGTGTTTGTAGCGTCTTTTAGCCGAAAGGAAAAAAAACAAACTACAGATAAACAGGGCTGTCGAAGGAGAAGCGTGAGTCTGACTCGGACACAGCCATGGAAGGTAAGTGGGGCTGCTTTTATTTGTCCGGACTGTTTACTCAGCTTAGACAGTGGAGGTGAAACTGTACAGGGAGTTGTTTTGCGCACAGGGGAAAGCCCCGCTACCACTGGGTTTTGCTAACAGGAGGAGTCTGCTGTTCCCGGACATTAAGCTAACGTTCAGAGGGAAGTTTGACTTAAAGTGGCGCTTTTACGACTTATTCTTGCCATATTATAGTAAATTGTGATGTGACATTGGTCGTGTTTATTTCTCTGTCGATGACTTACTCACCTGGCACGGGTGAGCTAAACCGTGTCGAGCTGCCAAAAGGCCTGATGGGTTAGTCCACCTCATGGATTTCCCTGTCGCTACTAGTATGACTAAATGCCAAACTTCGTTCAAATACTTTGCAGTGTAATGGTTATCTGTCTATTTTAGGAAATATTAAATTTATAAGTCCCATTCTGAAAGCGTGTCGGTCATTGTGAACAATTTATCTTCGATTCGGCTGAGATGTAAGCCGTCAGTTTGCGTTCGTTTCAATTAAAAATCTCCCCCATGATAATTGGTCCACGCCGCTCGCAACCGCCCACCTCAATTTTCGTGGATGGAAATTATGGAAATTACGCATCATAATTTTGCACGAATTGTGGTGAGATACGGGCTGTTGTTGTAGGACATGTGTATGTCGATGCGAAGACTATCTTGTGACGTTTAAAAACTGTCCCTGTACCTTTCCCTGTTTAAAAAACTTTAAATAGCAAGTTTTTCTAATGGAGTTTCTATGGAATACTAGGATTAAGCGTTTCCACGTGTTCCCCCCGCCATAGACCTCCATTGTTGATAAACAGGATTTATCCATGTCTAGGATATGGGAATGAGTTGGTGAGCCAATAAGACAATCATTACACAGAAAGTTAACAGTGTGTGACAAACAGGCATAACAGATTTGTTGAAGCAAAGAAAGTGACTCACACAAATGTCTCAGATGCTTCAGCTGTGTTTTGAAATTAATACATTGAGTGATTTTCTAAGTGCCAAACTGTGACTTTCACTTTCACAGCATCCATTCTCAAAAAATAGATAGGGATGTTTTTCACATTAATATTCAGAAGTGCAATTATTACACACTTATTGGTGCTTATGCTGTGTCTAATTCCAAGATCCATAATAATCTACTTTAATGTTACATATTATAATTTTAAATGCTGACTTTTTACATTTGTTACTTAAAAACAAAACAAAAAAAAACCACAGCATTTTCTCCCCACATTCTCTTATCTTGGTCTGAGCCTGGGGAAGTAGGCTTGTCATGACTTGGAAAGCATCCTTCTCATGCTTTAAAATGGAACAAGTCCTACTAGCTGATGGGTGGAGCTCTGACCACCTGATCTTGCGTCACACCTCGTTTGTTTCTATGAATCTCAACAATTCATTAACCACCAACCTGAAACTAGAGCTCTGCATGCTCTTCACTCACAATGGAGGCTTCTCACAACAAGTCGGGTAACGCGACACTGATATTACACCCCTGCCTGTCTTTGTTTGCTCTCCTCTGCAGTTCTTCATCTTTAGGAGTTCTGGCAGGCAGTTTATGAAGAGTAATTAAATTTAGCTGGGAAGCCCTCGAATCTCAGCGTCCTTTGACCTCTTTGGACGCTGCACTGTCTGAAACATTTCCACCCTGACCACACCACAAATGACAAACTCTTACTAAACCACAGAGACGTGCTGAAAAGTTTTGCCACTGTGCACTGTGTGTCATTAGTTTAAATGGTGAACTGCTATTTCTTTTGAGATAAACATGGAGCTGAATTTTCTTTTCTTGTTCTCTTCCTACCACAGGTGTGTATCCATGGGGCCTGACCCCACTCAACCCAGGTAAGAGACTATTTCCCGCAAATGGTCAGTGTCATGTATGAATCACTGCAGTAAGCATGTCATGAGTAAACATTACAACACTCTGTGTACTGCAGATCGATAACAGAGCTATTTCTGTGTTGACACACTGACAGAGGTAAAACAGTGTCGACAGGTAGTTCCACTGTCAGGACACTGTGCTTTTGTATTTTTTTCTAAGAGTGACCACTGCATATAAGTCTGACTTTTCCTCTCTTTATTCTGTCTGTCCACCAGTCCAAACAGCAAACCCCTTCATAGAGATCATTGAGCAGCCAAAGCAGAGGGGGATGAGGTTTAGGTATAAGTGTGAAGGGCGTTCGGCCGGCAGCATCCCCGGAGAGAAGAGCAACGACACCACTAAGACTCACCCAGCCATAAAGGTGAGCTGGACACAACTTTCTGCTGCATGTCTTCCAATCCAATCAATTTTACCATACTGCCACTATACCACCATACTACTCTGCCTTTACTCTGCTTGTCTGTATACCTGGTTTGGACCTGGAGACACTAGGTGGCAGGTCAGGGCTCAATCATCTCCTGTTGCAAAAGAGAACATCTTTGTTAAGAGAACTCAAGAGTTTGCACAATGAAACTAAGCATGGCAACACTGGAGGAGGCTGCTGTATTGTTAATGTGGAAATCACAGCAACAGCAGCAATAGACACCACAGATGAACATCATTAGACCAGGGAGCAGACCAAACAAAACAGACCTAGCCGGAAATAATTAGCGCAAATAGGATGATTGTAACATAAGATACAAAAACCAACCTTTCTTTGCATTCCACTTCTTGAATATGTCTTGTGGGGTGTTCCCATTACTCTAGTGGATAAGAAGCTACCAGGGGATGTTGGACAAACAGTTTGAAGATGTTGAGCTTTTGTGAATTTTACTGTGTATTCTTTACAATTCTGTAACATTTTATAGACAAAAACATCAACCTGCCACTCAAGATAATTATTAGAATTAGATCAAATTAAAAGACCCAAAACATCAGTAGAATGTGGGAATATGAATAAGTAGAGCTAAAAGAGCTAAGTCTGTTCACTTCATGGTCACTGACTGTTTGGTATTTTTAAAACAAAAATGGTCAGCTCACATGGTTCAGTTTCTCTGTTTTGGACTGTTGGTTGGACAAAGCAATGTCATGGGTTCTGGAAACCTGTGATGCTGACATTTTTACCTTTCTAACTTTATTAGATTAGATTAATTGGCCAGTTCTTTGGACGCAGTATCAGACAGCTGGTAGAGTTCTAGGTATCTAGAAGCCTCCATAAAAGGGCCCATTGTTGTTTTTACGCTTCAGATTTTGTGTTAATGAAACAAACAAGATATACCATATAAATTAGTTAGCTTTACAGATGCCGGTAAGCAGTTTTTTTTTTTCTTGTGAACGTTTGAGAATAGGCATATTTTCCAAAATGTAAAACTGTTCTTCTTTTTCAGAAAGAGAGAAATCCCCATTTGACTGAAACCCTGTAGGATTCATTCCCTTTTATATTATTTTCTAAAAATACTGTTGCTTCCTTGTTGAAGCTCACGTAGTAGAATATGTGAGTTATTACATGAAGTTATCCTGTTTGAACATCCATCAGTCCATCCAACCATTATCTATACCACGCAGGGTCTGTTTGAGGCAACCCTTTAACTAAACGACTACAATCAATCACTCACCCCTCTAAAATTTTCCCTTGAATTTGCCGTTTGTAATCATTCAAGTGTGACACATTTCCTCATACAGGTGCACAACTACAACGGTCCCTTGCGTGTTCGTATCTCATTGGTAACAAAGAATGCTCCACACAAAGCCTCACCCCCACGAACTGGTTGGTAAGGACTGCAAACATGGCTACTACGAGGCCGACCTGCAAGAAAGACGAATACACAGGTCAGTGTGTTTTGCATGTGGTGTGGACATCACTTAGACCTAGACTTAGACAGACTTTTATTGTCATTCAGTATGCAGCAAGTGTATACAGAGCGAAATTTCGTTTACATAGGCTTCAGTTTTTCAGTTTCAGTGCAGTGTAAATGTATGTGCAAAATTTCTGCAGGCAGAATGTGGATAAATATACATTAATATTAAATATGTACAGCAGGATTTTAGGGTGTATGGCAGTTTGAACAGCAGCAGTATAGATTAAATATTAAATATATAAATATATATATATATATAAATATGCGTCGCTCAGTGTTTCACACATTTTATAGAGATATTAGTGCCAGTGTTCAAAATTATACCGAATTGCCTTGGGGGGAAAATGCAGCATCGAAACAAAACAGGGTGGCATTTGTTAGAGACTGACCTAGATAAAGCCCTCATCATTTGTGGGACATGACGTGTTTATTGTCGCCTTAGTAAAACTAGTCACTGGCTTCATCTTGGTTTTTGAGTTGAGTAAAACATTAACAGCGTAAACTACCTGGTGATAAGCTGAGTTTGCCTCTGCAGTTTACACCTTTAAAAAAGGAAAGACATATTAAGGGTCTGACAACATAGCTTTTACACAATATTAGACTTAACATTACATAATCGCACCAGTCTGTCTGGCTAGAGGGAATTTGTTTGTCTTCATCACGAGTGTGATGAAATTCAAATAAACAGCGTGTACTATAGTCTATTGCCAGTATTGTGATAAAGACTGAGTAAGTGCACTTGTTTACATGAGACAACTGTTTCTCAATTAGATAATATTGATATTTTGATAAAAGCAAGTATTAGCCACAGGACTGTTTGAAATGGTCAAGAGTACAACCAGTAGAAAGGGAGATGCCTCTATTGTTATCATAGAGAACTACAATACATCCAGTACTTACCAGAAGAATTTGGGATGCATGAGTTAATACAGTGTACTGTACAATGTAATGTTCTGTAACAGAAATTGTGACTAAATAACTCAGGGATCAAGGATGAAAAGAAATGAAACAGGAGCAGGAATCTTGGATTAGATGAATAATGGTCGAGTAACTTTTCATTTAAGCAAGAACTCTTATGATACTAGAGTTCAAATTATTAACTCTAGGTGAGTTGAAAAGGTGATTACCAGTGTTCCGCAGTGGTTATTGACAAAAATGGCATCTTAAATTGATGTCTTCTATAGATTAACTTGGTAGTGTACTTAAAGTCTAATATTTTTCCACCTCCACTCTCCCCAGCTGTCTTCTGAAGCTGGGATGTGGTTAGTGATCCATGGTGATGTAGCTTTATTATTTATGAATGTGGCTTTTATGGGAGCAAAAATGTCCAAAGCAGAGGTGTTTGAAGATTAAAATGGGGGCTAATGGACCACACCATGTAAACAGTAAATTAAGTTTATAGCCACAGTTATGTGTTGGTTCTCTCACAATATCAAACACTACAACTGTTGTGAGTTAGAGGGCACATGTACGTTCATGTAGTTTCAGTCTCAGACTTTTCTTTTTCTTTCAGTTTTCAGAACCTGGGCATACAGTGTGTGAAGAAAAAGGATGTGAATGAGGCCATAACTTGCAGGTTGCAGACCAATAATAACCCCTTCAACAGTAAGTAGTCATGGTTACAGATGAGTGCACAACACAAAGTGCTTTCTGTGTTGTTGCCCTTTCTCTGGTAAATCTGCCATTGTGTAAAAAGTTATTGCGCTGTGTGGAGAGAGTCCCCAAATGTCCTACTCAAAAGTAAAGACTCATTTGGTGGAGTTTTACAGAACTAGAACTGATACTTCTGACATACAAACATGCTTTGGTGCATGTAAAGAGTATCTCATTGAAAATGCTGAAACCAAAAGTTACTTAGTGACTTAAAATCTAAATTTTAAATTCATGTCATTATTTCATCTGTGGAAAAAAAAAAATAAAAACGCCCATTCTTCTATGTCCTGTTTATACAATGTGTGTATATCAACCTGCAGCCAGCTAACTTTTTCCATTGCTGAGTTGAGAACTAGCTAGCATGAGCAGTGATAGCTGCAGTGGCTTAACAGAAAAATTGCAGCAGAAACTGAAATGTCATTGGAAAATGTACATAACTGTGGCATAGTCATACCCCCTAAGTTTAACTTCACTTAGTCTACAGCAAGGGGCACTGAACAGAAACTGAATATAACCAGATGTAGTTTAAGCAAAGTATCGTAACAATAACACCATTAACAGGAAATTAAATTTGTTCCCTCGCCCTCCACAGACACTTGAGCTCTGATAGCCTACATATTACAGGATGCAGTGCTCTATCAGACTTCTGTGTTGCCTGATTGTGCACCCCACCCTTTCCCTGCTGTTTTTTTGGCTGCAGTTTCAGAGGCGAAGGTGTGGGAAGAGGAGTTTGACCTGAATTCAGTTCGGCTTTGCTTCCAGGCCTCCATCACTCTGCCTACAGGGGAGCTGTTTCCTCTGGAGCCTGTGGTATCCCAGCCCATTTATGACAACAGTGAGTGGACAACACATGTACTAACATATATCCACATTTGCTGTATAGTGAGGTTCAACTGATAAAGCTTTTTAATGCTAATATTAATGTATTTGGTGAGAGGCAGCTGATAAGTAAGAATTATATGCTCTTGAATATCTTTTGATCATTTATGTTTTGCGTATTTCTATCACAAGCTCATTGCTATCAGGCTTTTTGGTCAAGGTAGAATAAATCTTACTGAATTTCAGTTAAACACCAGCATCCAGTGTGAGCTTTGTGTAGCCACACATTCATGCAAAATGAAGTTCACACTCCAACCTGTACATCTCTTGCAACCTGTAATTACCTCAGACACTCTTTGTTCCTCTTTGCATCTCAACTTTTCTTGTCAGCCCGAAGATATTTTACAAGAATTAGTCTGTGGTTGTTACTGTGTCCCTTTTATGTAAACGGTATCGTAACTTTCATTCAGTTATTGTGCCCCCCCCCCCCCCCCCTTTTTTTTAACCAAAACCATTCCCAATACACAGGTCTATATAGAGATACAGTAAGTATAGAGAATCTTTTTTATGACAGATTTCTTAGGGATAAGTCATTGTCTAAATATGATGTTTGCAACAAGTGACTTTTTCATCAAAACAGATAAATTATTACACTTGAAAATACAGTGTAGTGAAATTGAAATCAATATTCATAAAAATGTACAATCAGTAAAAGCTCAGGTATTTCATTTGGTAAGCAAAGTGTTCAGCTGCTGAAACACTAACAGTTTGCAGTTCCTCTGCATTTAGCAGTTGTCTGGTATTAATCTGTAGCCTTGGTGTTGAAGTGTGTGTTTTAACCTGCTTTTTTTGTGTTGCAGGGGCCCCTAACACAGCTGAGCTGAAGATCTGCAGAGTCAACCGCAACTCTGGAAGCTGCAAGGGAGGGGATGAAATCTTTCTACTGTGTGACAAAGTACAAAAAGGTACAGTATGCCTGTACGGCTACAATAGTCTTTCATTTTAGTCTTCCCCGGCATCAGCAACAGTCCCATGCAGCACTGGCTGTTTGTGCACAACTCTGAACCTGTACTTTCACATTTGACAATCCAGAAATAGAACTCACTAACTGACTAAGCAGTTGTACGACATATCAGTGTGAGTTGTGACAGTAGTAGTGACAGTATGCTGGCCTTTTTTTTTTTTTTTGTAAGTGAGCTTGAAATACACATCTTAGAGGTTCATTGTTGCACAGCGTTTATGTTCCTTCAATGTTAATGATCAAATAGATAACCTCATAAATTACATATTCATGGTCCAATTTCCTTCTTTACAATTGCAACTGAATAGAAGGAAATATGAGTAACACAGGTGATGACTTAACAAGGCATTGATCTAATAAAAAGCAGTGCTATTTGCCAATACACACAAAACTGACCAGACCAATCTTTCCAGTCTACTTAGCTTTTACTTGAGGCCACAAATGAATAAATCCCATACCACAGTGGGACATAAGGGTGCTGTTAGTAGGATATATTGATGCTTGAAGGTTAACAAATTTTCAAGTAATCAAGTTAAAATTTCACTGGAGATACAATGGTTTGTCAACCTCCTTTAAAGTGAGACTCTATTAAGACAAAATAATATATAACATGCTCCTTTCACAGATAGAAAATTGAATTTATAAGCAATGAAACCCAACAAAAACATTCACTCACTTTTAATTCACTTAGCGGTTTTGCTGCTACAACCTTACTTGGTCTAGTATGACCACGAGCTTATAGAGGCCAATGATAGCATCCATTTTAGGAGTGGGGTTAGGTAGTAGTGATTGAGTAGTGATTAGGTCAAATGTAACACATTATAACGTCATAAGTTGCTCTTTACATCAAAATTTTGTGGTACTACACTTTTGTTTTACTGGTGTTTTACTCTTTTATCAGTGTAGTGATGATCCTATTTGCCACTTCATACCCCTCACCCTTAAAAATGACTTTAAAGCTGCATTAATAAATATTTATATTAAATAATTTATCAAATAAGACTGAGCTAAAAGGAGAGTGAATATTTGTCTGGTATTCATTGGCCAGAGACATGACTCCAAATGAATGCTAATGTTGCTCTGTCTGCTGGTTTAAATAGTGTAAACATGCAACTGTTCACCATAACCGCTTTTTAAAGTGATAATGAATTTTGTCTTCCTCTGCTCGTGCACGCAACCAGTGTCAAATGATATTTTTGGGCACTTTTTGTCACTGTATCTGTGGTGCGTAATGCAACGTGGTGCCGTCATGTTATTTCTTTGAGTGACTTTTATCACGAACCTGAGGCTTTCTTCCTCTATTTGGACGTCCACTTCTCATTTTTCCTGTTTTCTAATAAATCACCTAGTGTGTATAGTGACAGTTAACTTGCTCACCACTGTGTCTCTGTCTGCATGTGAAAGCAGCTTTGAAAAAGCTAAACGGAAAATTTCTACTTTTTGCAGTGTATCATGAGGTTCACATCAGAATAATCTCCTGTGTGTTGTGCTGTTGATATAAACTTTGAGTGCCCCTGCACCATAAACCCTGAACTCAGATTTATCTACAGTTTCTGTTCATTATCTCCTCATTAACACTCAGTTAAACAAGGCAAAAATATACAATCATTATCAGTCTTTTCACTCTTTTATTTGCAGCAGATTGATCATAGCAGACGCATATGCTGTGAACATGTGTTTTCTATTTTGGACATGGGAGCTGAGGGATGTTCCCCAGAGAACTCCATGACTTAGCTCAAGCTGGATACACATTACATCAGTGTGAAAACAGTCTGTGAACCATCACTAGATGATATAGCTGTTGGTCCTTCCAGTTGAGTGTCATGTCGCCATTTTCACAACAAGACATTTTAAACATTATACCCGTTGTCGCTTTAAATTTGACAGCTGTGTGATCAATGTCTAATTTAGATTCTTCTTTAAAGTGGGGAGTCTCTGCGCTATAATATCTAATATAATATCTAAATTTCCCATTTTCTGCTCTCCCACAGAGGACATTGAGGTGCGTTTCTTCCAGGACTCCTGGGAGGGAAAGGGCACTTTCTCCCAGGCCGATGTCCACAGGCAGGTGGCCATCGTGTTCCGCACGCCGCCCTACCGCGACACTAATCTCACTGAGCCCATTAGAGTCAAGATGCAGCTCCGCCGGCCCTCTGATCGCGAGGTTAGCGAGCCAATGGACTTCCAGTACCTGCCCGCTGACCCAGGTAGGAGGCAATGTTCTCAATCCATATGATACCTGAGGTATGAATCTGTTAATCAGCTCCCCAAACTGGTCTTATAACTGCTTTTTAAAAATGACCCCTGTAGATGAATACAGACTGAGTGAGAAGAGAAAGCGTACAGGAGACATGTTCCAGAGCCTGAAGCTTGGGCCCATGCTGTCTAGCGGTATGTTGATGAGTTTTGTTTTCTGACTCTCTACCACAATGTAATAAGGTAATAGTGATTTTTGTTTTAGGCACAATGTAATATAATCATGTCTGTTAAAATTTCAGTGTCCATTCCACAAGATAGACGGCACATCAGCCCAGCGAGGAGAACAGTCACAGCCAAGCCTCCATCAATGAACCCACAAGCTGGTGAGTCTGTTTACTCTGTTCATATCACATACAGTGATCCTTTTCAATCCCTGCAGAGGTCGGCTGAAGCTAAAGATTGATTAATGGATTAGTTAATTAACAGGAGATTAACTGGCAACTATTTTGACGATCAGAGGTTTCATCATTTATCAAGCTGAAATGTTAAAAATTTCAGCTTCTCTGTTCTAAAGATATATTACTATCTACTATCTATTATTTTTTTTAATTAATATAATTGAATATTTTTAAGTTGGTGTGAGTGTTGGTTAGACAAAAAAGACTTCTTACTATTTTCTGATATTTTAAAGTTGAACTTATATTACATATATACATATACATATTTTGCTGTATGAATACCTACTGTATTTTGGTAAAAGTCAAGGTCCCTTAAATAAAGTTGAACAATAAGTTAGATGTACTTTAAACTTCTTTGCTTAATGTATTTCTTCCACTTTCTCCTTTATTAAAGAAATCCAAACCATTGTAGCAATAAACTTATTTTTAAAAAACGACCTTAAACTAAGAATTTCTTTGTGACTTTCTAAATAAAGAATATGTTACACCAGAGATTTTGAGTGCTGCAACTCAAATGGCTTGTTGTCTTCTGTGTGTATTCAGCAGCTGTGGTGCCCCCTAGTGCTAGTGCAGTGAAACCCCAGCCCTCCTACTCATACAATCAGCCAGGCCAGATCTTCTCAGTCCAGCCTAAGGCAGAGGCCTCCTCCTCCATCTCAGCTGCGACTACAAACCAAACATGGAAGATCATGGAGAGCCTGAAGCTGGACACCCGGCCCAAAGCCACTCCAGTGACCAACTTCACAATGAGTCAGCCGCCTTCCTCCTCCTCCTCCTCCTCCACCACCACCACCTCCAGCGCCAACCAGGACTACTCAACTGTCAACCTGTCAGACCTTCATGAATTCTTCCCTAACATTTCCTCGGCTATGGCCCAGGAGCCCACAGCTTCTCAGGGAAGCACAGTTTCCTCACAGGCCAGCACCTCCTTCACCCTGCAGAGCTCTCAGTTCCGGGTGGACCCACCAATTGTGGATGATGATATCCCAGAGTTCCCTAGCTTTCCCGAAGCCCAAGCCCCAGGCACCCTGGACAGCCTAAACATGGATGACTTTGAGGACCTTCTGAACCACCGCCTCATGAGTGAGGGTGGAAATGTCGCCTCAATGTTGGCCCAAGCTCCATGCCAACAAGCTGCCCCTCCCACCTCCTCTACTGCTGCCCAAAGCAACACAGTATCCCAGAACACTTCTGACCCTGCCAGCAACCCAGGAAGCACCTGGATGAATTACCCCAACAGCATCGTCAGCTTGCTCCAGAACGAGAGCATGATTGACATTGCATCCAACAACAGCCACCGGGCCCCTGTGCTGGATGAGTTTGACGAGCTGATGTCTGCTGACGAGGATCGTCTTATTTCCATTTTCAACAGTGAAAGCCAAGCTGGGTTTGTGTCAGGACACCCAACCTAAAGCTTGCCCACGCAATTTTTTTTACAGACATGTTCACATAGACCACGTGTACTGACCGTTTAGCCTTCAGAACTAAAATTCCTTTCCACAAGGTGGATATGAAGGGCTGGAGAAGACAGAATGTAGCAAAACAGCTCACTGTGGACATGCTTATTGAAATACCAGCAAAGACTATTTATGGTTTTCAATTAGTGGATTTTACCAGGCTTTATATACAGTTTGTCTGACAAAATGATAAAACACAGGACAGAGTATAATCAGATTTTATTGCCCTTGTTAAGCCTATGTTTAGCAGCAGTCATTTATTGTTTCAGCCACTGTGTCAACATAATGGTGGAAGATTTATCCACCAGCAAATGTTTGTTTTAAAAAGACGATCAGATGTCCTTGTAACAATTCTGGTAACTCTGCTCAGTGTTAATTGATTATCACTGTCTTTAAGTGAAATGTGTAAGTTTAGTCTACCTTTTTATTTCAAACCAAGCAACTGGTATATGTCATTAAGAATTTAATCTGATCTAGAGGCAAGTTGATGCAAATTATGTTTATTGACCATGAAGTACTTTTTAACTTAGCAGATTTTTTTCTGAAGGTGGGCCTGAACTGTAACCATACTGGTGCCTTTGTTGAGAGTCTCAACAAAACGTAGTAATGTTTCAATAGCCAAATGAAGGTCTCTATGTAAATAATTATCAAACAAGCAACATTAAGTACATGCTTATAGCAGAGAAGTGTAAAAGGGGTTCATGCATCACTCACAGAGCTGTACTGGATCTTGTTTTCTGTCTGGTGGTAAAACATCTTATTGTTCTCTAATCAGTTTTTTGAGTTCTTTTATGTATATGGCTGCCATTTAACTCAACAGTTCAGACCTGCTATACTAGTTAAATTAGCTTTATTGAGATGGCACTATGCAGTTTTGTATTCATATAATGTCAGCAGATTGTACTATATGCATTTTTTTTGCTGTTATGAATGAATTCTGTTGAAATCCAGAAACACTTTTCTTTGCAATAAAAAAAAATCAGTATACAAATATGGTCTTCAAAAGTAGATTTTATTTGGCAACTCTGTAATCATGGTTCAGTACAAAGCAAAAAAATAAAGTGAAAGAATGAGGGCTTCATTGGATGCAAGTTTTCCCCTGAACATGTGCATACAAAGCAAGGATTTCTTTAGCCACCAAGCAGTCAGGTAAGTGTTAGTGTGTTACAAACAGAAACTCAAGAATACAAATATTCTTACTTATGAATACAATGTTTTCAATACAAAAAATGTGACCATACTTCAAGTCACTTAGAAAATATTACAGCATGAGAAGACAAAACTGAAATGAGATTTAGTGCTCTTTTTTTGCCAAAAGGAAGAACTTGAGGTCAAAATTCAACCACTGACTCTCACAACAATTTCAGTCTGTGAGTTGTGCTGCACAACCTAAGCACATCTTTGTTTACCTTTGTCCAAAACAAGGGGACAGCCCTTGTTCTGATGGGCTTATGTTACCTCAAGATTGGTTACTTTGTTGACGATGTGGGATCGCCTCGGTACACACTCCAGGTCAAACTTGCTCTCATATATGGTTGGACAAAGCTTCCATCGGTTGTTTCTGTAGATTCCCAGGTATGTGTACACGTCCGGCTTGTAGGAGAGAGGGCATTTGACCCCTGTGGCCCGGATGACGGAGTCCAGCCTTATAACCTCATTCTCATCAGTGAAGTTCTGGTTATAGGCACAAATAACCTGCTTGCCCTCTGCCTTGGGATCATAGGGACTGACTTTAACTAGAGAGACCTTGCCATCCAGTGCTGCTCTGGCCACACACTCCCATGCATGGTCCAACTTAAAACCAGAGTCCAAGTGCATCAGCCACTTGCCTGTGAGCACCCCGTGGTTCAGGGCCAGCTCCTTCACTGTCTGGAAGCTGACAGGCCGGCCACTGGCCAAAAGTTTCTCCCAGCTCTCCTGGAGACCCATAACATCACCACCACTGGGGCAGTGGTTCGGGCCCAGCACAGCGATCCACCCCACAGGACTTACACCACCCTCCTCATCACCAAATCTGTACACTTGTGAGGGCCTGTTGCTCTCCAGCCAGCCATCAAACTCAGATCTGGGGGTTCTTCTCGAGTCAAACACAATCCAAGGGTCCATGTCTGCAGCCATGGCCTCAGCGGCATAAGTCTCAGCAGTGGAGGGGGTCTCCACCTCGCCATCGACAGGGGCCTCCTCTTCCTCCATAATGCGACGTCAAAGTTCTGGAGCTTGTCCTGTGGGAGGGAAGGTGTTGTGTATTAATTTCAAACCACAAATGCTGCCTCGGTTAGTTTATAGTTCTTCCTAACCCAGGCATGAGTGGACAGCTGGATTGCTTGCGGATGTTTACTAATGCTGCTAGTTAGCCAGCCTGCTACATTAGCAACATTTGTTCAATAGCAAACTTTAGTCCACCTCCGCTTCTTCTACAAAAAAAATAGCTGCTGTCCAGGTCCGGTTGTGTGTCGTCTACAGCGGACATGTGATTAAACACGCAGAAATTATTTCTAATTGCTTAGCTTCAGTCCTACATTAGCTAGCCAGCTGGCTAGCCATTTTACTAGCCGTCCTTGTTCGTCTTCTGGAATATGGAAAAAGATTATTTACAGCCAGCTGTTGAGCACAACTAACATTATAACACACATATCTAATTGTGGGAAATCGTAATTATCGCACACTGACCGCAAACTGTTGATGTAAGGGCTTAACCTACCTGCAGATGTTGAAGTTTGTTGTGCACTGTTCTTCCGCACAGGCGCAGCCCCGATGGTATAGTCAGAGACGCTATCAGGACTTTGGTTTGGCTCCATCCTATCATACAGCGAATATGACAATTCCATTCAAACGTTTGGCAGTTTAACCAACGTTATCTATGCACCAAATCACGAACCGCGGAAACAGCCCGTTCTTTTGAAATAAAGTAGATTTTCTGCGTTGTTGTGTAAAAAACAGAACACATTCCTGCTATAACACCAGCTTTATTTAGCTATTTAGGCATTATATGGTGTAATGCATTCGATGACGTAGTTATACAACGACAATTCACAAAGTTCCTCTAGGTGTATCCACAAATGTGAAAAAACGCATTCATTTAAGATCATATTCATTTCATATCAAATGCAACAATCTTGCCGCTACATGTTTAACTCACAATTAACGCAATTTTAAGAACATTATATTTGTAGGTTGCTCCCATGGATGTATGGTTGCTCCCTATTGAAGGCGTTAGGACCCTGCGGAAACAAAGTGACCTGCCAGGCAACAGGGAACGAGTGACGACAACGACGTGCTAACGAGTTAGCCGGCTAGCCACTGCTATCTGGTGTGTGCGCGGTGGAGGCGATTTATATATGACATAGAATAATAATCCAGAATATATTGCATTTTATTTTAGGTTAGCCATCCACGTAATTTAATTATGCCCAGTAAGAAGAAGAAATACAACGCCAGATTCCCTCCGGTAAGATTAAACTTTGCTGAACCGGTGTCAAGATTAGCTAACGTTAGCAAAGTGCGATATAAAGCTAACTTCTCTAGCTAGTTTTAGTGGGATTCGGCCTGGTTTGTTTCCTAGAGAGCTAACATGCCAACTAGCAAACGCAGGCAGTAAACCATTAAGATAGAAGTTGCTTTAGTGAGCGGCAGCGTTGCGTTATACCGCTGTCGCTGGTACTATTGAATTAGCTAACTTGCCTTGCACCCCAGTGTTTGCTACGTTACAATCTAGGCGTGCGACGTAAGTTAGCTAGAGACTTCGGCAATTAGCGTTGTTTTTAGCATGGGAAGCTAAGTGAAACTGAACGTTACGAATCTAAGCAAATCTGTTGTATGTAGCTGCACGTTGAGCAAACTTGTGAGATATTCATAGGCATACACTACAGTAAATGTTATCTCCGTGACCGTAATGAATGGTATTAAACACGCATGCTATGATAGTAACCCGACGATTCAAAAATATGTTTGCTAACATTTCAATCAGCGGGCCCTAAGTTTTGAAACACATAAAGTTGTTTTGAAGTCTGTAAACCATGTTGTGTCACCGTATTCACGCGTATTGTGCACACACTTATAGTTAAACCTTTTGTCATTACAGGCAAGGATTAAGAAGATCATGCAAACCGATGAAGAAATAGGCAAAGTGGCTGCAGCAGTACCTGTTATTATTTGTATCCTTCCTGCCAGATATATTCATAGTTCCAAGGTCTTGATCATTCATATGAGAGGTGCTAGATTTATCTCAGTTGTGCCATTCGTTCAGTCATGGGTCCTCAAACTAATGCTCTGACTTGTAACTGAACTAATTTATGAATCAGTTAATTTATAGAAGTTTGACAGAAAAAAAGATGTAGATTTGTTCTTTTTCTGTGTTTTAGCATGAAACAACATTAAGATATCACTTTGGGCTCTGTGACCATATGATAGCTCTTATATTTTGTTATTTATCAGTATATGTTTTGTAACATTCTCTAGATAAATGATAGATTATCTGATGAAGAAGGAAAAGTAGTCCCCCCTTGTCTGACATTCAGTGCAAGTTGTGGATTGGCTCTCTGTTAGATAGTATTTAAAATAACAAGCGTTGGCAGTGGCAAGTAATATTTGTCACAGTCAGCATGTTCTGTTAAACCCAAGCAAGCTGTTCATGTTTTTCATTTTCACATTTGAAAGTTTTCAGGCTGCAGGTGCAGTTGCAGTGTAAGCTAGATCACGTAAGTAAATCTGTTTACTGACACAGACGTGCTGTATCATACTTTCCTTAACTGAGACGTCAGCGAGAGCCCTGGAGCTTTTTTTGGAATCGTTGCTGACAAAGGCCTGTCATGTCACCCAGTCTAGGAATGCAAAGACAATGACGACGTCACATCTGTAAGTGTCTGTGTTTGTGTATCTTGATGTTTGGGTTTATTTGGACTTATTTGCATGTTAAAGACATTCTCTGCTCATTTCATTCAGAATGACATGAAAGATTTGAATTCAGGTAGCTGGATGGTAACAGGACATCATATTAAAGTTGTGATTGTGGAGACACATGCAGCTGAAAATGGATTATATTTTCATTCCGTTTGGATTTAGATGAAAACATTTTAAGGTGCCATATTACACATTATATAGTGTGGGTGCACCTGCTGTGCTAGTGTTACTTAGACAGTGCTGCTGAGTGGATTTGCAGCAAACTGCCAAATCAAATCCCCTGTGCTGTTTTTAAAATTGTTTCTGGCCACGGTAAGATTTATCTGCCGAGAGAATCTTACTTTGTGACACAGACTGTTCGTGTTGTCGATGCGAATATTTGATATTAGTGTGACATTTTGCTCTTTTCGGAGTGTATTTTAAGTCTGCAGACAAGGCAGTGGTCTGAAAACTGTGTGTGTGTGTGTGTATTCACAGAAAACAGTGTATTGAACTGGAGCAACAGTTCGATTTCTTGAAAGACCTGGTGGCCACAGTGCCAGACATGCAGGGCGAGGGGGAAGAGAACCACACCGAGGGGGGAGGAGAAAAAGTCCCTCGCAGGTAACACTCTCTTTCTCACACACACACAAACACAGCTCAACATGTTTGTTTAGCACCACGAGTACCAACAAATTAAACAATTAAGTTGACTCCATCATGCTCAGGTCTGCATTTCTCATACAGATGATAGGCACCATGTCCAGTCACCGTATCACACAGCTAAGTTTGACTCATTAATCTGGTTTATCACTGAATTAGTCAGTTTGTTCTGTCATCTCTGATAAGTTGATGCACCCAAAGTATTATATGGAAGAAATGAATCACTCACAGATCACAAAAAGAAGAGCAGCCTTTACATGGACACAAGGCCAGTTACCTTTTCTTTTTGCAAGAACAGTTATTACTGTCAATTGAAATTGACCAAAGCAAACTGTTAGCCATCTTTGCAGTGTCACCTCATTACTTTTTCCATTTTGTTTTGTGATTATACATTAACAGCGACAACAACAAAGTAAAGAAAAAGGCACATTTTTTTCAGTTCTACAGAGCGAGAACTAATTATTGAGGATTGTAGAGCAGAGAAAGCAGTATTGACTGTCAAATCAAACACTGGCACTGCTGCTAAATTGAAGCAGAGTCTGGCAGAGGATTCCACATAAATTAAATGAGTAAGAAGTTGTCTTTTCACTAAACAGTGTGGCTGATTTGATTCAGATTCAATTTAAAGTGGTTGTAAGTTGCTAATATTGAGACATTTTGTCTCGGCTTTGTGGATGAGGCGTGTGGAGTCACAGTATCTTTGAGTATAAATGGCACAAACCAATTTCCACCAGCCGTATTAGTCACATTATTATCTGCTTTGAAATGATCTCCAGTGATTTTAATGCTCCATTTGGGCGTAACTGTCTGAACTGCAGATTCATGCTATGGAATGACTTTCTAATTTGTAATTTATTTTATAAGATATTAAAATGTGGGTAGCCATGTTTTTCATTTAAAATGTATAAAATGGGTGTTTATGTGCAAAGTTACAACTCTTATGTTTGTACAGTTTAAAGTACAATATTGATTAATATAGAACAGAGAACTATTCTTAATGAATGCTGAATGTTGAAAATGACAAGGTGTGTGATTACTTGTTTCCTTGAGTGAGCAAGTCTCAGACCTGTCAGGTCTGGTCTTCACTAACTGAGCAATGTCTGTAGAATATTATAGCATAGCCATGAACTACTTTCATATATAATTTAATGACTTTTCACCATTTCTGTTTTCTTCCCCAGGGGTCGAAAACCAGGGTCTGGACGCAAGAACGGAGGAGCCGGCTCCAAAGGCAAGGACAAGAAGTTGTCTGGCACAGAGTCAGAGCAAGAGGTGGGAGTTGATTTGCATGCAGAGGTCAGCAGCTGTCTACAGTTTCAATGATCTGTTGTGAGATGGCTCACTGTTGTATTCCTCGTGATGGTGGACAGGATGACTCTGAAGACAGTGAGACAGAAGGGGACGAAGAGGACGGTTCTCAGTCAAGCACAAATCTACAGGCTGCGTCCAGGTTCCACAGGTACGGACACATGCTGTCTGTGTTGAGATACTGGAACAGACTGTGTCTAAAAACACTTGAGGCAGATTACAGTTCACATCTGGCATCACTGCGTGAATCTCAAGTGTTTTATAATCTCTCAGGCCCCATAGTTAGAAAGGGGTTTTTAGGGGTAATTCACAAGTATACACTGTTGTCTATGTCTAGTAAAAACATGGGAATTTTCAAATAGTTTATATAACGTAAGAGGTTGGAGCCCAGAAAAGAACATTGGATCTCTCAGTTTATCTGTAAAATCACCAAATTTGATTTCAGATATGAGCATCTTCATGTAAACATAACGGCAATTTAACATGTAGCTCTCATGTCTGAATAACCACACGTCAGTCACCAGCAGCAAAGTATGTTTAACTCTAACACTGGTGATTTCCATGACAGTAATCTGTCTTTGGACTGATTCTAATCAAGTGTGTTCCTGAACTCCTCTGAATGAATCTTGAGCAGTGTCTTTGTCAGTGCATTTTGGCTGCAGTCATACCTGTGATGGAGTCAGTAATCCAAACAGCCACCACTGTTGCCTCACACTCATTGTGAGGGACACAACAGTGTGAACCTCAAGTCATCTAACCTTAGCCATCGTAAGCTGCTAATCATACCACACCAAGACAGTTGATGTGTCTCAAATCAGATACTCTAGTTAGTTTAGTAGCTTTGAGTATTTGAGTGCACTGCATTTTCACATACTTGTCAGGGTGAACTCAACGTTTGCGCTCATAATAGCAAGTGTGAGTATGGACGTACACAAAGTCAGACAGCAGCTGTATCAGTAAGACGCCTGTGGGTGTGCTGAATTAAGGACTTGTGCTTTTTATTGCTTATCATTATTACTTATTACTTTTTAATTGCAGTCTGTTATATTTTCTCTCAAATGTTACTTAGTCTCATTTGAACAGCAAATGATGACAGATATTGATTCTGAATGTGGCCAGTAGAGGCCAACTGTCTCTGTTAAATATTTAAAAAAACTGTGCCACTTATACATATAGAGAAATGATGTTTTCCCATGGTGCATTGCACAAAGGCAACAGAGGAGATTCTCAAAAGAAAATTAAAACATTTTTTAAGTTGGTAAAAGCTTTGGTGAAGTGCATAACATGTGCTTAAAGTGTATAATGTTTGCTAAGTCTTTATTTCATCTATCGACCTGTAAGGTGAATTTTGATTGTTGCTGAGTGACTGATGGGCTTTGTTTTTTGTACATAAGCTGGAGGTACACTGCTTGCAGTATCTGCAGCCACTCAGAGACCAGCAGAATTTAATGCGCTGGTGTCCCTAACAAATACTAGTGGCTGCAGAGGCTGCTGTTGCTCAGCAAAAGTTTCAGTGTTGCTTCAAGTCCTTGTCTATTTGTTTGATTGGCAGTGATTTAAGTCCCAGTCTGACTGACATGAAGTGACGTACATATTGTATTATATAAATGACCTCTGCCTGTACTCCTGCAGCTCAAACGCACCCCCCCAGTACATGCACATGGGCAACATGGTCTCAATGGGCAGCATGGCTCCAGCACAGCCTCAGGGCGGCATGGCCTTCGCCCCCCACCCCTCCATGATGAGCGTCGCACCACCTCCCCCAGCCCCCGCGCCGCACAAAAACGAGAACGACGACGATGAAGACTATGACTCTTAGCTCCGTCTTCCCTCCTCCTTCTCCACCGCTCACTCTCTCTCACACACACACACACACAAGAACACACACACTCTTTCAACATTATTTTCGATTTCTTAAGTTGTTCTTGCGGCGGCCGCTCTAAGCAGAGGAGGGAAAGACTCTTCATCACAGCCCACTGGCAGAAAAAAGCCCTGACAGCCAGCTGTGAGAGACTCCGCCGCAGGAGACAGAAAACAGGTTGTATATTATGTGTTTTAATTTTCTTTTTTTTTTTCTTTTTTTTTTAAAAAAAAGGTTTTATTTTATTGTAGAGGAGAATCCAATGAGGATGTTTTTTAACAAGTCAGTCGTTCTATTTTGACTATTAAAAATGGCAGTTGTCGCTGTTTTTGCCATGAGCCCCCGCAGACAAGATAGATGTGGTTTGTGTTGCCTTGTAGCTTTTTCTTTTGGCACTTTTTTCCTTCCTCAATTCTCTGTAATAGACACGATGAAGTGAACTTCTCAGTCGTCATGTAAACCCTCAGGTTGGCAGAAAAAGTGGTAGTTAAAGCCTTATTACAGCCTTTGATGCTCATGAAAAAGGCAGTTAATTGAGATGAGTTCAGGGCAACAACTTGTGGAGTACCTGGAAGGTGATCGGCACTTGTCTAAGGGAAAAGGAGGTCACTCTCTCACCCATGAAGTGTTATATTACTACGTTAGCGATTGACTATGAATTACTGCTGTTAAGATATGAGCCCTTACTTCTGGGTTTTCCCACAACTCGCTAGTCGGTTCAGTGGTCAGGCTGTAACATAAACAAGGAAGCAGGTGTATTTTTACTATAGGTTAGCTAGCCACAGCTTTTTTGAATTAGTTTCTATTTTTAATTCACATTTTTTATCAAGAGAACTGTAAAACCTCCATGACCAGTCCTGAAGACAACCATATCAGTAGGTTAATGATTTACATTGTGTTGTTATTTTTGATGCTGTCAGGCATTTAGACCTACTATATTATTTTATACCACCATTAAATTCCCCTGATTTGCCCATCAGACGTTTACCGTGACTCTCGCACCATGACTTTGTTTTTAAAGTTGTTCGTCCCCTATGATTTCTCTTCTGGCCACCCTCTCCAATTTTGAGTAACTTTCTCCTTTATCTTAGATTGTTTTAGATGTATCAATTTAAAGCAGAAATGGGGCTCCCATTTATATGTCAGTCTCAGTATGAAATGTTTCCACATAGACAGTTGACACTGTATTGTAAACTTTTAACATTCTTTTTATTTTGTATGGGTGAAATAAAGTTCATATTTCAATTAAAAAAAGCAACCCTTGTTCTGGTTTGTTTTGTCTTCCATATCAGAGATGAATCGCCTCAAATGGTTTCCACATCAAGTAAATCTGCAGTGGCGTTCAGCTTCAGACAGCTCTTTGTTTACCGGCTGGAAGGGCAAAACCTAACTCCGGAGATATCTTTAAGCAAAATATTTCAAAGTGCTTCCTCTTTCATTTTTCAATTTCACAGGCGGGGAACACATCCTTTGTAGTCCTCATTCAATGCTGTGCCTTCTTCACTCCTTTGTTTTCATTCTGTATTTTGCAATATAGCAAAGTTTCCCACTGATGTATCTTAACATTGATTTACTGGCCAGTGACTCATGCAACCTGAAAGACAGGAGCTGCTGTTTATCCTCAGGACTGCAGCCTCACTCTGACATTTCAATCAGATAAGCACAAGACAGTACAGGTTTGTAGAAAGGTGTTCACAGAGAGGCGATTGTTACCGTCACAGACACTTCTTCCTGAGTGTGTGTCCAGTCTCTTTCCTCTTCCTCCCACCTTCTTTATTATTTTTTTTTAAACAGTCCTTTTTGTCGTGTAAACGCAGCCGCCTCTTCCCCCACCCCACCAAGCAACACAGAGCCGGGGGAGCGGCGCAAAAAAACAACTGCATCCTTCCTGCACAAGCGTTGACTCAGCGGACTGTGCGGAGGGTGGAGTCACGTGTGAGTGAATGTGTGTGTGTGGTGGGCTTGGGTGGGGGAGGTGGGAGGAGAAGGGTGTAGGTGGTTGACTTTAGGAGGTCGGTGTCCAAACAAATGGCAGCCATGGGGCAGGGAAGGAGAGCCATCAAAGGGCTGACAGAAGGAAACACACTGTTTCCACACAGCAGCCAACGGGGGCCAAAGGTGGCCCTCTGATTCCCACCCCCCCTCACCTCCCTGTGAAGCCACTGGCTTTTAAGTGCTCTGTACTACATGGGAAAATGTGGCAAAAAGGAATTCCCTAACCTTTTTCAAGAGTAAAAGCAGTGAGTTTAAATAAATATATAAATAATTCTCTGTAAAGGGCATAGAAGGCAGAGACAGTTTGTTTTAGGGTCAAAGGTTAAGGTCACTGTGACCTCACAAAATACATTTTTGGCCTCTTGAATGTGATATCTCCAGACTGTCTTGAGGGAATTTCTTCAGATTTTGGGCAGTAAATCAAGTTTATCATTGTTTTTTTTTTTTTTTTTTTTTTTAACAGGCAGAAATGGGCTTCCATAACTGCAGTATTGGCTTGAACAGATCACATCAGAATCAGAAATATTTATGGGCTTTTTATAAGTATTGTATCAGAATTTGGCTGGTGGCAAACCTGTTGTTAGTAGATTCAAAACAATAGTTTGTATATTTTTATAAAGAGAATCTGCTGAACTACTTCACTGAACTCTAATGCTGGAAAGACAGAAAGATGAAAGTGAAAGTAAGAGCATTCTTCTTGGAATGAAACTTTTAAATGAGCCATGTTTCACTTTCTCTCGTGGAATTGTACAGCATTAAATCTAAATCTTCTTCAGTGAAGTTTCAGTAACCGCTCCTCCACCTCAGCTGGGTAAGTAGCCCATCAAACTGCATAAAGGACATTCAGCCAGACTCATGCTGAAGGCTTTTAAATGTGTTGCTTGAAGAGAAACTTGAAACTTCTTTTTTTGTTCAAAGTAACATCAGACAAAAGAAAATCTTCAACACATTTCTCCTCACAGAAAGCTGCAGCAGCACTTTATCTACTTTTCTTTGACAGTGGGGACAATTCTTATTAACTAGTGTCCTTGAATATTTGGACTGGGTGTCATTAAGGAGTAATATCTCAAATGATACCATGGGAACAAGTGTTAGGATTCTGTTTTCCTTCAGTAGCACATGGAAAGGAAATGAAAAATAGACATCATGTGGTATGGAGGATTACCTACTGATCAATGCTCTTTGAGCGTTTTTGCTGTCACAGGTTCATTAAGCACCTGTTACCACCAGTGTTAAGTGAGCCATAATAAACTAAAACAACTAGTGTGAATTTCGAAATAAGAGCTCAAATAAAACGTTCCCTATGGTCAAGAGAAAATCTCCAGTAAATCAGTATTTTCCTCTCATAATGTCACATCATGAAATAACGATCACATAAGAAATATTAATCTGGTCATTTCAATGCTACGATAGCCTTTACTGTCAACTGATTTTATTCTTTTAATTTGCAAAAACCTCCCCTACATTGTTATTATTGTCGGTATTTTTTGCAAACTTCACGCACCTCGGTCTAACCCCTGTAGCTTTGTGAAGTGACCAGGAAAATAGCCAGGAAAATACAGGAAACTCGTGATTTCAAAATAAAAGTCTCATAAACACATGGTATACACTGTTGTACACAACCAGATATTTACTAGTCCATAAACATAGCTTCATTTTGTACTTTTATTTAGATGATAAAATGAAAGTGTAGTCCCTTCGTGCACTTGTAGCTTTTTCAGTATAATTTGAAGTCTGTCATTTTGCTTGAACAATTACTTTGCCATGTTTGAATCCCAGTCTTGCTTTTTATCATTTTTATTGCAGAGGAAAGTGGAGTAAAGCATAAAGTACCGAAAATCTACACATGGCATCAGTCAACACTAATCCCTGAGTTAGTCAGCTTTTTATATTTTATTGCCTACGCAATATTGTCTTGACATTGACCATATTCACTCTGATAACGTCTGATGTCGTCAGATTAAATGTTTATCAAATACAGTGATATTTTTCGCTGGTTACACTTTAAATAATAAAGTTATAATATGTAATTCTCTCTCTTCTCTCTGTTGGGGAACTGTTTATTTGCATGAGCTACTGTTTGTGTCGCTCAAACATGCTAATTTGTCGCGGTTTTACTTTGATAGCCACAACCGGATATGTCTTTACGAATTGTGTCGAGCTTGACCGTGGCCTGTCATCTGACTCTTTTCCTGTTGGGAGAGAAAAAGTTTTGAAACCCCACCCTCTCTACTGACTGTAAGCACAGACGTAGAAGTGGTTCGAGGTCCTGGCGAGTGAGCGCTGACCGAGGAAGAGGAATACGATAAGAAGTTATGATGGAGTTATTGCGCTGTTTGGATACCGACTGTAAGAGCGAGCCCACCGAGCTGGACCAGGCCACGCGCTGAACTCCAATGAGGAACTAACGGGATTTGTTTTTACTGCGCGTTTCTCCCTGGAAAGTAAAGCTAAGCAGGTTTGGATAGCTCTTCCTGTTACAAAGTCGGCAGTTCCTAAGTTTTAAAAGTTGTGATAAAGCCCAGCTCATTGCGTGCTTCTGATAAGACCGTAATTATGGATACTCACGCGCAATGGGATGCGGGATTTCCTGCGGGGGCGCCGCAAAGTTGCGGTCAGACGCGGTTATTGGAGGTCTGGGCTTAATAATGCGAACTGGTCAGCCCTGAAACTTGTCGTAAAACACTGGTTGGCTGGACTGAATGCTCCTTTCCTGCTATTCTTCTCCGCTTCTCAGCGCTTCCTGCTTGTGGTGGCCACTGCACTTAATGGCTAAAAATACATAAAACTCAAAATGGACAGCTTAATGTTGTGGGAATCTTAATTTGGGGTTGCAGTTGCAACACTCGAAGTATTTTACAACAAGCTTGGGGACATTTTTATTTTTGTCCTTTAGTCTTCTTAATCACAACTCAACAGGTGGCAATTTTGAATGAGAGAAGAGAAGAGCTAATTTGCCCATAATGAGGTGATTCAAGAGCCTCTAAAGTACAGGCCGGTGAAATGATATTGTGCTCAAACCATGTGTTGGGAAACCACACACCACATCACTTACACAGAGAGAAATTCAGTGGAGACAGTGCTGCCTTTCTGAGCTTTGATACACTTAGCCATAATCAAACAAAAGCAGTCTCTTGACTGGTTCTGCATTTTCAAATGGAGAGCTTTGCATTTCACGTCAAGACGAATGAAAGACACTTGCTGTTCAGTTATCTTTGAATCCTCTCCTGTAGCCCACTTGTTGGTCAAGCTTTTGAATACATTTCACTGGTCCCTGATGAACCAACAAGAAAGACAGGAAAGGGAGCGAGGCGCAATAAAGTACTTCTTTGTACTTTATTTTCAAACCCTTGGGGTGCAAAATCAGATCCAGTCAAAACATCTGCTTGAGGCTCCATGGAGCCACTGAAGAACATATTCAGCCGTGGCCCACTGTCGAACTGGAAAAATTTGGATCAATCACAAAAAGGGAACTTCACCAATCCCGTGTGGACAGCCTTATTCGACTATGAGGCGTCCTGTAAAGATGAGCTCACCTTGCGTAAAGGTGACCTGGTGGAAGTCCTCTCTCTGGACTCTGAGATATCAGGGGACGAGGGCTGGTGGGCGGGAAAGGTCAACAACAAGGTGGGCATCTTCCCATCCAACTACGGCTCCTTCAAGCCAAGCGGATACGGGAAGCTTCAGGGCAGCAGTGTGGTCGGTGAGCTCGGCCCGGCCGTGGTGGGCGAGTTCGAACCCGAGGTGGTGGATTTCCGGGAGCTGAGCCTGGAGGAGGTCATTGGGGTCGGGGGCTTCGGGAAGGTGTATCGCGGTACATGGAGAGGCGGGCTGGTGGCTGTGAAGGCCGCCCGCCAAGACCCAGATGAGGACATTAGCGTGACGGCTCAGAACGTGAGGCAGGAGGCGCGTCTGTTCGCCATGCTCACCCACCCCAACATCATCGCCCTGAAGGGCGTCTGCCTTCAGGAACCCAACCTGTGCCTCATCATGGAGTACGCCTCGGGTGGGCCGCTGAGCCGTGCGCTGGCTGGGCGTCGCATCCCGCCGCACGTCCTGGTCAACTGGGCCGTGCAGATAGCCAAAGGGATGTTGTACCTGCACAGCGAGGCCATCGTACCCGTCATCCACCGGGATCTCAAGTCCAACAACAGTAAGTCCTTCATGTCTGCAGCGCAAGCCATTTATTAATTGAACCCAGTCAGTTACGGTTCCATTGATTAAAATAAAAGGTTTACACATCTTTTCTGGGCCTTCAGTAGGGCAATATGGCCCATGGCAGTAATGGAACATGGTGTACTAGTATACGTACAGCTGCTAAAGGAATCTCTTAGTGTTTACAAGACCATATCTAGAACAAAGACAACCTTTCACACACTCAACATACTGAAAGGCCAGTGCTCCAGTAGAATTATTAACTCAAACATCTCATTAGCCTGGGAGGTTGAATTATCTCTCTACTTTTGATTCTGTACCATAATTGTTACAGTCATAGTCGTCGTCGTAGGGTAATATATCAGCTTTATCTCCAGTTATAGCTACAGAGCATGACAAAGCATTTAAGATTAGTAGTACGACAGCACATCTCTTTGGATTGAAGCCCAGTCATGTGACTCCCCAAGCTGTAAAAAGGTAGGCCAAGGCAACAGAGACTGAAAGGCCTGCAAATATGTGTTGTTGATTGCACAAAATGCCACACTTTGCTAGTAAAGGTCAGGAATTCAAGAGGAAGCTTTCCATCTCAGCACCGTCACAACTCACACATTGGACTTTGATGCTGTCCGGGGGTAGCAGTGGGGAAAGGTCTTGCTTGTTTCGGGCCCTCGCGGCAGACACGTACGCACTGGACCTTGTCATTAAAGTTACACTGGTGAGAGATGTATTGCTGATAAAGCGTTCTGTCCCTTCCTTTTGAAGCAGAACAAGTGCCTTTCTCAGCTCTAATGGTGCTCTCCGCTAACCCAAACACAGAGCCACCTGAATTTTACAGCAGCCGCCCCTCTGTTATTATCATTCTTGTGATGCAGCATATAATCCCTGTCAGCTCTGTGGCTGTATCTGTTGTGGTCCAAAAGATTTCCAACCTCCCTCTGCTCATCCTGTCTGTTAGCGCAGATCCTGATCGTTAAAGCACATCACAATAGAAAAAAGATAATAGTTGCTCCTTGTTTAACCAGGAACGACTGACGCTGCAAAAAAACACAGCACTGTCGGTTCTGAGAATATGACCTTGGATCGAGCACTGGAAGGTTAACGCCCTTGATTCAAGGTTTGTTTAAAGAATAGGCTCTCTATTCGACACATCATAAGAATACCTTTCTTCCAGACTCCCTTCAGTATTTCCATCGTTTTCACTTTTGAACAAGCACTGACTGTTTCTGTCAATCTCCCTCAGCCCCCCCCCTCCGTTCCCCTTCAGCATCTGCTCACACTCTGTTTCACCCCTCACTTATCTTCACCCGTGTGTCAGGTTCTTTCCCGGCGAGACCTCTCCGCTGGAAAAAACGTCTCCTGTAGCGCAAAAGAAAGAGGAGTTATGGTAATATAATGTTTGTATATGAGGCAGGCCAAAGCGAATACAATCCCTCTCTCTGTGTGCTGGGAGATTGTATCGCTCTCCTGCCTCCTCCTGCTTCTTGTTTTTTAATTCTTCTCTGAATCTTTGTCCCTGGCCTGCCCCTACATGTCTCCATACAACCATAACCCTGTTGTGCCACTGAGCAATATCCTGTTGTGGTGCTCGTTGGGGGGGTGGAGGCGGATGGGAGCAACAGGGACGAAGGGGGTGGGGGGGGGGTGTTCATTTCAAAAGACGCCCTGTCATTGTGACACGGTATAAGTGAGGTGCTGACAGGTTTAATGCACAGGTGCAAGAGCATCTTGACATGAGGGCTTCTTTTAAGGGAAAAATATACCTTAAAATACAGTGAAAATCAAACAATGGGGCTGTCAGGTCAACAGTACAAAATGTACTGAAGCATCTATGGTAAACCTCAGATTATGGTGTCAGTTCCTCAGAATAATGCTGCAAGTTCTTCTTTCTAGAGCTGCCGTTTTGCCATTTTGCGCCGGCGCTCTGCAGTCATAAAAGAAGAAATCTGCCAGAGTGGAGGCAGAAACTGCAGCTGTAAGTGGACCAGAATGCTATGGGACAACAAATGAGTTCATTACAGAAAATATAGGAAACAGTTGGAGGATAAGTAGATGAGGTGGGTTGATGGGGAAACTCCTTTTATGATGGTAAAAGGTGGCTCTTTTACATCATATTACACTGAAGTATTAAATCAACCCAACCAAAGCACTAGGTGAATATAGACACCAGCTGCATACGTTAAAAAAGATTACTTTTTACCACTAGGGACTGCTCTTACAGTGATGGATTAAGGTGAATAGTCATTATCCCTGAGGAGCTTGCCAAGAGTCGCAGTTGTAGCTAATGACCAGTGGAGCGCTTTGGCCCATGTTGGAAGATGCTCAGGCATTCACTGCACTGTCAGCCATACTGTTCTACAGGAATGCCCTGAATCCCCCTAGATGAAATTCAATTATACATTTTAATATTTTTATTTCTATGAACTTAGACCCTTTTAATACTGATAATTTCATCACCATTTTGTCACTGGCTGGTGCTAACAGTAACAGTCACAGCAGAGTGGCCACTGGACTAGAGTACAGCTCTGAACCAGACAACAGCCACAACACAATACAAAGGGAGCCTCAGACTTTGAACCATGACCTACATTAGCTTTCTAGGTAATGTCTCTTATCAAACACAGACAAATCTTGCTTTGGACCTTGACTTGCTTAATGAGCGCGCAAACAAACATCCATCTGGGAAAAGTGCACGGCTAATGTCAGTTTGTAGGTTAGATAGCTAATTAGCTAGTGAGCTGTAGCACTTTATTTATGACTTTAAAGCTGTAAATGTTAATGTTGCTCAGTTTAAATATGAAATGATGGTGCTAATTCTTCAAGACAAGACTGTCTCTCTTTGGTTTGTAATCTACAGTTACAAGTACAAGTTTGTTTAAATCATTTGTTTGTGCCCCTGCTAGCTCAGCTGTCAGTCAAATAGATTACTCAGATTCACCCACTCAGGCTTGGAGACTGAAGGACCATTGACCATCTGAAGTATCCCCTACATATATGTATATTGATAGTTAATTTATCAAATTAATTTGACATGGTTTGTAACTATACAGGATGTCGTTATGTTGGACTGAATCCTAACATTAAAGTTGCAGGCCTGAAAACCAAAACAATGAGCTAAAAGATGCTAAAATGCGCCGTAGAACTCAGGGAAACTGCAGAGTCGGTGATAATTCTCTGTGGGTTCTTAATATAAGCAATCCCTTTCACATTACACTCAGCAATTTGATCAAATGTTTTCATACAAATATTGATTAGTGCAGCTTTAAGTTTTCTGTAATTAATATATCAACAGCTCATCTTGCTGCAGCGGCAGTAAAAATCTTGCTATCACTAACAGCCTTCAAAAGTTCCCTCAGTCCAGCTGTTGTCCTTACACTGTCAGTTATCTGCACAAAGCCTTCATAGATCCAAAAACAGCTATAGGCATCACCACACGCCATAAAACTCTGCAGAGGCTTTAGTTAGAACTGGTGGGGAAAGTGCCAAGCTAAGCACTTGCTGGGCTGGAACTCATAGGCCTTTTTTTTTCAGGAAGAAGCCACAGTTAGATCTTGGATCAACATGTCTTTTCAATTTTTTTTTTTTTTTTTCCATGAGCGGACAAACATCTGATACATCCCTCTACCAGCATGTTTTCATTCAGGGCCCCCAGTGCCCCACACTGCAGCGCACTCAAAACATCCCCTGTGTGTGTGTCTGAGTGTATAGGCGGCTGGGTGTGTGATGTTTGCATGTGTGTGGTGAACTGCTCTCCTGTTACTACTGCACTTACACACCAATATCCCCCCCCCTGTTCAGTGGGAGGAATTATGAGAGCAATTTAGACATTTTAGCCATTATGTTGATTGTGCTGAGTTGTTTAGTGAAGGGAATAGTGGGTGTTTAAACCTGATGAAGTCTAAACATGCACCTGTGTTTTGTTAAGGCAGCTGCATTATTATTTAATGTGTAGTTTAGGTGATAAGTGAGCCAATAACACTGTTAAACTGGCCATTAGAGAGGGAGAACACGATAAAAATCCTATCTACAGATGGAAATTTAGCTGTGAAGAATGTCAGTTAGGCTTGAGTTTTGTTGTTTGTCAGTTTGCCAGTCAAATCTTTTATTGATGGCTGCATGTACTTCACGTCAGCAGGAGAGAAGTCACGCAGTCTTATTCAAAGCAGCATTGGTATATAAAAGCACAAAGACATTATGTAGAACGATGTTTAATGTGGAGATGCTTCTGTTCCTGCGAGTTCAGCGTCAGGCCTCAATCACATATAATTTGTTATAAAGCTTTCATGGTAAAAAAATGATCACGGCCTCGTGATAAATAAATATCCTGTTTCTATTCTGTCCAATTTTATTTTCAGCTGGTAAAAGAGAAAAATGATTTGATCCACAGCCAGTTCATAAAAGCTCTTTGAAACCATAGACTGTAGAAACCCGTGAGTGTAACTAGAGCCAGAAAATCCAAATCTGGGTGACCGGCAGAGCCTGAGTGGAACTGAAGGAGTGACGAGCAAGAGGCAGCCGCCATAGGTTTGACTGTGATAGCCTGAGAGACCTGTCAGTCAAAGCAGACAGACCTTGAAACCTATGCTTTGATAAGCTGCTCTGCTTCTTAATGGACCGATGTCAGGAATATCTGCCAAGGCAAACTGTAGGAGAAAGGAAAGTGAGGTCATAAGAGAAAACACACTGAAGCCAACATCTTACTGTATGTCCATTAGAGAGTCTTTAGGTACTTAGACATTAGCTAAAACACTTAGCCATTAACTCTTATTCAAACACAAAGAGTCAACTAAGTAGATTTTCAGACCTAAAAGCCGCAGGCAGACAGTTCACTCTGGATGTTGGTAATAGTAGACTGACAAAGTAATGTAAACTCAAGATCCACTGACTGGCCTTTTTTTTTTTTCCAGAGCTTTCAAGCACACCTCACTGTCTTCAGCAGTGAATTGAATTTGTGCTGTTGTCATAGAGATACATTCGTTGTTGGGACGTGACTTAAGTGTGATAAAAGAGTAAAGGGAGTCATACATGGATCACATGTGGTTGACTGTCAAGACCAAAGGATTTATTGAAAAAATAATTGAAAGATGAATCAATAATGGAAATAATCACTAGTTGCAGCTCGGGTTATTATAGTGAGCAGTGCTGATACTCCTCAGTTAAAATGTCACACAAATTCCCTCTCTGTTATCCTTTTCTCTTCCTCACTGCTTCATCACACTCAGCTCAGCTGAGCCACACATGATGTGAAGCATACAGTGTATGTGTTTTTACAGTTTCTGTGTAGAAAGTGGTGCTACTCTGCATCACTTAAACATCTGGGACCAGATGTTGAATTGGCTGTCCTGTATAAGTGTTTCAAATTTTGGACATAACAACAACCTTTTTTTTTTTTTTTTTTTTTTTTTTTTAAGAGAAAGAGGAACAGGGCAGTTACTGTGAGAATGAATAGCCACCAGGGCTGATGAAAGAAGGTGTGCAACATTTGTATAAAATGCTCTGACAACACAAAATGTAAGAAAAAAGATGATTTTGCAATTCTGCTCAATTGACACAGGTGATCTCTGGGAAATGCAGTGAAACAGCAGCAAGCTTTAAAACAAAGAAGAAAAAAAATCTTAAAAAAAAAAAAAAGGAGGAACTTGTGTGTTATCACTGAGATACTGTGTATAAATATCACATGAGAGAGTCATGAGATCGTACAGTGAATGCATTAAAATATACAGTATTGTCCTAGACTCTGAAATACATTACACACTAAGTGTCTGCCTTGAAACTTTACTGAATAACTCACCACTTTTTGATCCACGTCTCCATGAAGAGCAGATTTCTGCATAGGCTGAGTGTTTTTATTCAGCAGGAGGTGTAACCTCAGAAGTCAAATGTAGCAGAAAGTGCATCATCATGAAGTAAGCCATCCATAAACATGACTGCGTCTTCACTGCCAGTTTGCTGACTGGCATATCTAAGGGGTGCCTGGGGTGTCCTGGGAGGGAGGCGAAGGAGGTCACCTGGGGTAGAGCTCAGCTGCGCTGCTGCTGGCTCAGAGTGTGTGTCAGTAGGTGATAAGGCAGAGGGGAGTTTGCTAGCCTAACTTAGCGTGCAGCTTAGCCAGGCTGCTTGGCTGCATCATTTCCCTACTGTCTTTATTCAGTGTTTTTGAAAAGACAGACAGGATCCAGAGATCCTAGGCTCACTTCGTAGAGCAGGGTAGATGTGAAGAGTTGAAACATTCAGACGTGTGAGCACGAGCTCACGAGCTGGAGGTTTTTCAAGGTTATTTTGTAAGGCTTCCAGGAGATGATTTTTTTAAAATGCTGAATTATGACTGTTCAGATTAGATTGATGTCACTGTCAGCATGATTAGTGCTCTGAGCTGCTCTATGAAATACAGTCACTCACCTCCTTCCTGGAATGTTAACATCATGTCTATGCACATTACTGGAACTGGGGTGGGAGGCAATTAGCTTAGCTTAGCACAAAGACTGGATGCAAGAGGAAATACCTGCCAATACCTCTAAAGCTCACTGATTGAGGTTGTAAATTGACTTCACTTATATACAGCTTTTTTTGTCATATTGACCACTCAAAACACTTTACACTACAGACTGGGGCAATCGACAAGTACCTATTATTACACCCTAAATTATAAAAGAAATCAAATAGTTTTTGCAACTATCATCTTTCTTAATAAGTGTATTTTACATTGTGTTTTATTTCATAATTGCCATTACATTCCTCTTTAACTGGCTGTATTTCGACTGCCACTTCAACTTTTTTCAAGTTTTTTCGGATGTTATTGAAGTGTATTGAAATTTTCAGCCGCAAACACACATTCATTTACGCTCAAGTAAAGCAGTATCTGCAGCATGTAGGTCGTGTCTTCACATACAGTACTGACTGCTGCATGTACTGTAGGTGAAAAATGATTTGTGCCCACACAATGACTGCACTCCCACGCTTAGTCATGAAAGCTGCAGAATATGTGTGTGTGTGTGTGTGTGTGTGTGTAGTCCAGGCAGGATGAGTGAGGGACGATGAACAACAGAACTGCAGGGGAGGAAGAGAGAGAGAGAGAGAGAGAGAGAAAGAAAAGCAGACACTGGAAGGTCAGAGCGCACAGGAAGTAGAGAGGTTTCCAGAACTCAGCCAGAGTGAAATCTGTTGTTGTTTTTTCCCTTCTCCAGTCTGAAACCTCGTTCTCAGCTCGGCCTCTTTCTCACCACACAGATCACAAGACAGTTCCCATGCTAATTAGCCAAAACCTGCATTATCTGTTTGTGGAGGAGAAAATGGCTCTGAGGATCAGGAGTTGTCAGTTTTGGAGAGTTGAGGAAAGAAAGCAACATAATTAATGTTACTCATAATGTAGTAAACATTATGTCGAATTCTTTAACATCGCTGTCATGATTAATACCCTCGAGGAAACTGAGCTGTAGTGCCAATATATCCCATTTTTGATCGATAGTGATATCATGCAGCTGTAACAAGTCTTTTTTTTCTCTCTCTTTCTTTTCCTTCTCTCCTTCTCTTATAGTTAGCATGTATATATTTCATTTTTTTTTTTGGTTTGTTTTGGTTCAGGGTATTCAGAACTAAAAGAAAAGACAAATAGACTCTCAAAAAAGAAATCACATCCTAGACAACATGTTTTGTTGTTATAGTATGCATACAGTAGGCTATAAAATTGGTTTGACCACATACCGTAGTGTTCTGCTGACCCATGCTCCATTTTATTTGAAGTTATAAAATAATAACTGACCATGCTGCTTTATATATGCAGACTAATATTTTGAACAGGTGACCCTCAGATGAGCTCAGTGGCTTTTTCAACCTTTGCCTTCATCCACAGGGTTAATGTTACTAAACCAAACAACTGCTCCGTACCTTTATCTAATGATTATTTTCATCATCAATTAATCTGTTGTTTATTTTATTGATTAATTGATTAATCATTTAGCCTTAAATAAATAATAATAAATACCAGTAACAACTCCAATCTGGTCATCACTGACCATTTAAGTCCCTATAAGAAAATCATGTTGATGCCAAAAAAAAGTTAGTATTTATCACAGACAGATGTCAAATAATATTATAACCCCTTGTTTAAAAACATTTCCAGGAACCATTTTAGCATCTGAGACTCAAACTTTACCTGCCTTTTGACTCTAGCATTCTGAATCTAAATATAAAAGGCTTTGGAGGTGAGTAGATGAATTTGTGAATAGTCCAACACAAGCTCAAGACAAACAGACAGGTGTTCTGTTGTGCATCCTATGGTGTCTTCTCTGTAACATCAGTTCAAGCAACAAAGTCTCTGTATGTGGTCAGAAAGGGGCTTTACAGAGACATGACTGCAGGCTGTAGAATCCATGCAGTGCATTTTCTTTTGTACCTGCTTGTTTGATCCACCTCAGAACGATCAGCCCTGCTCACCACCACCACCTTGACCTCAGAGCTTCTGGGGTCAATCCAGTAATCACCCCCTGTCTGAGTTTCTGAGGCACTGATGAAGGTTAATTTTCAACTGGTGAACACTGGAGGGTTTGTTAATAAGTGACCGTTTGCAGAACCTCCCAGTCTTTTACCTGGTAGTGGATACTTTGCATAGGGAATCATTTATAACCCCCCTCTGACAGTGTTAATGTTGAAACAGAAACAGAATATTCCCCCTGGGCATGTTTTGTATTGTCACTCTTGATGATGATTAGCTTGTAACTTGTTTGCCAAATAGAAACAGGTTTGTTTTGGACATGTAGCCATTTTGTTTCCTTTTTAAAATCATTGTAAATGGAACATCTTCTGGGTTTTGTACTCTTGGATCCTGGTCTTGGATTTGTTGTGATGGTCATGTCATACTATTTTCTGATTCTTTATAGACAAAACAATGTATCAGTTACTTGAAGATAATCAACAGGTTGATTGATAGTGAAAATAATCATGAAGGAAAACTACTATTTATTAGAACTTGTGTTTTACTCTTGTAGTCTTGGCAATCGTTCCTGTCAAGTAATCGCTAAAATTTCAGAATGTGGCAAAATTGCCAACAGGTTTTTTGGAAACAGACTTGTTAGTTCAGCTTTAACCAAACTTACTTGTGCACACACTCAATTAAACATTACTTTGTTGAGTACAGTGTTGTCCAGGTTGTAATAAACCATAGTTTTCCTTTGTAGAAACAGCCAAACAATTAAAGCAATGCATTTTTAATTGACTCCAATAATGTAATTAGATATGTCAAAAAGGCAAAAAAGGTGAGCCCTGAAAAACCTGCCTGACCTTTCTCAGCAGCAGAGAGAGTGTTTTACAGTAAATGAGCCATTTTAATTGTCAACACGACATGCAAACTAATATAATAACTGTGCGATAACAAAACAACCAACAGGGATTTCAGGTTTAACTGATGACAGAGCTGCGGTGTAGTGGGTGAATGTGAAGTGAAGTTGAACCTGAATCACAACTTTATGTTTACACATATCAAATGAGGAAGAAATACCACCTTAGACTGATTGCAGAGTGTTCTATTCATATAACAGTCAGTTGTGGCCTGGTTTGTAAACTCACTGACGTTACCTAATTCCTACACTCAGTGAACAATATACCGTGTGCCCCTGAGCTAAGATGAAACTCCAGCGGAATGAGCACTAGTTTCACCATGAGTTGACATCTTCTGCACTATGATTATGCCCTCTCTCTCTCTCTCTCTCTCTCTCTCTCTCTCTCTCTCTCTCTCTCTCTCGCTCTCACTCACTCACTAGCTGCCTGGTCAGAGGTTGCCAGACTGTCTGTCAGCCTATGGCCTCGTCCCTCAGGGGACAAAGCTCCCGTTCTTCCTGGGGAAAGCCCCCACCCTGCCGGAATTCTCCCCTCGCCTACGGGTGCAGAGCAGGGAGGGGGGGAAAGGGAGGAAGGTAGAGAGAGCACAGAGGAGGCTTAGGTTGAACCGATGTGGGTGTTTAAAAGTTAAAACTGATATTTTATACTTAAATTTGACCATTTCTGTGGACAGAATTTGGACTCTTATTTATGTGTCTTTCTTATTTACTTGCTAGAAAATTAACACAAAATATCAGACCAGATCAATATTGGCCTGATATACTTTCATCTGTCCAACCCTACTAGAGACCGGAGGGGTGAGGAATGATAGCATACATAGAAAAATGCGGTGAGAGATGGAGATGTAGCTCCAGCATTGAATTATAGAGAAAACATAATTAAGTGAGGTGCAGAGTGAAGAGGCAGAGAGCGGCTCTGCAGAGTCGACTTTTGCATCTGGCATGTTATCGTGACAGGGCTGGATGGTTAGAGAAAAGACTGTCCTGCAGCTGAAAGGTTACGGCCTCTATTGCTGCAAGTACTGTGTGTTCAGCAGTAGCCACATGTCCCCTCAAATGCCCTTGAGCAGGACATTGAACCTGTATGAGCTTTTGCTCTTTTTGAATGTCAGGCACTATAGATGTAAGTTACTTTTGCTACGCTATGGTAGAAGAAAGGTTGACGGCAAGTTTCTTTACGCAGGTTCTTTACACAGTTTGCAGTGTTAAGGGATGGGACATGTACCACTCCAAATTCTTAATAACTTTTGAAGCAACGGGTCTGATTTCAGCCAGTTTTAGCCTATTAGCTGACTCCAATTTTAGCCAGCTGAAATGACTAATGTAGCTGGCAGAATTAGCAGATGTAGCTGGCTACCTAATTAAGCTAATGTTTTCTCCAGGAGTTGGCTGAAATATTACAAGAATTTTAATACCAGTATGCAGCCATCAAGTGCATACTGATATTGTTCTCGTAGACTGAAGCTAAAGCTAACACATTCCAGGCAAAATGTTAACTTAGTCACCAGCTCGTAAAAAACAAACAAACAAACAAACAAAAGCAAAGTTCGTGTGTTGCAGTTATGTAGGTAGTCAGAACTAGTTAGTCCAAGTATTATTTGTTTATTTTAGGCTCAGCTGTCTACCTTTTATACTTGTTTGTATTTTTTAAAAAGCATGTATTCACTTTTAACGTTACAAAAGAAAAGGCTTTCAAGATGAGGGCTAACCATTGTGTTTTGTTAATGTCCAGTAAAGAGCAGGATGGCGCTGCTACCGTTAGCCTAAACTCTGATAGCATCCAGGAGTGGCTTCCACACAGTTGGGAAATTGTTTAATGCGGGCACTGCCACCCTTCTGATTTTCCTGATAACATATTTTGTGCAATTCCATCTTTGTCTGCTATAACTTCCATGAAATACAAGATCGCTACATTGGTAACGACGTCACAATAAATTCCCTGAAACGATGTCATTACATTTGAAATATTCGTGCGCCTTGTTTTCCCCCCAAGAATTTGAACTGATTTTGCACATAAGGCTGCATTTCACTCGGCTTTTATGAAATCCAAATAGTTCTAGGGCTCTTGTATAATGTCATGTGAAGAACGTGGGGAATGTAAATAGTCTGTATTTAGCTGGGATGGACATGGTTATGCTTTATCAGTCAGGTAAGCTTATGCTAAATCAGCTCTGGAACATCCTGTGCAAAAATCTATAACACTGGGATCCTCTCTAAGGTAACCGTTGAAGGGCTGAGTCAGTCCCAGCACCAAACTCATATCTAGGCCGCTGCTGGTAGGAGTCATGTCTGCTACTGACACACTCTTGTTTCTGAACAACAAACAATGCCAAACAGAGTCCTGTTGCCTAGGAGATCTGTCACGGTGTTTTTGTGGCGACATTGTTGGTTTCGCCTCTCTATCAGGAAGACGTTCTGTCTGGGCAAGACTGATCTAGTCATGATACTTTGCCATTATCCTTTGAAGGAGAGGTGGATTTCCTGCCCTGTTTACACACCTCCTCAAAATGTGATACCAGGTGGGAGATAACGGAGGATGTAGATAAGAGAAAACACAAGTATCCTTCATGTGTAACCCAAATACGATTTATTAAGTCCAAACCTTAATCTTACAGTTTTCATTCATTCTCTAAATCCTGTTCTCCCACACACACTGATCATGCTCAAGCTATTTGTCTCAGTGCTGTCTCTACAGCACTCTACACAGCATGGAGGTCATAGAGGGTATAAGGGTGTTTTTTGTTTTTTTTTACCCATGGTTCCTTTCAGTGTTATCCCATACTGGCTGTAAGCGGCCTACATTAAACTTCAGAACTTTTCGGTACAGTTTTCGAAGATGTCAGCAGCAGACTTAATGTTGTGTGGGTCAGTGGCTGATTTGGACACAGTGTGTTGCCACATGCCGTCCAGTAAGCAGCTGACTAACACAGCGGTCGTCGTCAGTGTAATGGTGGTGGTGAGAGGAGGAAGGCTGAACAGGGCTGAACTGTGGATGCACCCTGCCTCAGCTCAGGAAGTAGAAGAAGAATGTGGCGTGTATGTGTGCTGAGACTGCTGAAATGCTTTTATTACTTGTGTGTGGATGTGCATGTTTGTTTCCATGCTTGGTTGCATGCGTGTGTGTGCATAGATGAGTGCTGTGGACCCAAGTGTACACGCATGAGGTGTTTGTACAGGTAGGCTATATCTGTCCCGTAAGTGCAGACACATTTATATGCATGAGTTATGCATATATTTATTATGTACTGTATGTGTGTGTTATGAAACTGTCAGAACCCTGTTCTGTATGTGCCTGCTGGTATTTACAATAAATCTGTCGCTGTAAGTATGAGTGTGGGTGCACGTACTAAAGGCCTCAGACGAGGCTGCTGCTGTGCCTCCTTTCTCAGCGTTCCTATATGCTTAAACTCATTAACAACACAGGATTTTTTTTGAAGGGGAGGGGTTCACCTTTATTTGGATAGGACAGTGGAGAGAGACAGGAAAAGGGGAAAGAGAGTAGAGGAATGACACATAGTAAGGGTCCTGCCTGACCGGGGGTCGACCCAGGGACGAGCTGCTTAGGGCACTAGGGTCCATGTGGTACGCACCCTAGCCACTGGGTTAGTGGGGCACCCCCTGCCATACTGTTCTGAGTACAGTTAAAACAAAGGGGATGTGTTTGTTTGAGCTTTACAGGTGTTGGTAGGTGTAATTTTCAACTTTGAACAAATCCAAGCTAACTAGTTACCCTCTGCTTCCAGTCTTTATGCTAAGCTAGGCTAATTATATACTGACCACCAATGTGTTAAAGCACAAATGTGATATTGATGTTGAAGTAAACTGGGTGGATGAAGACTAATATTAACTAATGTCTGTGTAATGTAATGCAGCGAAGTATCTATCAACCATATGTAGACTGTAGCAGGCTAAACGTGAAACGTCAAAGACACTGCTTTTGTCAAAGTTAAATGTAAGCTAACCAACAGACACACAGGATTTTGGTGCTGTCACCTTTCCCTGAAATCAAGTTCGAATCAATTTGAACACAGCTCACGCAGACTAATCCTAAAATGTGTGAAAGAATTGACCTTTACAAGTTGTATTTACAAGGCAGCAACCAGCTTCACCTTTTACCAGCTGTGAATCCAAAATCCCTTACCTCTCCATTTGTTAGGTGTCATCATTATTAGTTCAACACACAGTGCTGGCGTTCTTGATTTAGCATTGGCAGAGAGAACAGAAAAAGTTTAGTTAGTGAGAGGGCAACATGGGCGCGTGCAGTGGAACGTCCCCTTATGCACTCATACACTGTGGATTTTGATTTCAAAGGAATCACGACAGATTGAATAATTAATTTTGACCCACGTTTAAACACGTTTTGAATGTAACTGTTTGTTTTTCATATGTCATGATAGATAGCCTGTGACATGGCTCACATTATCACTTGATTTGAACTTGTTAAGAGCTACAAACCCTCCTCTAAATATGCCTCTAATACATATATTAAAACTGGCACATACAAAGTAACACACCGTGTTTGTGCAGATACACCTTGTGCACATTTAATAATCTTGTATCATGTCAGGTGGCAGGTTAGTGTTTAGACGGTCCAGCAATTACAGCACACCCATACACCCCTGGGATTTAGCCTACACCTCTGTTTGGGTCTCTGTGTGTGTGTGTGTGTGTGTGTGTGTGTGTGTGTGTGTTTGGTTGTTTGTTTGTGTGTGTGAGAGAGTTCTCATACTTTGCTACTTGTGCGCAGCTGGGTGGATGGACACAGAATGCGAGTGTGTCTTGTGTTAAGTGTCTGTGTGTGTTTCCGTTCGCCCATGTAGAATGAGTGCTTTGTGTGTGTGTGTGTGTGTGTGTGTGTGTGTGTGTGTGTGGGCGCACCATTATCTATAATTCTGCTTTCTAAGCCCATGCAGCCACTTTTAGCTGTGCCCTGTTTCACTCAATCATATGATAACGATCAACATTCAGCACCTCTCTTTCTCTACCTCTCTCTCTCCCCCCATCTCTCTCTTTCTGTCACCTCTGCTTGCTTTACCACAGCACCTACTCTTCCCTCCAGTCTGTCTCTGTCAGTGTCAGGAGCCACGTGACCCCTCTTAACCTCCGTTTCCTAAAATAGCAGCGTGCTTATTGTGCACAATGAACAGCGAGCAGGAACAACAAAATTGGCTCCTGTTTTGTTTTGTTTTGTTTTGTTTTCCTCTTATTTTTTAAAGGACAGCCCCGCAGCCTGCGGCTAATTGGCTGATACCAGCGTCACTTCCTGGAAGTGGGGGGGGGGGTCACTGCACAACGAGTAAGCGCCCGGGTGGAAATAGGGGTGACTGACCGGGGCTTGTTTTTACCAGTCGCTGACCGGCAGGCGGACAAAAGAAGTGGAGCAAGGGATCAGGGCCTGTTGCAGTAAATACCAACCCCCCTCCCAACCCCCACCACCACCTCCCTCTCCCCCTCCCAGCATCACTGGCCCCCTCCCTCCCTGAGGGCCTGTGGCATTGACAGAAACAATGACTCAGCCGTAGAATGGACAGAAATTGATTTTCTGCAGAAAGGTTAAATGAGCGGTCACTTTTTTTTTCCTCACTGTAGAGCTTGTTTTTGTTTTGGCCATTGGCTACTTTGGCTGTTTTATTGTTTGTGCCTTCTTCCTGAGGCAGAAGTCGATGTGAAAGTTTGTGATGGACATACCTTAATGCAGTTTTTCCCCCTTTTAAAAAGGTGTCTGGGCTGTGTTAAGGGATGTGAGGTAAAAGCCCTCGTGAATTGTCTGTCTTTGCACCTGTCTGCCGTGGAAGGTGTCTGCATGTGCAGCTTTAGCGGGACTGGGTGCAGAAATTGTCGTGCAAGTACATTGTGAGAAAACCAAGTCTCCCACCCCATCAACGTACACACACACACACACACACACACACGCACAGAGCAGACAACACAACCTCTTGTGATGCATTCCTTTGTGACGTCAAACTCGCTGCCTCTGGGCTACGAGGCACAGCACAGGATGTCTGAGAGAGAGAGAGAGAGAGAGAGAGAGAGAGACAAAGACAGAGACAACAAAGAGAGAGAATCATTCATATGTGTAGAAAGATAAAAATTCATATTTGTGTAGTGAGAGAGAAGAGGGACTGGAGAAAATAGATTTTTCAGTGAAAGACTCAGTCAAAAGAAGAAAAAAAAGAAAAAAAAAAAAAAAGGAAAAAGAGCGGCGAGCCCAGAAAGTCGGAAAGTGCCTGCAAATAGCAGGAGTCTTACTTCCCTATAATAAGTCAAATTCTTTGCTGCTTCTCCTCCCTGCGCTTGACGGCCAGCCTTGCCCTGAACGGTGCCCGGCCTGCCAGCAAAGGGGAAGAGAGGCACGGCTGCCGATCATACTGAGACATGTGATACATAGTCACACCGCAGCAACCGACATCCTCGGCATTATATTCTATTTTCATAGAAACTCGCCTGGCGAACCTTCCAACGCTGTGTGGTTGCATAACACTGGCTGGTTACCAAAATGTGTTTACTTATAGGTTATTACATTTTACAGTGTGTACTTTTCTCATTTTGGATTTCTCTATTTACATCCATGTTTACAGAGCTATTGTATGTAGACCAATACTTGAGAGGCAGTCACCCGCATCTGATTGACCTGCTGTCAAGTAATAATCCTCAGTAAATCCACTCGTAGATCATCATCATATTGTTTGAGTAAAAAAAGAAGCCAATTATGTTGAAAGCAAAAACAACCATTTCAGTAGATTTAGGGCTTCAGGGTTTGATGCATTGTAACTAACTTTTTTTTTTTTTTTTTTTGAATGTAGGTCACATACAGTAATGCCAACAGCATTTAAATCACAATTACTGTCTTTGATTTCATTGTTAGGATCTGTGACACTGACTGGCTGCTTCTTGAGCATAGAGACGCAGAGTGGAGACATGAGAAACACTATGAACTGCTGTGTCGCATTACACCACATTCACCTCTGCATGGAGCAAGTTTTGTGCAGTGTATTTTAAGGCTACACACACACACAGGTGTTGACAAATATGTGTGTAGTGATGTAGATTGAGTAATAATAGATCTGACCTTAATAGTCAGGAATCCATGAGAGGAATTGAAAAACATATCTTTTTTTTTCAGTTCAGTTCTAGTAGTGAAGTAGTAGAAGTGTATATTGAATTATCCTCGTGCACATGCACGAAACAAACAGGACTCTGGCTTTATGACACAGTAGCATTTAAGGTTGTTACATATGCAGTGGAACGTGAATAAACAAAGTGAAAGTGTGAAATATTGGCCTGTGAATATACAGCAGCTGAAGCTGTACCACGGCCGGTTCAGGACATATTTCAGGATGTAGGTGGGACAGTTAGAGGTCCTACCACCTACGCAGACGATTGACTCAGTCTCTGTGATCAGCTGATGCCTTTATTTGCGGTGTTAAAGCTCAGAAAAATGGACCTCCTTCTGTTTGGTGCATAACATGAAAATACTAATACTAAAACAAAATAAGTCTGAAAAATATATTTTTCGTGCAAATTTAATGCAGGAAAACAATGCTCCCAGTGTGTGAAGACCTTTATACTAAAGGTTTGAAAAATGAACAGCCTATAAAACCTCTGGTTTCCCAGGCACAGTACTTAATACAAATCAGCTGGTCCCTGCAAAACTTTATCTGCAGAAACAGCTCAATTAACAGAGAGCTCATAATCATGAATCTTGGATGATCAACTTAAGAAAAAAAACACTTTGTTTGTTGGTTCACCTGATTAGTGGAAATGACTGGTTTACTTCATTCTTCATTTAAACTGCGTCAGTGCAGTGTTCTTTTACCTTAACTGAAGTAACTCAGAAGAACAGTGTTTGCTTCTGACATAAATGGGAACTTAAAGTGCTCTAAACAGTTTTGTCACTCTGACACATTTAAATGTGTTGGTTTTGTTTGGTGCTTTCTGTGCTTTTTTTTTTTTTTTTTTTGATTGAGGGAATATTAAATAGTATAGTATACAGTATTTCTTTGTGGCAACTTTGTGCTCTTTGCAGTTATGTATTCTCAGTACTTGCTGTGTAACATGCACTGCGCCTGCTGTCAAAAGAAACAGCTTTTTATTCATGAGAGGCAATTAAAAATATCTATCTTATATTTCTTTAGTCTTGCATCAATATTGTATCATACTTTTATTTCACTTCATTTAAAAATGAAGGAGTGAGAGCACAGAGCACAACACAAACACTAACCTGCCTGTCACCGAAATAGGAATTGAAAGATTTTCAATGTGAAAGCAGCACATGTCTGATTCTGATCGTTAACCAAGAGCGTATCAGTTTTGAAATTTCAGAAAAGGACTGTAGTAGCAAATCTCAGCAGCTACATGATGGTTGTCAGCAGGTAGGAGAGAAGATACAGGAGATGCATATCACTGTGGGTAAAATGAATACACTGTACTTTGTAGACATTAACTTGCTGGTTTATATGTGACCAACAAATTTGGCAGATTTGCATTTCCACTGTGCCTCTGCAAGAATTTGCACGATATTATGTTGCTGGTGTGATGAATACATTTTGGTTATGTGTATGCCTCCTGCACTGTAGTGTGCTGCGATCAGAGCCTGTGATGTGGGTGCAATGTGGGTGGTTTTCCATATGACGAGGCAGCAAGATAAGAGCTGCTACTGACCTCCGTCATATGTTGAGGTTTGAGTTCACTCAGATATCTTGCAAGAAGTGTCTTGCCTGCAGGCCTTCATCTAATCAGCTCACTGTGATTACTGTTTTCTTTTACTATACTTAATTACTGCAAAAAGCTACACTTCCTGTATGGAAGCCCAAAGTAGCCAATATTGAACAAAAGATCATTATCATATTATGATGGCATTTTTCTAAATACACTGTTTACTACTATCACTCTCATGAAAAGTGACATAATTTAATAAAACGTGTCATGAAATAAATCATGAAATATCATCATGAAATAAAATGTAGCATTAGCATTAGCAGTATCACATTAACATCTTTTGAAAAAGGGTATGTCTATAATGATCTAACAATTCTATTCAGTACAACACACACACATGTATGTATAATTTCATCAGTATGAAGTAAATGAATATTCTATTTACTTGACTTTTTTGTTTGTTTGTTTGTTTGTTTTAAGAGCAGTTTCAGAATAAAAATCATTCTACTGGTTGTAATAGTGGAAAACATTTACTGTGTGATACACTGGAGCTACAGAACTCTAATTTCAAAAATGGTGCTTCCTCTCTTTTCACCCATGTGACTAACATGTTGAGCCAGTTCTCTGACGACACAGCTCAGTCGAGGGTGGATACATTAGCTTGGCCCCGTTCCCAGTCGCGCATACAATCAGACTTCAACATGCCAGCTAAACCATGCTATACACTTTTGACATTAGTTGTATACATTGCAGCCAATCACCTACCACTGATAAGTTTACCCGTTTAAATGGACGGAGACGTATGCATTTACACTGATAAATCTAATGCAAAAATGCAGCTGTGTGATAGGAAATGTGATTGTCACTGTCAGTTTGGATTTCTAGTGGTCTAAAAACTAGGGGAAGAGGAAGTGAGAGAGAAATGGAGAATGTGTGAATGTGTGTGCTGAAGACTGAGCTCAGTCTTGTGTGACTTTCTCTCACTTACAAGGAAAAAAAGTGCAAAGTTAGTCATTGCAGTGATGCATTTCAATTACTCACAATTAACTATTATGTTAAAACCTTGCTTAGTCATACATGTTTTGTCTTTCCTCCTTCCTCCCCTCCAGTCCTTCTGGCCCAGCCCATAGAGAATGAATGTATGGAGGGTTTGACATTGAAGATCACCGACTTCGGCCTGGCGAGAGAGTGGCACAAGACCACCAAGATGAGCACGGCGGGCACCTACGCCTGGATGGCCCCTGAGGTCATCAAGTCCTCCACCTTCTCCAAGGGCAGTGATGTCTGGAGGTGAGTGCCTGTGTGTGTTTCTGTGTGTGCATTAGAGTTTCAAAAGCTCAGGGATATTTAGCTGCTGTGTAATTTACAGTGGAATTCAGCTGAACCAAATCCAGGATTTTTATTATGTGCACAGGTGTGCTCAAAAGCCTGTGGTGCCCCTCATAATGTCTAAAAAAAAAAAGGGGATATGGATTGAGTCATGGCACCTAAAAGGCATAGTTCAACAGTTTGGGAAATAAATTTATTTGCTTTCTGTGAAATGAAAACGTTGATGCCACTCTTACAGTATATCTGTGCACTAGCTATAAAGCTAGGGTCTGCAGGCAATTATCCTAGCTTAGCATAAGGACTGACAGAAAGGGGAAGCAGCAAGCATGACCCTGTCCAAAGTTAAAAAAGAAATCCACCTACCACCACCATATATAAATATGTACAGTATATTTAACCATGATGCTGTGCATAAAGTTTGAGAGTACTAATACTGTAATGTTAATGTGTTATCTAGAGATCACTTTGAACCCAAAGGTCACAGGTTGTCTCCATAACAGCTGACATTATTGTGTCACCAAACCAGAATTTTGTCTCCTGACATTTGAAAATCCCATTACTTGATCATGAGCCAATAAAAAAAAGCAAGTCTGACAATCCCCTTTTTAATATCACCAGTCTCTGATAAGAGTTGCTTTCTGACTAACAGTAGTGTTTCTATGGCGACAGGGATGTCTCTGATTGCATAGGATTTACAAAGCTCGTAGATAGTGCAGCATTTCACAATAGTGACTGGTAATGAAGCACATATATATTTTGTAGTTGCTGCAAAAACTGACTGCTAATAGTCAGTCCACCTTAAAAATGTGTCTGGTCCTTTTTACTTTTCCAACTTTTGAGTCACACCAGTGTAGCCACCCTAGAAGGGATGTTTAAAAGGAATTTCAGATAAACTGGGAGTGTGGAGTTTGAGAGATGTACATATGTATGTCCTCCAACTTTATGAAAGAGCAATATTAAAACTTCACTCTTTTGTACCACTCATCTGGTGTTCTGGAGCGGGACAGTGGAGCTGCTGCAGACGACTGTGGACAGACAGTGTGATAGAAATAGAGGGGAAGGGGTGAAAGTGCACAGAAGAAGTGAAAGGGGGGGGGGGGCGGCAATGATGAAGAGATGGAGGGACAGAGTGATAGATTGCAGCAAGGCCGCCGCAGCCATGTGACGGCGTCTCTTCAAAGAGCTGCTCTGTGCTTTGTTGTGGGACATGTGTGCTGCACACTGTCCCATTGTCTCCAGTATAGACAGAGAAGGAGGCCACACACCAGACCTAACCACAGCCCTTTATCTGGGAATAGTTCTATGTGTGTGAGTGTGAGTGTGTGTGTGTGTGTGTGTGTGTGTGTACATATCTGTGTGTATTTGGCCCCATCTATACAGAAAGAGAAGAGTCCCTTGATTATGGTTTGTGGTTTTATGATAATGACTTAAACAACTGTGTGATTTGTTGAGAGGGGATTCATGATGGTATTTAAGTGCTGTATATGAATTTACATTTGGAATGAAGCAAGCAGGGGTGTTTTTACTTGGCAATGGGGAAATATTTAAATAGTTTATCAAAGCAATAACATGTTCACGGCTTTGTCGCATTGTGGTTATAGCAGTTACCCTCATATGCTATGGTTTCATTTTAATCCCGTGGATTTGGACCATCTCATCCATTCTTAAAGGGTTCTTGCACACCCATACAGAGCCTATGTGAAACCAATTGAGCATGCTGTTACAGAGAACCTTTTTGAAAGCGTCCTTGAGAACATCAAAAAGGATTCTGCCATGGTGCAAGCTACTTAAGTAATTTTGTGGTACTTTAAGGAACCCGGTTTAGTAAGAGTGTACTGTATCTTACTACCCTAATGGGCTTGCTGCCATCTCACTATCTCACCCATACATCCTCTCAGTTTCCATCTCCCTTGTCTATCGACAACAAACCCACGCAACCTCATTTTCACAGCAATCACTGCACAATCTGGAAAACAGCAAAATGAGCGAGTAGCAGGCGGGCAGGCAGGCAGCCCTGCTCTGAAAATGAAGGGTAATCTTTGTTCTACTATTCTTTCTCATTTGTCCACGGCCGCTCGTCTCCAAAGCTGCCACGCGGAGACGACGACCGCCTCGGGGTGAGCCGACGAGCAGCGTTTCTGCACAGTCACAGTGTGTGGAAGTTGTAATTAAAGAACTAAATAAAAAAAGGCTGCGGCCTGCGCTCTCCACTTAGCGAGCCTCCACAGTGCGTTCAGTCAGGTCCGGGCGAGGGCTAATTGACAGTGTGGGAGATCCAAGTCCTGCACCATGCTTCATCTTCTTAGGACACAGGGCTGCTCCCCATTGTGTGGGCTCAGAAGTCCTGTGTGTGCCTGTGTGTGTGTGTGTGTGTGTGTGTTTGTGTATTTGTGTTTGTACACGCTCTGCATGCATGAGTTCACACTGCTTTGCAAGCACGTGTTTCATCAAGCAAAAAAATATTCCACTGCACAAATGTGTCTTGGTTCTGTATTGTCAGTGCTATGATAATGAATGCGTATATGGAGGCATAATGTGCTATGCAAAGCAAGAGGTAGAGCTGAAGTTACTCTTTTACTTGAAATTCATCATTAAACATCTACACACCATCGAAGTGTGTAAAGGTGTTATAGCTCAAAGCTAAAAGAGATATTGTCCTTTAAAAAGCATCATATAGAGTATTTAAATATTATCAGTATATATTTTAACCACCTATAATCTCAGTTAACTAAAATAAACTTTAAGTTGCATTATTTGTTTCATATTAACAAAGGGTCATAGCTCATAGTGGTGAACCCACGGACAGCTGCCTCGTGCCTTTATGGAGCCTTTTAGCCTCTTTCAGCTCATTGTTTTGGTTCTGCGACCTGCAGCTCTGGTTCAGTCTCACTGCCCTCATCAACCTACTTTCCTGCCACTGCAGGCAGCTGCTCTCACAAACCCATTATCTTCCCAGAGCCAGACAGTAGACAGGCACAGTGTGCAACTAGCCGGTGAACATAGTGGAGCACGTAGCTGCTAAAGAGACACATATTTCTCTCAGGAGTTTGTGTGGAGCTAAAAGCTTGCATTCATCCAGCCAACACATTGACAGCTTTATAATGGTGTGTTTTCAGCTTGGTCCACCTCCCTGAAGTGGTCGAAAAACTGGATTAATGCAGCTTTAGAGCAATTATGATATTCCAGACTTTTGCACCCCCTCGTGGTTATATATCAAAAAATGACTGCGTTAGACCCATAGATCTGTTCCGCAAACAATGAGTTGAATGATCTGCAAGCAACACACTAGTTGCACTAGCTGTCGCTGGGATTTAAGATAATCCTGGTGCTGGTAATTGAAGACTTCTTGAGCTGCTTTTGCAGTAAAGGCCATGATCAGCCATGATGCTATTTACTGGAAGGCTTTTACAAGGAAGCAGCTGCAGAATATTTATTTTGCACTAATAGCTTACGGTTATGAAAACATGCTCACATGGCAGGTGATGATGATTGTAAATGATTTATTCTGCAGCAGTTTAATTTAGATTATTGTCCGTTTATTCAAATATATTTAAAATGCTGATAGCTAAAGCTACACAGGTTTGTGTTGCAAAATACTGTGTAGCGCAGCTTGTTCCAGGATATATACTGTGTCTAATTTTTCTCTGGATGTACTGCCTCATGCCTTGTTGTGTTTGTTTTTTCCCTCCAGCTATGGTGTTCTGCTGTGGGAGCTGCTAACAGGAGAGGCACCCTACAAAGGGATTGATGGACTTGCTGTCGCCTATGGAGTCGCTGTCAACAAGCTCACCCTGCCCATCCCTTCTACGTGCCCCGAACCCTTTGCTCAGCTCATGTCAGGTAGGGCACGTGTTTGTATGCGTAGAAAAGTAACTGAACCGGCACTGTCAAGGCTGCAACTTTCAGTTCGGTGGTGTGAGAGCACTCTTGCGTGAGATCATTGGCGTCCCCGACACACTCTCTTTCCATTTCCCTAAAGCTGGGTTGAAATTGAGAAAACAAATTCCTGTATGCTAATAACCCGCCCGTGGAGAGGAAGTGTTTCGTGCTGGAGCTGCCAATATGTTTTCAGTTGTTCACGCTCCTCCTTTGTTAAGTTTCAAGTTGAAAAGAAATGTCACCTTGGTCCTTTCTAAAATGCTACCAGCCTGTAGTCCTCTTTGTTCCGAATGTACATTTACCAAATAGCAGACATGTTACACACTTGCCATTTAGCACTTTCTCTTGATGTCAGCTTGTTTTTTTTACAGTTGTGTTTTTTTAAAAAAGAAGCAAGATCAGTTCACAAAACCACCGATAGCCACCTCAGAGGATTAATTAATTATCAGATTGGTTTTTGATCTCCTTGTAAAGCCCAAAGTGCTGCAGCAATTATGCGAAATCCCCCATAGCAAGTTAATTAAGCGTACCACTTTGAATCAGCGATTAACTTGTCTCTAGATTATGTTCACACACGCTCGCACAAGTGCCTGAAATATGTGTAAATAAAATTGTAGGCATTGCAGGATATTCATTCACCATGAAGCATCCAACTGAGCAGGTCACCTGGCCTCATTTCAAGTCTTAAAATTTTAATAAATACCTTTTAATAGATAAAATTGGGTCTTTTTTTTTTTTAGTGCAGATCAGTATGTCAGAGGATTATGGTGAATCAGCGAGTGACTTCCTTCTTTCAGGTCCCTTGATTCAAGAAAACTGTTGAAAGAAGTGAAACTGTACTGGAAACAAGTGAATTGTCTGATTTGTCTTGTTTACTGTCAGATTTTTCCATTTGTTTTAAGGAAACACGATTTTACGACTCGGTAGCAAACTAAATCAAATTCTTTGTAATCGAAGCACATGGCAGGATTTGAATTTTTCCAGCACAAAACTCCTTAATACTTATTTTTCTCTGCTTTAGCCCACTGCTTATTTCTATTATTTTGTGTCGGTATGAGGACACCTATGCGTTCATGCCTAATAAACTGCAGCTGTACAAGTAATGACCCCCAAGAGTGCAGGTCTATAACTGAAATGCTGCACTGTGGAGCCTGGTGTGTGACTGTGTCCGCTGTACGTGTGACAGAGTGCTGGGACCAGGACCCCCACCGCAGACCCAATTTCAGCTCCATCCTGGCCCAGCTGACGGCCCTGGAGCAGCAGGTGAAGGATGATATGCCCCAGGACTCCTTCCACTCCCTGCAGGAGGACTGGAAACTGGAGATCCAGGACATGTTTGATGAACTCCGGGCTAAAGAGAAGGTGAGAGTCTGGTCGAGTAACCATTTGTGTGCCTCTTCTCATCCAACGATCCATTCGTCTGTCCAGGATCCTAATTTGTTGCTGAATTTCTGTACTGTTTAGTTATACCATTTAGTGTAAATGAAGCCATGTCACTGAGAGCCACGGTTGATCAGCCAAGATATTAAAGCATAAAGATGACCGAGGTCGTCCAAGGTTGTTAGCATTTGTGCATTGAGCATTGTGGGAAAGAGAGGGAACTGTTCATGCCATTACCAAACCTGTTTAGAGAGACAGGTTTGACATCACAGTCACACTGATCTTATATCCATCTGAGCAAACCATTTGTTAACTGATGATGTGTCTAATGAATGAAAAGCAAAATAACTCATCAAAGATCATATTTTAACTGCAAGATAAATCATGTCCTGCAATTTTGCCTAAAAAAAAAAAGCACAAACCTACTAATATCAAACTGTAAAGTAATTTAAAATGCATAAGATATTATAAATACATATAACTAGCTGCTGTTTTTGCCATCGTTTGACTTTTTACATCATTGAGTCATAACTGAAAGTTAAAAGCAGCACATCGCAGAAACATATTTTCAGTTTTGCTCATCTTACTTTGAACTTTGTTTTCATTTGGAGGAGAAGCCCATATACTCAAACCTGTACCTTGAAATCAAATACTAATCTGCGGGACATCAAATAAAATGTCATACAGCAGTTGTGAGTCATCTTGCTTTAATGCTGATGAAAGGTTTCATTGCAACCAAACTCTCCAGCATCTCATCTCACTGTCACCCAGGAGGAGATGAGACCTCCTCCTCACCTCTTTCATCCACTTGCCTTTTCTTCCTCCATCAGGAGCTGCGGTGCCGCGAGGAGGAGCTGAAGCGAGCGGCTCTGGAGCAGAAGTCCCACGAGGAGTTCCTGCGGCAGCGCGAGCAGCAGCTGGCCCAGTGGGAGCAGGACGTGTTCGAGCGCGAGCTCAGCCTCCTCATCCTCCACCTGAACCAGAACCAGGAGAAGCCCAACGTCAAGAAGAGGAAGGGCACCTTCAAGAAGCACAAGCTCAAGTGCAAGAACGGCGAGAAGATCAGCATGCCCCAAGGTGTGTGGGGGGGTGTGTGTGTGTGTGTGTGTTTCTTTTAGTTGTCGCAAATCAGCTATTAGTTGGATTGTGTCAGCCTGCAGTCTTGACGTGAAATCCCATTTCAAGGGCCATTACTGGCTCAGTCTCAAGAAGCAACAAAAACAACAACAACAACAAAAGTAAAAAAATAAAAAATACAAGAGAGCAGAGAAGAGGAGGTGAGGGAGGGAGTGTAGTGGTGCAACTGTTGTAATTTTGTTGCTCGGCTTTGCTGAAGGTTCCATCAGGGCTGGACTCATGTAGCTGTAAAGGCTGATATTTGAGGAGGACTTTGAAACTGTTTACTCATATTTTCAGCAGCAGAAGTGCACAACGTGAGAACTCTCTGACAACAATGTTCTCTTACAGTTTATTCTGAAAAAGTCCCTGAAACAACACTCAGACCACAGTTAGACACTGACACGACTCACACACTGATCCAGTAAAAGGTGGATCACAGGTCTGACGTGCTGATATCTGCACTGACCAACACGCTCACTTTCATACTCAGCTGGCCGCTGTTTCTAATGTGTCCTCTCCCATCACAAAGTCACACAGCCTGCTGCTGTTCACATCCAGTGTGTTTCAGTGTGTGAGTGTATTTTGGGCTGAGCAAGCATGCGTAAATGCACTGTGTGTGTGTGTGTGTGTGTGTGTGTGTGTGTGTGTGTGTGTGTGTATGTGTGTGTGTGTGTTGTGGTTAGGCCTTTCCCAGCAGCAGCAGGGCAGTGATGTGGTGGTGGGGGGGTTGATGAGAGGGGAGAGTGAGCCAACCACGCCTCAACACTTCCTGTCTATGGATACAATGTTGGCTGGCCTCTCTCACTTTCTTGCTCTCATTCTATGCCTCTCTCTCTCTCTCTCTCTCTCCCTCTCCCTCCCTCTTTCTTTTTAGGTGTCCTTCTCTCACTGGTTTTTCTCCTGCTCCTCTCCCCTCTAGCTCCCTAGGCACTGTTTTTATTCTCCTTCTAACCATATCGGCCATACTCCTGTTCTTTTTTCTCTTCCTTTCTACACCAATATTATTATTATCTTTTCCTTCATCCAGTGTTGCTCTTGCACTTTGTACCCTGTGGAGTTACTTATATATTATGCTTTATCCTGTATTCTCTGTAAGTAGATATAAACAAGAACATTGCTCGGATATTCTTATTTAAGACTTAGGATTTAAAGGTTTTGTTTGGTACAATATTTGCAGAAAGGCTAAACTGGAAAATAAGGATTAGAAAAAGAAATATAAAGGATAAAAATTGAAGGATAAAAGAATTGAGGCTTTTCAGTTGCATTACAAATTTGGGTCTGTCATGGTTGTATAGAGTCTGAATATACAGAGAAAGACCTAATTTAGGCCAGGCTAGATAGCTCAGTTCCAGTTGCATTTTAAGTAAAACTGAATATTATTATAAATATAAGTAGTCAAAATGTATACTTTTTAAAAATCTTTAGCAAGGTTACTGCTCTGAAACACTGTGTAGCTTGAATCTGTTCAGCAAACCTGAGAAAAATATTAGTTTTTTTTTTTTTTTTTTTTTTTTTGCTAGCTAGCTAGATTAGCTAAAACACTATTTGGCACTAATAGTGTTTTGCAAACAAGCAAATACTAGCTAATGGTAGTAGCTGCTTACAATGGAACCTGGTATGTGTGTGTCCTTGAATGAATCACATGTACAGTAGAGTTATCATGACATCATGATTAATTCATTATGTCAAATGAATGACCTCTTTCCTTTGTCTGCTTGATATCTCGATAGACCACAGCATGTATATTGTCACTTAATAAGTAATTAAGAACATAATTCTGTCATTCAGAAACATAATGAAAGAAGAAATAAGAAACAAGCTACAAAGACAGATCAAAAATATATATATATATATATATTATATATATTAGGTGCACGTACATTAATTTGAGGTAATGGTTCATAATATGAGGGCATGAAATCTGTGGGAACGATTTATTTGAAATTTTCCCTCCTGCTACCCACCAGGCTGTGAAGCTAACTATTAGCACTGTTCATTTGTACTGTCAGCAGCAAATCTGTGGTAAAGCTTTCCCTCAGTTATATCAAGATGCTCAAATGACTGACTCAGTCAGTATAATTATTTTGTCCCTTGAAATGACTGATGTCTTTTCCTGAATCTGTGATTTGTGCCCTTGAACTGAATTAAGTCCTAATAGTAACATTGCTATCTTTATTCCATTTGATTTTCTTGAGTGTTATTTTGATCTGCCTCAGGGTTTTTATTCTTAAATTCAATGGTCATCTTTAAAATCCTTTAAATATATTTGGCAAGATAGCACTCATAGTTCTGCCCTGGAATGGATGATTTAAAGCTCACTGGACATGGCGGAGGTGTACACTAAAAGGTTGATTAAGGAGTTTGAAAGCCTGATTTAGTAATTTTACACAAATCATTAATTCAAAAGGAAAAAAAAATAAGTAATCCCTTTTGGGCATAAATGACTAGTTTTAGGGAATGATTTAACAAATTCGTCCCTCCTGACACTTACTGAACTAGCATTCTGTTAGCCACAGCTAGCAGTTACTTCCTAGGGAGACAATTAAATGGCAGTTCCCAGTCAAACACAGCACAGAAATTTGCCACTAAATTTAAGAATACTGAAATCTTTCTACATGGCTAAGTTTTATGTCTCTTCACAGCATTTGTTACTAAGTTGAGAACATGTATTGCACTGAATTTCCACTACTGTGAAAGCCAGTATAGGCTGTTTTGGAGAAAAAAGGAAGCTTAAAAAAGGTGTTGCAACCTTCAAAACAACTGACAACTCCTCAGCATATGAATGTGAAGTAGAGCAAGGAAACTCAGACTTGTGTGTGTATTCTGGTTGGTGTCTGCCATCCAGCTGGTCTAACATCTGTCCTTGTGTGTGTGTGTGTGTGTGTGTGTGTGTGTGTGTGTGTGTGCATTGCAGATTTCATCCATAAGATAACAGTGCAAGCATCCCCAGGCCTGGAGAAGAGGCGCAACTCTCCTGATTTGGGTTCAGGCTCCTCGCCCTCCTTTCGGCCCACGTTTCCGCGCAATTCAACGTGAGTGCAGTCATTTTTCCTTTGGATATACACACGTGTGTGTGCTTCCAGAGACATTTTGAAAACCAAAGAATGTTGGATTTCTGGCCTTCTTGCATGCACACAGACTCTGTTGCAACATAACATCTCTCAGTTTCCAGTACTCTCTTTCATGTGCTCTCAACCACCCACTCGTCTTCTTTGTCTTCCCCTGTTTCCCTGTGGGCCCCCTCTCGCTCTCTCTACCCCTCCCTGGCCTTACTGCTCTCTCTCTCTCACACACACACCCTTTTCCCTTTTCAATAGTCTGTTCCAGTCCAAATATTATCTGACTTCCTCTCAGCGGCTCAGCACTTCTCAGCAGCTTTTTTCCACTGCAGCCCTGCTCTGCTCCCCCTGTCTGCAGTGAGCACAGTGTTGCAGCGGGGGGAGCCATTGAGCTTTATTTTCCAGGCAGGAAGCCTCCACAGTTTTATATGCATGTAGTGGCTACAGTGCGGTTGACTGAATTAAAAATAAGCTGGGAGGAATTCATTGCTCCAGGAGAAGGGGTTGAGAAGGGTTGCAGCAGCGGCAGAGATTTACAATACTCTTCTGCTTGTCAGGCTCTTAGACAAACGCCCCGAGATCGCTTCCCTTTGGAGGGAAATTGTAGGCAGTAGGTCACGGGGCGTCTTAACAAAACCCAAAAGGAAATTTGTGGTTCAGCAACAGGCAGGGAAAGGGATTTTTCGAAACAATTACCACCGGGAGTTGACATAAAAGCACAAATTGCAGTGAAACATTTATCTGTAAAAGTGGTTAGTAAACCCAAAACATCTGCCAGCTTCATTTATTCATTAAATAGAGGGATGGTTTTCTTTACTTCCTAATGACTCTCCTTAATGGCAATCACTAAGCCATGAGTGTGCCTGTCATTAAAATGTGTTTAGTGGATATTTATGCTTGCCCTCTCAGTAGCAAGCAGTGATTTATTGCAGGGGCCTCCCAAACTTATTTGTCTAGAGAACTGCCAAAATGATTTGCATTAGGCCACAGAGCGCCATTCAACGAGATTTTTGTTCGATTAATACAAATTAGTAAAGGGGAGCACAATGAAACCTACAGAATAATCGTTTTAGAAATAAATTGTCTCATCCAGCTGAAGTCTACTGAATTAGATAACAAGAAAATTAAACTGTCCCATCATTTTTCAGGGACTTTTTGAACTCTGGCGTTGTAACAGTTAGCATTTTTAGCATCTCAATAGGCTGGCAGCATATGGATACTGCTTACTCAAGCCTATATGCTATCCATTTTAGCCAAGCTAGTGGCGTAGCTTTAGGCATGGTATTGCCTGTTAGTTGTCCCACCGCTTTGCTCCTGAATGAAATATCTTTTATTACCTTTGATACAACTTTTGCATTATTGGGATGGAATTTGGTAGAGACACCAATGGTCTCCGAAGAATGAATCCTACTGACTTTGGTGATTCCCTGACTTTTCCTTTAGCATCACCCTCAGGCTAACATCTTCACTAATTCAGTTACTTCAGCAATGTTGGTATGGCCACTGTGAGTATGTTAGCATGGTGACATTAGCATTTAGATCAAAGCTCTGCTATGCCCACCGTAGATACAGCAGACTCTTAGCCTTGTTGTTTCATATAGAGCAGAAAATGAATGTCAGCTTTATTATTCTGTATAACAGAAGTAGCCGTGCAGTTTTAATCTCAACATAGGGCAGCTGATGAGTCGAGGAGAACTGGGAAATATAGAAAAATATTACAGCCATCAAAACATGTTCCATCAAAACATATTACAAAAGGGAAGGAGTGTTTACAGAGGAAAATGCTGGGAAAGGAGATGTTTTTCAAGCCATGGTTTGATCTTGATGAAATTGCAACACTGACACAATCAACTGACCTATGTGCTTACTTTGAAAAGCATCGTGCTGGAGAGTGACGGGAGACAAAGTGCATGAGCCAGGCCTCCAGTGTAATAGAGGCCAAAGAAAATAATACAACTTGTCTATCCAGAGAGCATATTTACTCTTCTGAAGCTGAAATAAAATGACATGAATGGGGGGAATCACTGGGAATAAGCAGCACCACAACGGCTTCAAAGTTTTCTCCTTGCTATTTGCCAGCGCTTTTCAGTCGTGTCTGTATCCCACTTTTGTCTCTTCCTTTGGCTAACATGTTGGGTGCTATGTTTTTTTAGAGGTGTGATTGAAGTCAGTCTGTTGCAAGGTGTTGTGTCAGGAAGCCCAGCCTATATGCTGCGCGTGACTAAACGTTTACACGCTGTTCACACACGTTGTGGCAGCACAAGCTACTTGGTGCAGAAGGCAGTGGGGTGCGATTTAGTGTTAGAGCCTGGGAATCGTGTGAAATCCCTTTTTATTTTGCACGCTGCACTTCCTGTTATCTCCTCTCAGGTGACTGAACTGTAAACTTTTTGGAGGTTACCCATTAGACTGAATACACATAATGAGGAAATCAGTACTCAAATATATGAGCAGAAAAGGTACATTGAAGTTTCATGAATTGTAGCTGTAACAGGAGCCAGCTAAATGTCACTGTGTTGGAGATGATTGTAGACCTGCCTTAATTGTTGGTGAAACCTATTCTCACTGCATTAGAATACAGCCAGGCAGTTTGGATACTGATGATATGCCAGCTGATATTAAATACACCTTGTTTCTTTCTTCCCTTTTTCTCTGCAGTCAGTCCCAGTGACAACAGCCGGACATTTGGGCTCAGCCCGGTCTGGCCCCTAGAGGCCCCCTCTCTCAAACAAGCCAACGGAGACCTGAGGTTGTGCCCCCACTGGAGGCCTCAGAGCCCGAAAAGTCCCAAAAGCCCCAAGGTCCTGCGCCTTAGTCCCCAAGAAAGCAGGTACAGCAGGGGCTGCCCTTTTCTTTTACATGTTAACATTTAAGGTATACAAGAACTTGATTACGCTAATCTTAATTCAACGCCACGCTTAAATGTTTTTTGAACTTCTTGTGGCTTTACAGTCTCTCGATGAGAGCCAAGCTCCTGGAATCAGACAGCAATGAGAACGGAGAGTCCAAGGACGACTTTGAGGAGTACAGACCTTCTACCCCAACCCCTCCCACTGCTCAGAACGGTATCCAACGCCCTCCATCACCAGCCTAACCGCCAGTCGCGTCTTCCATTAGCCGCTGTTATAATTCACACTGGCATGAGTGTGAATTATAAATAGAAGCTAAATGAATAATAAATGCACTGAGTGTCTCTTTCTCCTTCTCTGTCTTTTTAAAACTTAAAAAAACATTTTTCTCTCTTCGCAGGCTCCTCAGTGAAGGACAGCCTGCGGCTTCCTCTACCTCAGGGAGACTCGGGCAGCGAGGAAGGGGGTTCTTCCCCGGCTGGCTCCCCCAGGCCTGAGAGGGGTTCCCTCAGTAGCCTGATTAAGAGCACCCACCGGGCCCTGCTCGGCGGTGGCTCTCTCCTGGCCTCCGTAGGACTGGGTCGCTGCCTCGATATTCCCCCAAGGGTGCCCCCTCGAACTAACCCCCCTCTTGAGGACCGCACCCCCTTCGAACTGGAGATCTCCTCCCCAAAACCCCTAATTTCAGACCCCCCAGTAGTGGACGATCTCATCACCTTCTCCACCTCTGAGTCGCTCCCCAGACCGCTCTTGGATTTAGCTCTGCAGTACCAAGAACTTAAGCCCTTGCCCCTGACTCCGCCACCACCGAACCCTCGTGAGAGGAGCGGCCACCGGACGCCACAGAGTCCGCAGAGTCCCAGGACCCTGCGGCACGACAGGACCAACCCAGGGGAATGGACCCCGAGTTCCCATTCGACCAATGGGGAGACGGGCTGTGAGGCTTGGGAACACAGAGCTGACAGGAGGAGGAGGTCCAGCCAAGGCCTGCACACCTCTCAGCTAGGTCAGTCTGAATCAGTTTTTTCACCTTAAAGGGACATTCCACCAATTTTACAATTCACTTTACTAGTCACAACTAGTGACCCATGACTAGTTAAGTCCAACAAAGTTACTCAGATGACATCACCTGGGGCTAAAGTCAGGATATCTCAACCTCTGCTGCTTTGATTTTCTTTTTATTTGTCTTCCAACTTTAAGAAAGTACAATCATAAACTGCTGGAGAGTCTCTCCTCCAGATTGGATCTATGATTTTGTTTTTAATTTAGGTTCATGATTTATAAGAGCACTTATCATGTTTTAGGAGGCTTCACACTGACACTGAATCCAGCTTTTACCTTGAATAATTGGCCTCGTCATCATGACAATGTTTCCTCATAGTTCTTGCAGAATTACTATTGTGCCTTTTTTTTTTTTTTTTTAAACAAGATCTTTCTGGCTCAAGAGCAGCCTCAGTGCTGCACAAGCTTTTTCATTTACATCAAAGCTCGTCTCTAGCTATTTGCATATCTCAGGTAACAGCTGGCCCTCCATACTTCACTGCTAATTCTCGCTAAGCAAAGCTAGCATCCAATCTTCTGTTGTTTTCCCTCTTTCAAGTCAGAGTTTTCTTTTATTGCAAAGTTAGACATGAATGCAAAACATCAGGCAGAGCAGCTGAGGTCACTGCAGCCTGAAAGTGCTGGATTCAGAACGTCTGATAATCTATTCTTGACTTCACTGACACCGCAGAGTCTTTCTGGCCACCTCCTCAGAATCTCTCCGGGGTTTGGCTGGAGCTCAGCAGTGCATCCTGGGTGTATTTACAGTGCGGTTTTGTGGAGCCTTCATATCGAGATATGTCAAATGTGTGCTTATATATTGTTGTAAAGTTGCATACATGACACATAATAAAAGAGCACATTCAAGAGGGATTAGCATTCATTTTCCCCCTACACAATTACAAGCAAAAATAGGCAATGTTCAGTCCTGGTGTGGCATATTTACACTTTTGTTTAATTCATGTAAACGTCTTGCTAACAGATATTATCTGTGTATCAGCAGCACTTTCATGCACAGTACATTCACATGTTATTCTCAAAGACTAATATGCATTTCTTAGAAGCACTGACACAGTTTGGAGCTGTAATGACGGAGGCGTGGGTATTGGTTGTTTTAAGAGCGAGTGGGCTTTACGATGGCTTTAAGAGTTCCCTCTGGTAACATTTCACACTCTATATCTGGTCCGTTTGACTCACAAAGCCTTGGATTCTCCACAGAGAGGTTCTTACAGCTCTGCCCCCCCCCAGGTACCGAGCAGACATGCCTCGCCTGTTCCGCCGCTAACAGCCGTAATCTCACAAACCGCATGCGCTCATTACATTGGGCGCGCAGAGGCGAAAAGCCACACATAATTAAACAGTGAGTGTTTTTACTAAACATCTTATTATGTTTATTGAGTGTAATGACTCAGGCTCAGATGCATAGACAGACTGCCACAAGGTTGCTGGCTGTGAGCGTGTGCTTGAAAGAGGGAGATGAATTCGGAGGATTCCTTCACTGGTGTTTTCATCCGCTCTCATGTGACTCCTGATTGCTCTTTCTTGTCAGCCGAATGGCTTAGCAGGCTCAGAGAGTTTCTGTTGATGTAAATAATGCCATTTGGCAGACGCATCACATTTGGAAATAGCAAATGTTCATTCAAGCTGATTTATTCAGAGTTTGATGTTCCTGTCAGTGCTAATTTACACTTGCTGCTTGCAGCTCTGTCAACTAGTTACACAACACTATGTTATACTTAATATAGACTAATTGCATCAGCAGTCTGCGCTGGTGATTGTTCATTTCTTTTTGCAACAATAATCTACCACTTTCGTGTTTCTGTTTGGATCAGTTTCATATCACAGACCTATGTATTTTGCAGAATACATTAGAACAAATGCAGGAGTCAGATTGGATAGGAATGCATCAAAGAGCGCCAGAGCAACACAACAGCAGTTGGAGAGTAATTTTCCAAATTAACAATTAAAGCCTCCTCAAGCAAGAAAATGAAGGACAGGATGATGAAGATGTTTAATATGTTGAATATTCAGCCTTTTGCTCAGGTTGTGTCTTTACTTAAAGGGAACGTGTCCGTTTGCTTATGAAGGAGAGTGCAACCTGTGAAAACAGTTGTATAACGTCCTCTGTGGTTCTGAAGGAGCTTTCTATTGGACCAAGAAAATAAGAAAGTCATCTTTAGTTGAACTAGTTTAAAATTTGACCACAAACCTAAACCTAAAGTTCGAATGAATTAAGCTTTTGAGTTGTATATATCAGATATCTTGGCCCTAGCTGTCTCTCTAAAGTCTAATTGTAAATGGATGAAATGCCCCTTCAATGGTTTTTCTCTCTGTTCTTTTCAGTTTTGGACCTGCCCTTGTGCCAAGACACACAGGACTCTGATGACAAGCCTTCAGTGCCCTATTCTCTCCTCCCCAACCCCGCCCTCTGGAGCCCCAAAACCCGCCGCCTAGAAGTCAGCGTCATCCCCCGGCCCCGCCCGTCCCCGATCCGCCCCCGCATCGACCCCTGGAGCTTCATCTCGGCCGGCGGCGGGAACTCAGGAGGAGGTCGCAGCCCCAGCCGCTCGGACAGCGCCCATCTGGGCTACCAGCCCTCCCCCACCAACCCTTTCACCAACTGCGACCCGTTCCCGTCACCAGACTGTGACCCATTCACCCTCAAAGCCGACCCCTCGAGCAGCTCGGACACAGCCTCGCCCTTTGACCCCTTCTCGGCTCCCTTTCCCACGTCCCGCTCTGCCCCGTGCTCCACCAACGGCTCGCCCACGCTACCCTCGTTCCGCATAGCACCCCTCAACCCAGCTGACTCGCCCCTGATCGACCTGGGCTGGGCCGCCTGCAGCAAGCCCCTGGATGGCACCAAAGAGAGAGCTCACCCCCGCAGGACACTGGGGCTGAAGCCCTTCAAGTCCCCGACGCAGCTCAGAGACGACAGATTCTAAGCCCGGGCCTCGTCTGTGGCCCTTGGCCAACTCACTTACGGATGTTAAAAAGTGCGGTTTTTATCACAGGAACACAGTCCAGGACCATTTCCACTACTATGCCCTACATCTTAAAGGAAAGGTGGTACATTGGATTGTGGGATAGTTACCTGTGAACCAATAGCTGGTGCCCATTTCATTCTCCCTCTCTATCTCTGTTTCTCTATCCCTTTGAAGGAGCAGAACACAGATCACTAGTCCCATCTTCAGATTCTATCAGACTGCTCATATCACCTGCTTTCATCTCCCCCTACCTTTGAAGCATTGTGACAATGCAGAGGTGGATAAGGCGACTTGCACAGCTTCATCTGCCTCTACCTCTCTGCAGACTGAAAGCATTCAGGACAACGGAAAATTGGAGTGCCTTATTTCGTGAAGTGTTTTTAATATATATCTTTTCAAGGTTCCTTGAATGGTTAATCTGGTGCGTAGGGAAGATGCTATGAATTTGGCTTAAATTTGCAAATCAGCTTAGCATTGCTGTGGAAGAAAATGTCGTCTGCGTGTGCGTGCGTGTGTGCATGTATGTCTAGACTCATTGTTCAAGGAAAGCTTACTGTTGTGTGTGTGTGTGTGTGTGTGTGTTTTTCTTTTTTTCTTTTTTTTTTTAAACAGCCTCTGCCTGTTGCATTATGGGAGAAAGCACTCAGAGTGGATATTCTAGGCCACTCATGAAATCCAAGACAAAACCATGACCCAGGCATTCCACTTGGAAGCAGATAACATTCCACTCACATTCCCCGGGAAATGCCAGGGATTGGACAGATTCATTGGGTTGGCAGGCGACAGAGCACAGGAAACAAGACGGGGGAGCCCTCTGCATTCCCTCCATATGCCAAAGAATGCCACTGTGACGGTGTAAGGGCTGGGACAAAAGAGTGTCTGCAAATAAGTTGTTTTTACCTCCACTGAGTGCCAGACGGGTGGGTTTGCCACACTGGACGATACAGAGAGAGACGAGACAATCGCAGATAGTATTTAAACATGACTTTAATATACTTTTCTGTGGTTATTTGACGTATTTGACACTATCCAGATTGTCTTACCACCACCCGTCTGATGCTTTAGGAAGGTTCAACCAAAAATTAGTATTTGCAAATACCACAGTACAATAGATATGGACGCTTCATTGAATACTTCATTTGTACAGGCTGCCAGAGTAGGAGTAGCCTCACAAAGCCAGTCCACAACTTCACTGTGTCTTCCATTTCACATCTCACACTCCTCTCCTTCACCTGCCTGGACAAATGCAGCACTCACTCAGCACTCTGCGGCTGTCATTAGTCCTCTCCACCAACTAGAAAAACTACTGTGCTTGTTCTGGAAATGTTATATTTCTCCCAAACTGATCCAGCACAAAAAAAAAGGTTTGAAATTCATGTTTCACATTTTTCCCCTGTGACACCTAATTTTAAAGGAGTAGTTTGACATTTTGGGGAATGCACTTCTTGCAGAGATAAGAAGATTGACACCACAGTGTCATATCTGTCCGTTCAATATGAAGCTGGAGCCAACAGCTGGTCAGCTTAGTTTAGCATAAAGACTGGAACCACTAAAGCTCACTGATTAACATGTTGTACCGAATCTCATCTCATCTCAGCTCTCCTGAGACTTGTCGTCGCCGTGAGGTTGCCAGGCAACCAGCTGAAACTCCTGTAAAACTGCAACTTAATGTTTTTCACCTTGGTTTTTCAGCTGATTTAACAAACATGATATGACATGTTGACTAATGAGCTTTAGAGTTTCTGGTAGGTACATTTCATTACCTTTGGACAGAGCCAGGCTAGCTGTTCCCCCCCGTTTCCAGTCTTAATGCTAAGCTAGGCTAACCATTTCCTGATTCCAGCTTCGTAGTTACACAAGCAAGCAAATGAGCCTTGTCAAACAATTCCTACCAGAGTTGGTGACACGTAATGTGCATCAACCATCATGAGATGATGTTGTTAGACTTGTAGACTGAGTTTGCGAGATGTAGGCTGGCTTTGCGAGACTAAAGTCACAGTGCTCCTAAACTGTCCTCACAGTTTTTTGGTTTAAAAAAAAAAAATCCATCCTAAACCATTTTAGCAGTACTACAAAGATCTAGTAGGATCATCGGATTACTGTGGTGTCATATTGAGATATTTTCAGAACAGATACAACAGAGAAGTCCAAGCATTCAACAATTGTACAGGGAGAAATTCATTGCAGAGACTCTGAAGTATCATTTCCCCCACCAACAGCAGCCTCAACAGACCAGAATGCACTGGAGCAACACCTGAAAAACTCGCTCTTTCACTCTTGGTTCACAGTCATTATCATCAGTGGTTGTTTTACAAGCTAAACGAAACACATTCAGACAGTTTCTCAGGGTTTTTTCTGAAAAGCATCCTGGGAAATGTATGAGGTGAGGCAGGTTGAGGGAAAAGTGGCTGCAGCAACAAATATATGACAGAAAAACTCCTGGAATGGGTTGAACATCAGAGACTGATATCCATGGCTATTTTTTTTGCAGTCAGCTGGTTCCCAAGCGTGTAGTCTATCAACATAATTGGTGTAGGTCAAGCATGTAAGAAACTGAAAGAGACCCACTTACACATGGCACAAACTCGTCGTGTTACCCACGTCGTTACTTGAGCATTACAAGGTACAAATACTGATTGGGTTCATCAGTGACACCGTGTCATTGGAAGACAATAACAGCTTTGTTCTGATGAAGAGTGAAAACCTCGTCTCCAAAGGGTAAAGCTTTGTGATTAGCCTAATAATCCTGCTGACGAATAGAGGAGGCTGATAGCGATAATTAGCCTCTTGATAAGAGCAGGGAGCATTAACAAAGTGTTCAGATATTTGGTTAATTAATTTGCCCCGACATCACCGAAATGCCCTGCGTCCTCCTCACAAGGTATTGAGTCGCTCCCTGCATCAGCTTACGTCTCGATTGAAGTCGTGCATTTTTTTTTATGCATAAAGTTTCAAAGGCAGGTTGAGCTGTCTTTCCTCCCTTCCTTCCCTTTTCTCTCTGTTGCCACGGGCTGCTCAGCTGCTGACCGGATGAAATCTTCACTGTTGAGGTTCACCTTTTTCTACGTCCTTCCCCCTAAGGTGATGTGGGAGATAGCTTTTTTTTTTTTTCCCTTTTTTTCTCTCTCTTTACTCCTACTCCTTTGCTTCCTTCTTCTCTGCAAACTTTTCTGGAGGGCAGTTGCGTCCTTACACTGCAGAGCATTCAGTTCAATAACAGCCAGGTTTCTGTCTGTGAAAAAGAAATGGCATTTGTTCTAGGACAGTCCATTTACTGAGGAGTGCTCGTTTTACAGCGGCAATTGAATTTGTTTGGAAACTGGAGCTTTATTATATATTTCTATTGCACATTAATTTGTTCATCATCTACTGGATATCCAAGTAATACTCAGAGAGTGCTTGCTCAGTATCTTTAAAACAAACTTAATTGTACAATGCATTGTCCAATGTTCGTGGCAGTCGCTGAATGGCGACGCTCCAAAACAGTGTGCAAAGCCTGCTGTCACAGAGAGGGGTGACATGTCAGGAATTATATAAATGGGAATAATAGAGTCTTTTCGAAATCGTCTGTGGTGTTGCATTTGGTTGTACACACGAAAAATGACAGAAGTAGTTGAGTTAAGGATGAAACAAAGAGAGCTTGAGAGAGTTTCTATCCCACCTCTGTACACCTAGCTGTTGTTGTGTGAAGTGGACACGGATTGTTGGATTGTCTGTTTCGTAAATACATTCAAAATTCTTCGGGTTATGACGTAGGAAAGCGGGATTTCAATGTGTACGCGTAGACAAGCAGCTGTGTTAACGTTTAATATAACGTTTAATATAGAATTTGTGTCTCTCTAAGCGGTGTTCTCTGCTGTCCTCCGCTCTCTCATCCTCACCACCAACATTTTACAGACGTGACAAGTGATGAGTTATTGCCTCATCTCTTTGTGTCAACACACAAAGCCACAAGAGCTATCCTCTGATAGTCATTAGGCTCGGATAGCTGTTATTGTCAACAGAACTCTGTAAAGGGGGGAAAAAAGAGCTACATGAAGGAAATGAGATGATTGAAACGTCTGGCAGATTATTTCTGTCACAAATTTACTGTGTGTGTCAAGTATCCACTTCAACCTGCCACTCATGTCCCGTCTGTGTCTTCTCACAGCGCTAGACTTTAATTTTCCGTCAGACCTGATGTTGAAAATCGTTACCTACCGTTCTCCATCAACGGTGCGCACATTGATAGCCGTCACTGTGCTTTTCACACATGATTAAATTAATGTCTGTAGCCAGGGTGGGAATTCTTTTCCTCCTGGTGATAATTTCTGGAAGTGGTCCATTTGAAGGCGTGAGAAACCTTCCTGCTGCAAAATGACCTGAGCATGGAATTCTATACTTTTTTTTTACTTGAACAAAACATTCCTACCTTGGCTCTTAAGGCATGATCTGAATTCAAGAAAACCCTTTGTTTGGTGGCTATGGGAGTAAGGGGGACAGATTTTAGAAAGTCTTTTGTGGACAGGGACGCCCCATTCTTAGTTTGGGCTGTCAGACTTAGGAACTGTAGCTGCCACCCGTCTGCTGAAGCTGACAGCCAGCAATCCAATAAGAAACTCCTGATTAGTTGTTTGTGATGCTCTGCTCTTCCAGGCGTCGCCCCATCCGTCATTGCAAATCAGTGTCCCCCGTACAAACTGACAGGGAGAATGGAAGTGAATCCTCTACAGGAGAGAGCGATATCTGGCCACCAGTGATCCGCTTTCAGCCCCCACGGCGGCAGTGAGCAGACATGATTTGGTGATCTTAATTCTTCTTCTTAAGTTCAAGCTCAGGTCATTGCCCCTAATCAGTGAATGGCAAATGGTCAATATATTATATGAATAAAAGCTAATGAGACAGCACAGTGGAAGAACTCAGGGCCCTGACCCTCATCACACCAAGGGGCTACTTAGAGCTGTGATGGTGTTTTAAAATTCCAGAGGTGAAAAATCAGAGCCATTGTCCAGAGGGGAAAAAAACATGCTTGTTATTTACTGGCTTTGTTAAAGAGTAAAAGTGGAAAGTGTGGAAAACCTAATTATGCTATCAACTTACACTCACACTTGAGTTTAATTTGGCTTTGTGTTTACATATATATCATCTGATTTAACTTGATTAAACCATTGATTCAGCTGTATACTGTGAAAATAATTGTACCAGCCTCTTAAAAACCTGCCACGTCGGTAATTTCCAGTAATACTTAAATTCTTTTACTCATGGACATCCTCTTAAAATGCTATCTAGTCGCTGTCAAACATGAAAAATATTTGGATAGTTGGATAATTAAGATAAAGTAAAAAAATATAAAGCTTTATGTGTATAAGGAAAAGAAAAAAGCTTTTTTCTAACACTATTCAGTAGATAAAACAAAAAAACTAATTAATTTATTTTGCTCTTTTATTTATCTTTCATTTGCTCATTTTATGTTTCATCGACGCCATTTTTCATTTTATGTCTTTCATTTTAGCAGACTGTGTGGCTAGCTATCTTACCTGAAAACAGTGGTAGCTAAACACACTAATGTGTTAGCCAACATTAGCTACCTAGTTGAAGCTGACCTTATAAAGCTTTATATTTCTCAGACCCCATTTAAATTATTTGACTAACAATATTATTTTTGACCTTTCTGAAAAGCATTTACTCTGACAATTAGTTAGTTTCGGGGCTTCATAGTGTAAATCTTTTTTCATTAAATCAGGACATAATAAGTAAAATATAGCAAATGCTGTTAACACTTTTATCTTTATAAAATGGAACCAGTTCAGTGCCATCTCTGTTTTCAACACCATGCTGATACTTCAATGTGATTTCAGTTTTACAAATGAGCCAAAATGGCCCAAGGGGAAATAGACATGAGTAGAAGCATGGTGTGTTCGTCACAGTGACAACATGGTGGAAAGTGATGGTGGCAGAAGGCAATGCTTTGCTCTGATTACAATGTGGAGGGCATGTGCCGCTGCTGTTGTATGATTGCGGTGAACAGCTAAGACAGAGACTAAACCGAGCATTAGTGTTGTGTGAACCCATCAGTTTGAACGACTGAATCTTGTTTCTGCACAGCCCTCTGAGCAAACTTACCAAGCTGCCAGGACAGAAACGTGAGCCACAGTTAAAATTGAAAACAATTCAATTTTAGTTTCCGAACCATCACCACATTCTGTTTACTCAAAGTATCAGAGCACAGTGTGCATGTAAACATATCAATTGCTACTGCAGACTTTAAGGAAGCCAGAGAGTCGAGTCAGGAGGGGACTGTATTTCTCAAATTGCTGCAGCTCCAGTTTAAACATGTTTTCTCTCTGCCGTGGTTACTGACAAATTTGGAGAAGGATTCAACAAGGATGGAGGGGAAAAACTCAGGCTGAACACGCTTCTCATATATTTTATAGATTAAATCTTACCTTGGCGGGTCAGTGAAGAGTAAATTCTGAAACAACAAAATAGACGGCCTGACATTTCAGTGCCTTTCACCCCATTTACCTTTGCTTGCTTGTGTTCAATTAAGTGGATGTTACAAATATACCTGGTTATCAGCCTCGTTTCAGTTGTCTCACAGCCAGCCATCAGTGCCAGAGACACATTATTGCTCTTTCTGGCTCATATGAAACTGAAACACCTGCCCAGGCCTTTATTTGGCATTAACAGGCCGAGACCAGATTATCAAATATGACCTTTCATTGAGTGTACAGGAATTGCACATCCTAAAAGGAATGTGGACAAAAGCCATGTCTGCGTAAGCTAATGCTCAGTCTCTCTAAGTGTGAATATTATTTCTAATTCTTTTCAGTCTGTGCATTCCAAGGTCACCATCTGCTGTCCTCTTTTTCTGTAACAACAAAAAACTGAATGAATGGGAGCCATGAAAGGAGGACCAATTCGTTTCCAAGACCACAGTGACCGCTCTCGGAGAAGGCTGGCTCTCTGTTTAGAAAATAAACATGGATTTTATCTATGAGGTTATTAAGTCCAAGGCCCAAACACCCCCCCCCCCCCACCACCACCACCACCACCACTCAACAGCATACAACAGCCCCGTCATCATGATTATTGTTCTGCCTGCCTAGCTATTGACACTCAATTACCTTGTGATCTTCCTGGAATAGAATCCGTTCAGTCTGTAAATTTCTGTTTCTAGAGTGTTGAATGAGTGCGCTACAAACCAATTGGTTGAGTAAACAGCCATCGTGCTTCCAATATAGACTGCAAAAATGATTTCTTGTTCTCTGCTTAGCATTGTTCACTGATAAGAGGAATTGAATAGTTGATATTTTTGACATTTTTCTTATATCTCATACTACAAATCAGGGTTCATTAGCTAGTTCTGTACACAAAGCCACAGTCAAACCTGAAAGTACAACTTGTTCTGTGGCTTGAGGATATTTAACAGTAGGTGGTCTCTTTCAGGTGCTCATGCTTGGGCTTAAATAACTGAACTCTAAATGATCCATAGAGGCAATTTTAAACGGTTTGGATGGTACAAATCCCTATGACTCACTGGTCAAATCTCTTCCACTCTCAGCATCAGTGTACTGTAAAAGGCTTTTCCTTCTGACAGCTTCCTACCAGCCAGCTAAGGACATTTACAAAAAGTGGAAAGTGGATATTTATAAATGGCCATCTTTTTACACACTGGATTAAAACTATTTCTCTTTCTAGATGGCCATGGACGCAATCTACATTAGGATGATGGATGATTGCTTCATATGAACAAAACATTTTATAGGTTTTCACTGGAGTTTTTAAGATGCATGTATGGGTGCTTCACATGAGGCAGATTAACTTTACATTCCAGTTCTCCAATTCGACCAAATCTGTATCAAACTGATTCCTCGACAAGCCCCAGTATTTTGTGTAGCAGAAAATTCAAGAGAATTGCCTGGTAGAGCTTGAAATCCGGGTCTTTGTGTACATTGCAGCAAAATCCCAAACCTAATTTGTAGTCTAATGTCCCCTTGGGGCACCCATACTGAATTTTTATGTGCATAAAACTGCTAGATGGAGATGAGGATTTTGTCACTGCCTTAAAGTGGTGGACAAGGTTGACCTCCTCTCTGTCTTTGTATCTATTTGCTTTTATTGTAATTGTTCCAGATTCATTTTCATGTCTTTTTTTGTGTTTTATTACAACCTAGGCGATGTGATAACGCAATTGTTGCATTGCCCTGGCAGCCATTTTTACATCTCTCTGAGAACTGTCTCTGCTCATGTGAGTCAGAGGTTTTTTTCGGTCGTCGGGCTTTGAAAATTCGTTATTGTTGCATTTTTGTGAAATCTCGCACTGGGCTGGGCCTAATCAACTGTTTTTATTGTTGTGTGTCAAGAGGATTATTTCTGTATACAGTATGTGAAAATGTTTTTATTTCTCTTGACTATTATAATGGGTTTTAACCTGTGGAAAAAAAACAAAAACAAAGGAAAAAGCTGCAAAAAGAGATAAGACCAAATAAAATGTAACACTCCTGACTTGTTTCTGACCTTATTTGTATCATTGCTGAAAAGGTGGAACAAGAGAATCTAGTGTCTTAATGGTCAGTCAGTTGTTCCTCTATTAACCATAAAACTTAAGATGAAATAGTTTACTTTTTTTAACATATCATTTGATTATATTGATGCAATTATATTTGGTAACTGTCATATTCATTGACTCAATGTCACATTAGACGCCAATTAGAGGAGTGTACAAAACCCTTCAGTGTCTTATTTGTAGTCAGCTATGGAGGGCCGGAGAGGACGTGTAATTATCTCTCTCGTGTTGTTTCCTTGTGATGTCATGTTATTATTTTATGATCTTAACACAACAATAATCATTATTTTGTGATTACAAGGAAACAATCATTACTCTGTGATGGTAAGAAAGTGGCCTGTCATCATGTATAATTGAGAAAACAATCTAACCATGAGGTCTGTTTAGTGGCTTTTCTGGAGCTTTCATTTGTAGATGGAGTTTGTACTGTTGTCAGTGAAATTGCAGATGTTCAAATTAGCATTTTATTGTAGCACTTTAAGGACTTCTCATGTTGTCTCAAAAGCTGAGCTTCAAAGTTTACTCTCAAGCTTGGACACAGCAGTCGAGAAAACAGCCCCATTTCATAGCTGTTCTGGAGCTTCTGATCGTATCACCTGATCTTCATAAGCATTTTTTATTCATGTTTTGTAGTCATTCTTTTGAGAACTCAAGAAAAAACAGGCTTTTCATGTTTACATCCAGAGATTTCTTCTTTTCAAAATCTTGATCAGAATCAGAGACATTTCACTCTGAACCAAAATGTTGCAAAAACTTGCTGGTGGCACTAGAGGGAATATCAGGGAGCTCACCAAAACCATATGGGTTCATCATTTGTGGACAGCAAATATCTGTACAGATGTTCATGGCAATGTATGTCCTGTCTTGCTTTCAATGATCACCTGTAGTGGCCAATCCTGCCACAGACGTTGAAGGAAATATTCTGTTCTTACCATATTACGACATCATCTCACATCATTTGCGGTTCATAAAATAGAATGAAGACTACCATGATGGAAATAATGACTCCGTATGTATGTGTGCAACTTTTTATTTCTGTGCATGCAATGTTATGAGACCTGGTGGTTTACAGCTACATGACAGGTGATGACAGGGTGAGGACAGGGCTGACTTGTGTGTGTGTGTGTGTGTGTTCCTACACAACACAAATTTTGTGGGGGGAAAAAGCATATGAGTGCATTTGTGTGTCTGTGTTTTGGGCCACTTGTGCAGACACATGAATGCACTCACTTTTTTTTTTGTCTCACTGTGTTAGTCTTAGCCTTGTCAGACCAGATGTTCTGTCTCATTCAGTATGTGACTTGCCATCTTGAGTGAAGACAAGATGTGATGTAGTAGAATAGATAATGAGAGCCTCTCTGATGTTTTTGACCCACATTAAACCCTTTAGACCTCAATCTACTCTGATTTCTTCCTCAAATGGGAAGATTTTAGGTCATTAATGATGAGGGTACCAGGGTGAGGAAATAAATAACAGTAGATTTAGACTATTACTCATCTTACTTTGGACAATCTGAGGCACATCAGGGACTCCTTAGAGTTTCTGAACTACTAAAATATCATTCACATACAGGGGGGTGGGGGGTGGGGGGTGTCACTTTACTATGACTCTTTCCCCCTCTCATCAAGACTGTCAGTCAACAGGATAACACAGAAAATGGAGAATCGGCAACGTCAGCGAGGATGTGACAGAGAAACACTCTACAACGTCTGACCCTCCTCTATCCCGGCACAAGTCTCTAAGGCTCTTGTTGCCATGGACACTGTGAATGAAAGTCTGTAAAGCGCAGTGGTGTGGTTCTGCAGAGCCTTCACACTGAGCACTTAGTGTTTTTTTTTTTTTCTCATTTCCTTTTCATTTGGTGTACTTAACTATATCATTCATATGATCCATATTGTATATGTCCTATATAAAAAGAATAAATTGAATAGAACATTTAATATCTTCAGTAAGGGCTACATAAAACTTAGAGTAAAGTTTTATATACTCCTTGATGAATACACCCACATTTAAAGTAAAAAAGGAGAATGTTATAATTCATATATTGTATTAAATGATAAAATAATAACAATGAAATTTATGCAGAAGACAAAGCAATGGAGGCAGCAGAGCAAGTTTCAAACAACACTGGCTCATTATAAATGGATGGATGTGTACACCAGTAACTGTTTTATTATCCATTCACAATAGTGATTTTTTTAAAATGACTGTATGTCAATATTGTGTTGATGGCTTATTTTACTGCCAAATGGCCAAAAATAGTAAATTAAATTGTGAAATCTTAATTGGTCTCAAGTACAAACATTCTTTTCTCTGTAAATTTTGAGAAAGTACTTACAATCAGGGCAACTTTTAATCAGATAAGGATAATATGTTACTTATGTTGCTGAGCTTTAGTTGAAGATACTCATATTTAATCCTTTTTGTCATCTTAACCTCACACACCTTCAACACAGTCACCAAATCTGTGTTAAGCTTCCCCATGTCCAGAACAAACTTGCTAACTTTAAATCCTTTTTTCTCCTCCCAGCTCAAAAGATCACGTTCAGCATCGTTATACAGAGCTGAGCATCAGATGTTCTCATTTTCAGCTCAATTCAGTAATCAAATCAGACTCCCACGAGTCAGGGTCCTCTATTCCCCAAAAGAGAACATCTTATCAATGTTAATGAAGAGTGGGAATGAACCTCTCTCTGTCTCTCCCCATTCCTCTCTGTTCAGCTGCCTTTGAAGTGAAACAATTTTGTCTGGCAGAGCAGCAAAATAAAATAAAAAGGAACAGACCCTGATGTTTCCTCAAGATGTGATTAAACTTGATTCTGTTCCTGAAGCTGCGAAGAAGAGCGCTTCAGATCTTCATCACTTTATGAAGCTGATGATGATAATTGTTTTGGGCACTTTTATCTGTCAGGGAATTGTCAGCTCTTTAGCTATTAATTTTCTGTCTGGAATTTATTATATACATGAACCAAACAAGAAAAGAAATGATAAATATAGCCTTAGGTGTCAGCTACAACATCCCTTCCATGGCAACTAAAAACACATTTATTATTATCAGTAAATTAATGTTTATGAAACTTTTGATATTACCCGGATTTCTGCAATAATCTGTCCTGACCTTTGTTTGAGCAGTGTAGAGAAAATGAAGCTCAGACAGTTTAATTTATGCTTTTATGCTGTATTTGTATTTTGTTTGGATGAAAGACCATTTTTAATGCTGCACTTTAACCTTCGGGACATTGACTGTTATAAAAGCAGACAATTGGAGTCAGGTAGAAGTCAAATCAGTGAAATGACATTCAGATATGGGCGAGAGGTGTCCTGTTTTCTAAGGTTATCAATGTAATGAAATGTGACCTGGTCAGAGGAGATTTCAGCAGACCTGTGAAGAAGGATGGTTGAACTTCCACTTCAGCCCCTCCACAAATGGAGGTTTGTGCTTTCTGAGATACATGAAAAACAGTTCAATGGGCCACTTCTCCAGATACTGGAGCACACGATTCACTTTAGCTGATAAAGGGCAAACGACGAACGCTTCAATGCACACTGTCCTCTGCAGAGTCAAACAGTACTAGCATAGATTTAAAAAAGTGGGGTGGGAGGTAGGAAGAGCTGTTAAACCCCAGAAATCTAGAAATGGCATCACAAGCTTTTGCAAAGATTTATGAACATACAGGGGAAATTGAGCACCGGTACGTTCTCTTTTGGACAGGTTGTTCTGTAAAGCTCACCACAAGAGGACTATACAGATTACAGTGTAACAAATCAACAGCATTACAGAATTCTGTACTTTCCAACATCTATTTTCATGAGTTCTCAGAAAGAAAACCATTGAAGAAAAGTGGTTGTGTATTTTTCACCACGAACAGCGTTCTGTGGACAGATGAGCCAAAGTTTAACTTTTGGCAACAAAAGAGATCAGTGGATCAGTGTTGCTTTGGGAAGAAAAAGCAATGCATATCAACATCCCTGTCTCATCCAAGCTGTGAACCATGAGGTGCTGGGAGCATGAAGGGTCTGAAGCTGCTTTTCAGCCTAAGGGTCTGGACAGTCCACAATGACTGAGCAATCAGTGCAGTCCAAGTTGTAGCAGGAAATAGTGCAGAAAAATATCAGGGCAATTGTGAACTGAGATATGCAGTGTGTCTGTGCACAGGAATATTGTACATCTACAAAAGAGGGGCTGGTGGACATTTACATTTTGTGAATAGCTAAGTCTGGGAACTCACTTAAAGCTCAAGAAAATAATGTGGCATAGATGGTGCCAGAAACCTCCTTTCATCTTATTGAGAGTGGTACTCAGGAGTGAGTAAGAAGAGGCTGACGTTATTTTGCTACCAGCCTTTATTTAGGTTTGATATTTAATAATCACAATTCAACACAGAGTCAAATTCTCTTATAAATGAACCCCAGAGGCCTCATTCGCCTTGCGTTAACTGCCGCCACCACAAGGTGGCACCACTGCACGCGCATGGAGTCGTAAGCGTGACCTGAGCGTGACACGTTTCGGGCTTAATGACCCCAGGTGTTTCACCAAACCAAGGCTGCGAAAACACGACAGAAAACGGACACGTATATTTCAACAATAGACGCCGTGAGAGGAATGAGCACTTGGAGTTTCAAAGCAAGTGACAGTTTTTGTCAAGCTAGCTACAGCTAACCCTGCTAGCTAACAGCGGCCCCGAAGATAATCACTTTTCACCGCCGCCATCTGAGAGCACATGTTCTTCAGAGCCGGGAGCTGTAAAATGGACCTGGAGCCATGAGGAGCCACGTCTGTATCATGTGAGAATGAACTTGACTGCTCATTGCCGTGGAATCTACTGGAAGTCAACCGAGAAGACACACCTGAGGGTCAAGGTAAGACCGCTTGCTTTGTTGTCAGTGCAGCCTGTTTGTTTGTTGCTGGTTTAATGAGCAATCAACAAGCGATTGGGTCTGTTCCGTGAGCTCGTGCAGTTGAGAGTTGAGGGCTGATGGGGCAGTAGACTGATGGACTGGGATGGGGAATGTGTTCTTTATGGGCAGTATTTCACCGGTGTGCATGCTGTAATGTTCTGTGCTGACATTATGTACATGTAGGTCGAGCTATATAGTTTGCCTGTGTAAAATTGTGGCCACCTGATAGTGTGGGTTTTTGCACTAGATGAGATGTACTATGAATGCAACATACGTTTAGGTTGATCTCTGCAGTCTTAATTTGTGCGTAATGGCAACTTCACCTCACCAAACCTTTAACTCAGAGAAATGAACCCTGCAGAGATGAGGTGGACTCAGAAGTAGGTGTGTGCTGTAATGCTCTGTAGTTATTGGTAAAGGTTTACTGTACACTGCTGCAATATTCAGTGATTCCTTTCTCTTCCAGTTTCTTGTTGAGGACAGAAACTAACTGTTTTCACTGTGATTTATCAGTTGACTAATGTTTTGATGTTAGAAAATACTGAGAAAGGGTCATCAGAATTCGTCATATCCCACAGTTCAAACATTATGAGGCTGCCAATGCCTGTAAATGTTTGCATTTTTGTTAAATTACTTACTTTAAACAATTTGTCAAACCTAATGTTAGGTGCCTGGGCACCCTCAGAGACCCCGCTGTTTTGAACAATGTTCTTCAAGGGGGAGGCATTGTTAGAGGCCTACATCTTGCTAAAAATGAGTTACAATATATAGTTTTTGTGTTTTGCATCAGGAGGACTGTCTTGAATTAGACTGATTAAGGGCTGCAGCTACTGTAACCACAGTTATTTTCTTTATTTATTAATCAGGCAATTTTTTTTGATTGATCATAAAATGTTCAATGTGATAATTTAAAATGTCTTGAGTTGTTTGACGGGCAGTCCACACCCCAAAGATATTCAGTCTACAGTGATGTATGACAAGGAAAAGCTGCCAATCCTCACAGTTGAGGAGTTGGGATGAGAGAATGTTTAGCAGTTTTTCACTATTTTTGCTTGAGAAATTATTAAAATCTCAAAATGGCCAAGTCAAACATTAACATTAGAATGAAAGGCACTTTTTAAATTGTAATATGTTTATGTATTTATTCAGTAGGTGTTAGTGTTGAAGTAAAATCCAGTAATATCTTTTTGATGAAGTAACAGTTCCTCCATCTTTCCACTCCATAACCACTGCTGTCAAAACCATACTGGAGCCTCCACTGCTGTGACATGACCTGAAATGAGTCCAGAATGCAACACATCCCTAAGTTGTTGATGAACTGAAACAGGCCTTTCACTCTTGTTCCTGTAAAGCTTCACTTTTATTGTTCTAACCCGAGGCTTTTTTTTTTTTTTTTTTTTTGTGGTCAGTAAAGACTCCCAGAAGCCGATTCTGCAGGAATCCAGGTAATTCTCAGGAGGTCACAAACTCGTTTTCACAAATGTAGGTGGTGTTAATCAAATCAGCAAGCTCATGTTAAATATAAACCCATGTGAAAAGGTTCTAATTAGGCTCAAAAATAGTTTTCTCAGAGGCTGTTGAGCATGAGCTTCTCTCTCTGCTCTGAAAATGGCAAAATTAACATTTGCGTCATATTTTTGGGTCTGACTGTGGAGCTTTCTTTGGTTAGTAAACAGATATGAAGATCACTTTCCAGGGGGTTGTATGAGCCGTTTGAGCAAATGCATTAAAAGCAATGTTTTTCTGTGTCCCAGTGCTGAACAGTCAGTCAGCTTAAATGTCCCTATTTGCAATTCCTTTTTGAAAATTATTGATATATCATTAACATAATACAGTCATGGGCTGTCAGAGGTATCTAACATGCTCTTACCTCCTAAATATGCCAAGAAATATATCTCTCAGATGTGTGTGCCACTGAATCTGTTACATAAAGTCTGAATGCAAATTGAAATTTGAAAAGTAAGACATGTACGCCCATGGTGGCCCTGCGTCTGATCATAATTTTGAAGCAGCAGCAGCAGCAGCAGTGTGCGCAAGAGCTACACTGTTTCTATAAGAACCTCATCTATAACGACTCTGCTATTTCTAGCCTCTCTATTAGAAAATGTCAGAACCTCGGGCTTTGAATCTGTTACGTGCCAATCTGATGTGTGATATGTGCTCACACAGCCAAATTACACAAAGTCCTTTTCAGGGTAACGAGTGAGCCGGAGCAGGAAAAAAGCCAGCAGTCTGATAAGACTGGCTCACAGCAGAATGACACTGGAACAAAGATGTCCCCCAGTGCTGTAATAATGGAAAACCAAGACATCTCCAGCCAAGGATAACGGAGCTAATTTTTTCAGTTTATACTGGACCAAAACTCAGGGAATGATCAAATTCAGTCATTTAGCCAACTGATTAATGCAATTGTATATTATACTGTATAAATCTGTGCTCAGTTTAATGCTAATATCACTCTAAAATGTAGGAATATCACTGAAACCAAACACATGTAGCCATGCCCTGAATCTAAAAAAAGGACGCATCTCCCTGCATGTGCATTCATCAAGCTGAGGAGGATATCCAGTCCGTTATGTTTGTGCAGATGTAGCCACCAGAGGGCAATGTGTAAGTGCACAGCCACCTCCTGTGGGCAGCTGCTGCAGCACATTATTGCATGAGACTGTGCACTAATCTATTCTATTAGTTACCACCGTAGGCCTGCCATTCTGCTGCCACGACTTCCCATCTCACACAGGCTAGGGATTATATATCAACAGTGCATCGGGTCAGAGGTTGAGCATGTGTTTCCTTTTCCTCGCTCGTCTGGAGCCCCTTTGATGAGCTGCTGTCAGAAATAACTCTGCACGGCGGGGCTGACTAATGATGTTTTTAGGGAGAATGGGTCCTCCCACCGCAGAGAGCTGCACAGATAACTGAGGAAGGGCTGATTGGCAGATTGAGATCATGGAAATTACAGACAAAAGGTCTTTATGGAAATATGTGCAGAATTAAAATATTACACACTGTTCAGTCTTCACTCCTTATCATAACAGAGTGGGTATCAAGGCGAGAAGAAAGGAAGCATGAGAAAATGTCGCTCTGAATCCCAGTAATTTCTGCTGTTGTTACAAGCTCTGCAAAGCACACACACTTATTAGAAAGGCTTACTTGAGACATTCTGAGGTGGTGATATTTGCTGCAGTAGCCTCTCACTGATCAAAGGTTGATTATGCAATTTGTCTCAACATGCTTTACCTGTCTCTGTGCCAAATTGGCCACTGTTCTCGGTTGCCTCTGACAAGCATATACTGTTCACATCCGTCCTCTCGCTAGATTTCACAACTAACCCGCTTCAACAGGAGCATGTCCGAGATAGGACTGTGAAGTGCGCGCCAGCAGTGCACAGACAATTACACAGCACAATGCTGCCACAAAAACCCTGCCTGTTTTGTGGCACCCGATAAGAGTGCCCTGAATAAATGTGCCTGCATGCATGAAAGACTTGAGAGGGAGAAGCGTTTGCAGGGTAAATATTGCGGTTGGCCTTCGCGCATGTGTACAGAACAATTACATGCTTCGTTGTTGTGACAAAAACGGGCCGAGACAGCAGCTATTTGCTGCTAATTTAGCTTGAGAAGTCCCCAACAGTAGGGGGATAAGTCTCACTGGATACTGTTTGTCAGCAGCTACGCTCGTCCTCCGGCTGCTGGCTGTGAGAGGCGCAGAGGCTCCAATGTAATGGACACTAGGATCGGTCTAATTACTGTATAGTGGATCCATTGTGGATAATCAGATCTTTAGCTTAATTTCCTAATGGATGCGAGTTTACCTTATAATGCATTTCTCTACATTGTGTTGCCTTCAGCCGATACAGCAACTGCAGCAGCAGCAGAATTACCATAACAAGATATCCTAACAACTCATAAGTTATCTCTGCTGTAATTGATGACAACATGTGACTGTGTATAAATCAAGCTGTCACTACGTCTTGCCTAACTCTTTTTATTGCCGAGGCATGATTTTCTCGCTCTAATTTTTTGATGACAGTCAGTTACACATTTAGACCGAGTTTTTCTAATCACAGGTGTCAGCCCAGAATGATGAAGTGACTCATGCACTCAGAGAAAAACACAATAACCGTACTTGATATTAATCAGGTGGATCAGTAATCAGCCAGCCGCCCCAGCACAGGGCAGAATGAGCAGAGGAACTATGATAAACATGAAATGTCAATTGGAGTGTGGCCAATAGTTGATTTTAAGGCAGATATTGAAATCTAGGAGGTGGCAGGGGGGTGCAGTGGTTAGCACTGTCGCCTCGCAGCAAGAAGGCTCTGGGTTTGAACCCAGCTCACCCAGGGCTTCTCTGTGTGGAGTCTGCATGTTCTCTCTAGGTACTCCAGGTTCCTACCACAGTCCAAAGACATGCATGTTAGGTTAACTGGTGACTCTAAATTGCCTGTAGGTGTGAATGTGAGTGTGATTGGTTGTTGTTCTGTATATGTTGGCCCTGCAAAGGACTGGTGATCTGTACAGGGTGCACCCTGCCTTTCGCCCACTGTGAGCTGGGATAGGCTCCAGCCCCTGCAGCCCTGAATGGATAAGCAGTATAGATAATGGATGGATGGATATTGATATATAAGATAGTGGCTGGTGTAATTAACATAAAATACAAATTAAAATTTACTTAAATTTGGTCCTTAAAGAATTGTAATCAGGGCTGAAACTAATGATTATTTTCATTACCAATTAAGCCACTGATTATTTTCATTACCAATTAAGCCACTGATTATTTTCTCACTAAATTGATTAATTTCTTGTACTATAAAATGTCCAAAAATGCAGTGCAAGATGACATCTCCTCACTGCTTGTTTTATCCAAACAATGATCCATAATCCAGAGATATTCAGATTCCTGTCATTTGATGAAGAAAAGCAGGAAATGTCCACATTTTTAATTTAGGGTTGCAATAACAGCAATTTTCATTATTGATTAATCTGCTGATCATTTTCTCGTGATAGTACTAGAGGTGAGACAGTTTTGCTAACCACCATTTCCAAGGTCAAGAAAAAAAAAGAACTTAGAATCTTCATAGTTCTGCAATGCTCCTGTTTCCATATGTGTGATGAGTGAAAACCAGCTGATGCTGATGTATTTGTTGGGCTGTAATTTGAAGAAGATATTAGGCTTCAGCGTGAAAAAACCAGAATGAGTAAAACAAAAATAATTATCTCTCATGAAATTAATGAGCAGAAAAGACAGATGGTGGTGGAAGAAAACTGGCGAAAAGGAAGTAAAATGACTCCAATTCCTCTGTTACCAAAAAGATCCAAACTAAGTTTAAAGCGGAGGAACATGATGATATCATCACCACCAGCAGGCTGTACTGCTGCAGAGGGCTGATGGTGCAGTTCATTTTTCTCCCTGAGACTTTGTCCCAGGGGATTTGAGAGTCCATGTCTTGATTCATGACCAGCAGTGGTGCAATTGAACATTTTAAGAGGAACCAGGGGTATACAGTACAGCGTAAGCCTTAATAAATGGTTTTCTTAAGAGCCATTCATAGCCTGTCCTGGGCACAGGGAAATGATGACAGATCAGTTTTCTTTTCCGTGCCTCATTTCTTATCCAAATGAAATCCGGGAAGTCCATTCATCCCGCTTAGGAGATAATAAATTGGTTGAGTTGTTGGCTGTATATAGACCTCATGAGTTGACTCACCTCTTTGCTTACTGCATGGTATTGTCCTTTACCTTATTCCTCTACCTCCTCCTTCACATTGTTGTCCTCTCTCTTTATGTTCACTTATTTTCTGAGGTATCAGTGTAGGATAGTCTTTTCTGTCATTCACGTAAATGAAATAAAAACTTTTATCTTTACTTTTACTTTAGATATTAATCACCTCTACTAGTATCATTCTTCCATTTTCCATACCTGCTCATCCTGCCCACTGTTTCAGGGAGCTGGATCCTATCCCTGCTTGAATTTGGCAAGCCTGCTAGTATCAGTGTGACACTGCACCAGGGCCAGTATTCCTAGGTAAAAATACAATGACCTAAAAATCTATATAATAAATTGCAACAGAAACACAAAGTGACCCTTTGTATTGTCAGTGGTGGCAGAAATTGAGTTACGTTCACAGTCAGAACCTTACACAAAGTAATTGCACTTTAGGACTTTGGAGTGCAGAATAGCAGGAATACTCCACTGAAAAATGATCTTTGCATCTGAGTAGTATATTGGAGCTGAACAGGCAATAGTGATTTGATTCGAGTCTGTTAAGACATAAATTCTCATGTTGATTGTTTTGTCTGAATAGATGATATCTGAATATCTTTGGGACTGTCAAAACAAATTATTTCAATATGACATTTTATAGACAAGCCAATTAATTGAGCTAAAAAAAAATGCAGATTAATCTGTGATAAAACAACTGCAGCCTTTTTGTACATGTAACCTTATCTCACTAGTTTGTCTGTATTAAGACTGGCATTATAATTTTTCACTATTATTTTTCAGTTGGTCTCACCTTTTCTCAGACAGTAATTTGGAACGTTTGGTAGATTTTGGAAGGAGAAGAAACGTAGCTGGACTAGCCTGTGTTGGTTGAAAAGAATATATCTCTTGAATCCAGCGTGGTCTGTGGTAGCTGTGACATATTAAATCAGCATTTAATATTTGGTTGCCATATGTCATCTGAACACAATATCTCAGTAAAGCCTTGAGGCAATTTTTGCAAATTTGGTTCACTTGGACTTAAAGATGAAGATTTTGAAGGTCAAAGGTCAACATCACTGTGACCTTATAAACACTTTTTTGTCTCTTGAATATGATATCCCAAGTCCCAGCTCAAGAATAACCTGGTTAAAATTTGGTGTTCAAATGTCAAAGGTCAAGGTCATCGTAACTTCACAAAGCATGTTTTTGGATTCAAGAAAGTTTTGAGGAAATCCCTATAAATTTGGGACAAACGTTTGCCTGAGCTCTGATTAGAGTTTCGTGATCATGTTTTTAGCCATAACTCAAGAATTCACATGCTTATTAACTGGATGGTTGGCAGAGACTTAGAACCATGAGGTGGTAATTCTACTCAATGGCTTGATTTTATCAGAGTTCTCACTGAGGATGTACCTGTCATTATTTATTATATACATGATTAGAATTTGACGGCAGACTGGTAATGTGTTACTCTGGTTGGATGATTAATCACTAATAAAACTCAGATCTTTGGCGTGTCGCTATGTGAGACATTATTATCCAGTAATGGGTGTTGTGAAACAGTGATTGAAAAGCAAAAGTCATTTTGATTTTACTGAGTTTTAATTATATTTGTGCTGTTAAAAGCTCTAATAAGTCTGCTCTGTCATGGTAGTGATGGCTTTGCAGCAGGTGGAAGACTTCGGCAATTATATATTCTTGAGTAGCTCACAATTACAAAAGATGCTCATGATGAATTTGAGGCAGATTTTAATGAAGCGGCTCTTGCTCCTTCATGTTTTGTGCCATGTGTGTGAATCTCACATTTACATCTGGAGGTGATGATCAAATGTTTGAGTAAATGAGATCCCAGGAGACTACGAGATCCTACGTGATGTTACCATTACCCTCATTTCCATACATGACAGACAGGTACAAAATGAAAGACAAAGGGTTTACCAGTCATGATGTTGTTCACTGTTTCGAGTGTTAAAGGATAAATGTCCAAACAGTGTGGCACGCTTCTACTTTGGCTTGAACGACAGCATCTATAGAAAACTAACAATGCAGTTAAAGTGAATGTCAGTTGGCATCATGAGAGTTTTCTGGGAGGTTCAGACATCATCCTGGGAATGGATTTTTTATACATTCAGAATACATAATGAGTTGTTGTGGTTTGCATATCTGGTGAGACACAGATGTGAACAACTAATGGTATCTCAACTGTGATGCTAAGAGATGTTGTATGTAGTAGAAAGAGTTACAGTTAGGTGACGGCTAGAGACATATTTTGGCTTGTATTGGACAGTTTGGCAAAAATTTATGCCAGACTTTATGGAATAACTATTGGACACGTGTTTTAAATAACCACACAATAGCCTACATCTAAACAACAAATAAGCACAAATGATTATCCCACAAATACATTTTATTACAAGTAGTCAGGATGACTAAACTCCTTGAGGGATGTCTGCTTTGCCATGTTGGAGTCCTCCAAAATGTTAATGTGTGAGTCACATGACCAAACACTCAGTGAATGAGGCAAAACTTTAATACAATAATAATACAAGTTTATATGTAAAAAGGGATAGCTCTGTTGGGTGTAGTAAAATGATAGGGACAAAAATATTTGGAATCAGTGCAGTATTGATCAAGAGCAGTGACTGGGACACTGCTAACACCTGCTGCTGTGTAATCCAATGGACAATTGTCCATGTCAAAGTATGCCCACTAAAGTGGCTGGTTTTGTCAGTGACAGGCTCAGATCATCATTATAACTATGTGACAACATTATGGATGGGATTCCTGCAGATACAGACCTTTTTATTAACTAGAAACACCTTTTTATCTCAACCAGACTTCATTGACAAAAATAGTCATTTTACCAAGCACAACACAGGAGCTGCTGGAATACCACCGCCTTGGTCTGTTAGTTTGTTAGTTACTTTGTGATACTATTTATGTAAAGGATGTTAATACTTCCTCCACCACTGAAAGTCACACAGCAACACAAACTGACCAATCGAGGCAGTGGTATTCCAGCAGCTCCTGTGTTCTTCTTGGTAAAATTTCAGTTTTTATCAGTGGAGTCTGGTATTGCCTGGTACACTTTTCTTGTTCAATATTGCACCAGTTCCAAAGATTTTTGTCCTCATCATTTATATGGGAAAATAAGGCCCAGGATTAAAAATACCAGAGTACCATCAAAATACTTTCAATTGTCAACATATTTTATATGTCACACAATAGACTTTTTATTGTAGCATATTTCCACTGGATATTTTGGCAGGTGATAGCTCCGTCAGCAGATGATACGTATGTGAAAAATACTTATTGAGGCTTTGCAGTTACTTATAAATGTGCCTGAATATATTCACTTTTTAATTTGACTATATATCACTGTAGCTTTGGCATTACTTGGATATGAACTGTCAGACAGCGTTCACGTGATTCCAGTGTAATTTTTTCATGTTAATGAGACATTGAAACACTTATTCCTCTGAATTATTTTTCAACGTATTAACTGATATGTGTGTGTAAATCAGTGTCATGGTTTGTGTTTACATTTACACATTGACTATAAACAAATTAAACAAATATTATATTCAAATATTTACAGTATATTTCTCAAAGTACAGCAACAGTAATGTTTTACGTTCTTTAGTTTTAAATAGAAAGATGTAGTATTGGCACTAGTACACAAAGTTTTAAATGATTTATCTCTACCCAGAAGGCTTTACTCCAGAGACTCTGAGCTAAAGTGATAAAATAAAATAATGTTGGGTATTACCACTAAATTTAAAAAACTGTAAGTGATTAGATAGTTGTAATTTAGGAATGACCTTGTCTGAAAATGGGCACAGTTTAATATACAAACCACTGCTGTGCTCTGTGTATCTGTTTTGAGAAATCAGATATGGTAATGCAAATCATGCATAATCGGTAATGCGGCATAAATCATTATGGCTCTGCTACAGTTTAATTATTGTCAATAACTTTGATGGTTTCATTTCTCCTGAGACACTGTATGGGGAGCCATCAAATCAACAAGAGGCAACTTCCTCTGTGTTGCCTTTGACCCACTGTTTTGCTGCAAGTGAAGCATTTTTCCAGTGGACTATACTGTATATACAAATTTTCAAAGTGCACAGCAAAATGAATACTGAAAATAACCACAGATCCTTCCGGTACTCTAAAACTGGAATTAAATTGACTGGTATCGTGGGTTTCATTATAAAAGCAAATAGCAACAGTCAACAGCTACAGCTCAAATAGATGGAGTGAAACAGGAAGCTTTTTTGTCTGCAAACAAAGCTCTAACTCAGACGTGTGAGCTATGTGAAATGCTGTGATAAACAATTCCACGCTGAAAAGACATCAGCAGTGATATTTCTCATTTTTAAGGTGTAATTCAATATGGCACACCAGAATGTATCCCTATCCAGTCCCATTCAGCTTCTAAATTTCACCGTTCCCTTCTCTCATATTACTGATGTATTTTCATTTTATTCACTTCTGTTCTTTTATTGAGAACATCTTTGAAAATAGTGAAGTGTTCGCTGAAGCCATTATATCTTCCTCTGTATGCAGTAATGTGTGTTAAAGTCACAAACACACACACACACACCTAGACATACACATACTGATGCAAATAGAAAAACACACACATGCATACAGCTGCGTTATCACATACATCCACAGTGACAGGTGCTAGGACATAATGTGACCTTACTAACACCCAAAGATATGCTCTATATAGACACATGCATATACATAAACATAAACATACACACAGACATATGTAGCTGCACATACATGCAAATCAGTCGTATGTGCTCACATTGACACATATGTACACATCTACACTATCACAAACACATGCAGACATGTACACCAATTTACACACACATTTAAAATTGCATTATTAGAGGTTTATGGTATGGCTGTTGAGGACTTAGCGACACTTTGGCTATTTCCTGCACAGTGGACGTGTCAAATGTTGTTAGGCTGCTTAACGTCAGACACAAAACAGACGTGATGTCCGCTGTGCCAACAAAGACAGGAAATGCCGTAAGCTAAATTTATGACCTGAAGCATCACCAAGCGAACACTCAAGTCTCAAACACCAGCAATTAGACCCATCATCAGGAACTAGAGCACAACACCTCTGTAGCTGAAACATAACACTACTGTGCTGTCCACCTGACTTCACTTTTTCAATATGACAAGACAGACGAGTGCACAGATGTGTTGCTGTTGTATTGTGCTGCCCTATCTTACTTTGTTTTATACTTTTGTATTAGGGCTGAAGAACATGCAAAAAAAAATCATACTGCAATTATTTTGGCAGATATTGTGATATGAGTTACAATTTCAGTGGAATTTTTTGAATTTCATTTTCACTGAAAAAATGATGATGATGTGTCTGTACCAAACAGACATGTTCCCTTCGATCTGGGGAATATGATTTGTTTCACTTATAGTTGTATGTTATGACACATTTAACCTTTATCACAATCACTCCTGCAGTTTGGATATTGTACATATATGCCATATTGTGATTTTGATATTATGTAGATAAATTGTTCCCTACTACACAGTATAGATCCGTAAAATACATCCACACTCTGCCTCTCGGGTGCTTTGGCGTCAGGATTGCCCGCTCATGATACAAAGCCGTCCTGAGTGTGTAATTGTGTCCTCTAGTTTCGTAGTAAATAACATTAGTAGCTTTGTTTACTCATCGTTCAATTGGGCCATGCCACGTATTAGACAAAAAGAATATACAGTTTTATTATGCATAAAAAATAATTTATCTCTCTTTTATCTGATCCCTTTGATATTCTCTCACAGTAACTGAGCATAACTTTCATTTCACTGCATGTTTTATTGTGTAAAACTGTATACACACTTAGATCTGACTGTATGTGCTCCTGAGCAGCCCTAACCTTAATTTGAATCTATTTTGTCACACTAACCTCAGGTTTTAATGTGTGTGTGCAGCTGTTTATATGTTTTACATGTAACAGTGACGTCACAGCGTGCATTAGCATCTTCTGTCTCTGCCAGACAGGTCAGCTGTACGCAGCTAAATCACTTCCCAAAAAGCTCTTCACCCGTTAACACACACACACACACTCATTAGCGCAGAGAGAGTGCAGGGTGGTAATGAGTGGATCCTGGTTGTGTGATAGAGCTGAAGTGTCTTTGGAGGTGGTGAGGTCAGCGGATGCAGCTTCAGTGCCATGGCAGTTTAATTAGAGCATTCTATAATGGAGCCCTATCTGGAATAGCCCTTAATGAGCACCTAGTCATTCTATGTGTCCTTAATTTGTTCCACATAACTGAGGCCATGAATAATCTCAAACTGTGAATGATTATCTAAGGCCGGTGGGGGTCGGGTCGTGTGGTGGTGATTATGGGTGAAATGTGTTTTGGAGTGATTTTAGCTCTGTTCAGTCACCATAGAGGTGAGAGTGCTGAGGAGGGGTGCAGCTTTGAGGTGTGGACAATGCAGTTTCTGCAAGCCTCAACGTTGACTTTACATTGCCCAAACACATGCACACAAGCATAAGGATGATGGTTGCCATGGCAACTGGGCAAAAATAGTAGGGGAGGGATGGTGAAGAGTGTACACACACACACACACACACACTCATCAGCACGCAAACCCTCTCAGAAACTGAGTGATTTTGCAATCTCACTACACGTTTGTCTCCTCCATCCCCGACATCTCTCCATCTTTTGTTCCTCACCTCTCTCTCCCCCTTTCACTCGCTCTGCTCTTTCTCTCTCTTTCGCACTCTGCATGTGTGTCAGACAGTGTAATCTGCTGACAGCCAGATTGATAGGTAAGTGTGGTGTGTTTGTATGGCTTCATTCCAGCAGCGGAGGTTTGGAGGCAGCTACCTGTTCATCCATCATCCTCCTCTCTGCCCCGCAGTCTGGATTTTTCTCTGCAGTGACAACCACTCTCTCATGCACACATTCATGCTCACACACACACACACATACATGCATACACTAATGCTTATACTCCTATATATTATACACATATGCATGGGCACAGCCACTCTGCCTAGTGTACAACACTTGTGCTTTGCATATACTTACACATGCATGCATTGATGGCCATGTGTTCACATTGACAAGAGCACACTCACAATCATACACCATGGACAAGAACACACTTCAGAGGACAAACTTCAGTGAACAGCCACACACACACACACACACGTGCATTTGTTCTCACCTGTATAAGCCTTCCCTTACTTTTTCTGAACTCCCTCTGTGCCCCAATTTCAGCCCCTGCACACCATCTTGTATCCAGTTATTTTATTCAACCACCCCCTCCCTCCTCCCCTTTCACCCTTGTCACCCCCTTCCTGCTGCATTTGCAGCTCTGCCTGGCTCCTATCCATTCACGCACCGCTCCTTAGACATATTTGACTTGTAAATTGAGGCTCTATTTGTGTCATGCCCATGAGGTGCTGTCAATTAGTCTAAACACCGTGACGCATCTTGTGAAGAGAGGGTGAGAGAAGCGAGAGATGGAAGAAGGGAAGGAGTGAGAATGACAGGGAGAGGAAGACCAGAGTGAAAGAAAAGAGACAGAAAGTGAAATAAATACCAGGAGAAAGAGAAGCAGCAGGCAAGTAGGAGGCTTTTGCTCGGCCTAGACCCCCCCGGTGCTGGAGCAGATCCTAGATCAGTGCGAGTGTCATCAGACAAACCCCCCTGCTACAACCTACAGAACGTCTTGGCGAGAAACACTGATCAGACGCTCACCCCTGGAGAGCTGCTGAGCGTAGGGGAGTGCTGGGATTCACGCTGGAGAGGCTCCACACTGACTGTCCAGCATGTGTTAGAGAGGCCTGCTGGGCGAGATGTATACTCAGATCTAGATGTAAACATTTACCTACAACACACACCCTGTTCTGAATGAGTAATTATATGATTCACAGTGGAAGATCATAAAGCTGTAAATGAACCACAGGCACATATTTAAAGATATAACCAAGTTTTGATCTCTTTCATACAACAACTTTGAATTCCTTTTGGTACACTTGTTAATCTGTGACGTGACTGGAGATTGGTTGTTGTATTGTACTAGTTGTTGGCTTGGAAGGTTGTCATTTCTGATCTCCATATTTTCTCTTATCTGTTGTGTTGTAGAAAAATGTATTCATAAAAGCTATTAAGTCATTGCATAACTTTTCATTATTTTTTTCAGTATTAATAGTACAGTAAATCCAATCAGTCTAATATCTGAAGCTGTAACTTCAGATTCAAAGGAGCCCTGTCCTCTACTCCAAAACAAACACACTACAACTACTGTCTACTATATGAAATAGACAGACCAATAGAGGATAGAGACCAACAGGGTTAACTAACAGCTGGTAAAATGAGTGATGTGAGTAGGTTTAGGCTATGTACTGTATGATCATATTACCATCAAATCCTGGGATGTCTTTGAATGAAATGTACAAATTAACCTCTTCTCTCTGCATCAACCCAGTGCTTATCCTACTTGAGTTGTGTTTCCTACTTTTGTGGTCAGAACACAGAGCAGTCTGAAGTCGGCATCCTCCTCATGGTGTCTCAGCTGTTCAGCCTCTGGGAGTCGGAGAGTAGCCTTTTGGCTTTGAGGCGTTCCTGTGTAGACGTGCAGCCTGTGATGCTTTGATGGAGGTTGATGATAGACTAAGCACAATAATTACTGTACTCAGCTTCAGCAGGATAACTTAAGAAAAACTTGGGAGAATCCAATTTAATCCAATCTCTGTTGATCACCAGAATTCTTTTCATTTTAGTCTTAGATAAAAGTAACTGTAAAATATCCATTAGTAGAGATCAAGTGCTTGTTACTTAGAATGAACTCATTTTTATTGTGTTTTTTTTTGGTTGTTTATTCCTATATTGGCTTTGTGTACATTTTAGTCGATCTCCTGGAACTGGCCCTTTTACCTTTTGAACTGAGCATACATCTCCTTTACATGCTAATAGCTAATCTGAAGTTATAGAAGACACCTCTTACTTGACCCTACTTAGTGCTGTCTCTAGTGTCCAGTGTATGTCTGTTACATATCCCCCTCTATGAACTCTTAAACAGCTTGTTTCTAATATGGAAAAATATCAAATTTGTTTTGTCAAACAGTCATCTTACATTGTGGTAAAGGATGTGTGCCTAAAGACCTTTTTCATAGCAGAGTCCCGGTAAGCCATGACAGTGAGGAAAGCATCCACAATACCACAGTTAGATAAAATACAGCTTGTAATTAACACCTTTCCTTTTCCTGCTATTATGCTCTATTATCTGCTGTGAAAAAAAAAGGTGACACTTACAGTCAGGATTACAGTGAGCATGTCTGGTACAAAGTCTTAAAGCCGTAGATACTCCGCTGTCCTGCTGGTCTGTGATCAGCTGGACAGATTTGAATTGAACTTAATTGCAGTTTCACCACACAGACATTAGCCAGCTAGCCATTTATAGAATGGTTCATTTTCATCCCACAGTTACAGAAATATAGCCAAGTTGCTGAAGATTAGGTGTGTGCGGGTATGTTTGAGGGCACTGTTGAATAGCAGTTGTGTTTTTCTAATGGAAGCTGGTGATAATATTAGTCATTTTGCAATCACTGAATTTTACCCCTCTCTAATTTTAGGGGACAGATACAGTGAAATGCTGTGAGAAATGGGGCTTAACATTCAGTTGTACTGGAAGCAGTACGCTCAACTGAAGGCCCTGCACAGGTGTCTGCATTTGTTTTGGCTAATTAAACCTCTTGAAATTGATGTTGCTTGCGAGCCATTGCTTTCCGGCCCCAGATTTAGCTCACATTGAACTCCAAGCATTTCAGCCTGGAGCCTATCCCATCTGACATTGGGCGAGAGGCGGGGCACACCCTGAACAGATCTCCCATCCAACAGGGCCAACACATACAGAGCAAACACATCACATTCACACCTACTGGTTACACTTAGTCACCAGTTAACATGCATGTGTTTGGACTGTGGGAGGAAGCTGGAGTACCCGGAGAGAACATGCAGACTCCACACAGAGAAGCCCCGGGCCCAAACCAGGGCTCGAACCCGGAACTTGCTGTGAGGCAGTGCTAACCACTGCTCCACCGTGCCACCCCCTCACAAATATGGTGAATGTAATTCCTTACTTACATTTTCAAACCAGATTTTTAAAAACGTATACTGAAACCTGTTTGACTAGCTACATGTTTGCTAGCTAGCTGTCCCCTTCCCTGCATTTCACTGGTGTTTTTTTCCCCCACTTTTCTTATCTTTCTTACTTATCCTTTCTTATCACCGTCAACTGTTGAGTGGAATAGTGTGAAATCCCTAGGAATATGTGTTGCGTTGCTGCATGCTTTGCATTTGCAGTGCATATTCAAAAGTGAGCATGAGATACAAATAGAAAGAGGAGCCACTGATAAAAACGTTGCTCCCTTGCACCACTGCACTTCTAATGCCTGTTTCCCATGTTAAGTCAACTCTGCATCAGTTGTGTAGTTTCTTAGGGTTGTAGTCTTTGAACTGCAGCAGTGTTCACTCTGTAGTCTGCAGGTGTGTGTAAACTTGTTTTTGAAATGTTTTTCCAGGTGCCTGTGTACTAAGCCAGGTGACAGTGTGAGGATTACCTGCCTGGTTGTCTTTGGGTACTTCAAACAAAGTCTGCTCCTGCGGGAGCCCCCCCTCTGTCATAAACGCTGCCTTGGGCTGCATGATCACACACACGATTAAACACTCAACAACACACACACACACACACACACACACACACACAGGCATCTCACAGCCCATTTGAGCTTTTACTCAGAGAGGCAAATAAACAAATTGAGTCTGAAGCTGCATCGCCTTCTCTGATGCTCACATGCACCCACATGTGGGAAGATACACACTCAAGCACAATGCTGATAATTTGCATGGCAGGGGTGGCTGCTGAGATGGTGTCATTGCTGATTGTCTGTCTAACCAGTGATGTCATATTTCTTGCGATAGCTAAGATCTCAGGCACATTTATAGCAAAGCTCTCTGCCTGTGGGGAAATGATGCCACAGCTTTGTTTTTGGCTTTTCACTTCATTAATGTGATGAATGTTGAGCAGAGCGGGGCAGAAACAAAGCTTTCTCTGTAGGAGCAGCAGTGAGGGTGAGGGGGTCAACAAGTCTAGCTGGGGAATATTTGAGACGTCTTATCATAGTGTGATCCATGCATGTGTGCACATCACATTTTACAGATTGGTGAGTAAACGGGAAAAGCGGCCATGGGGTACATCTCACAGTTGGATAGAAGATTGGATGATGAAATAGGGACGAAACACCACACAAAGTGGAGCAGAGAAGTCTCACTCTTCTCTCTTTCCTTACCTTTACTAACCTCTGCTCCAGATTCACAAACAGGGCTTTTGATTTCATAGTGTCTCTCTGTGTTTGTGCTGATTCAATCCCTGCGGAGGGAGTTCAGCATAGACTTTTAAGTCACTGTTTTTAACTTGATTACAGAGGAATCTTCTTATCCTTGGGGGATAGGGGGTGTAAAAAACCTTACAAAACTCAAGCAGCACCCTCATTTATCACAATGAGAGATGATAGAACAAACCGGCTTTAAACAATGTCTATAGTCTGCTTGAATTGCTTGGTGATAAGACTGTTGGTATAAGAGGATGATGGACTGATGGATATTCACTTGATGGAAAGCTCCACCCTGAAGTTGATGTTTTCAGCAGTAAAATTCAGGGTTTGGTGTCAGGGATTTTGTTGTGCAGCAATGTTCATCAGTCAGGCAGGTGAAAATTCATCAGAGCAAAGGTAGAGATAACAATTTCTCTGCCAACAGCAGACTCAATCAACCTGAGAGTAATGCAACAGCAAGACACTTTCTGTGCCAATACTGTGTCTCACTATTTCTTACCTGGAAAAACGTGTTACACCATCGAGTATTGTTAGAATAACCATTGCTTTATCAATGACACAATACATTCACTAGTATGCTCTTGATTGGCCTCAGATATAAATAACAAGACTACTGTCAATGTTTGTTCAGCTTTTAGGTGTAATGCATATTTAATGAATTAATTTAAAAAATCAATCCTGTGCCTGAAGTGTCCTCTCTGTACCCACAGAGCAGCTCTGAGCAGCTGGATTCCTAAATATTAATGCTGTGTGTACAACTTGACTGGAGACTGAAAGTCATCTTCTATTGGGTGGTGGATAATGGGCAGCTGTGGACTAGTGCCCCCTTGTGGCTGTTCAGGAGATGCTGATGAATGACTTGTTGGGTTTTCTCTTTTGTGATTAATCTGATTAATCTTAATCTGTTTACTTTTAACCTTTCCGTCAGAGGACTGGACCAACTTTTTATACATCTGAGCTTATGTGTGTTATGAACACAACCAAACCCATGCTGGATTTTGAGACTAATGTATGTGGGAATGACACGTTTTCAAAATTTTCATAATCCCATGACCTCTGCAGTGTACACAGACAACTGTAAGAGTGTCTTTTTTATGGATGTTTATTCACGACATGGAGATGGAGGCAATGATATTCTCTGTAAGTGTAAGTCACACAGAATTTAAAATGTGTGTGTCAGAGTTTTAAGTCAGAGAAGGTGTGGCATTTGATGCAAATTGTGGCAATGAGCGGATTTTTAATGTACCTTAATTCCTTAAGGAGCTGCTGCTCCAGTGTTTTCATGTTGGTGAATGGATCAAATCAGTGAGTAAGACCATCATCCAATGCTGTCATTTCGTTTATTTTCATTATTATAAGTCAGTGGGATCTTTTAATTAAGGTTTAAGGTCAAAATTCTGAGAATTTTCAACATTGGAAACTTTCCATGGGAATTAATAGGAATATGTTTATATGCATGCATGATACAGTCTGTATAAATTACTCCAAATTTCTATTTATTAATTCAGTTCAAGTTTCTAATTTTATATTTCCAAAATTCCCCATCTTAATTTCCCATGGAAAGTTTCCGGAAATTTATGGGAAATTTTCTGTCCCTTTGCAAACCTAGAACAGACCCCAAAACTTTTGGTTTTGCTTTGGTTCTCTACATGAAAATGGATCTGGCTTCAGTAAATGCACAGAATATTATAAATGCTGTTACTTTGCAACAGAACTTATTGTTATGGCTAAAATGAATCCATATGTTTCCTCTGTCATGTCTTTGACATTTTCAATCATGCTGACTGTTTTTATTTAATTTTTCCAACATTCAACAGAAAACCCTCTAAGACTGTTGCTTTGTCTCTCAGAAAAGGCTTATGGAAATCTGTGACAGGTGCTTCATTGCCTATAGTGAACACCAGTTGTTTAGGGCAACATGTAGCGTTTATTTCTATGCCTCCTCTGCAGCTTATACTAGATCTCCTCTTTGAAAGACAACCAGTTGCATTACATGTGATGCAATAGTCCTCCCACTTACATCTGTGGCACTTAACAATAACTCTATTCTCACTGCTGTGTTTTTCAATCATCTAGTCAACAAACATCCAGACTGAGACCAGCTGCTCCTCTTGTGCTCTTTAAATTTATTTTCAAATGAGCAGGCTGAAGCTGGATCTGGATCAGGGCCTGACAGCTTTGGGAGCAAGAGCTGCAGGAAGTACAAGTGGAGGCTTTTGTCAACCAAGATGCAAACTGCAGCATGCGAGAGGTGTGGAAACTAGCACAAGCGGTGGTGGTAATTGATTAAACTTTTTTTGGTTTTGCTGCAGTATTAAAGGTCACTTCATTTTTCTGGCCCCGCCTTGTCTCTGTGACTAGCTGTGTCCGCTCAGTCCTCCCCACCCTCCTCAGTCTTGCTTGTGTATTTTCCTCATAATATTTTAATGCAGCAGTAATAATTTCCATACATTTATAATGTGCAGTGTTGACAGCTGGAATAGTACAGTTTACTACTTGGATGGAAGGAACATTAATATCAGCTTTTTATTTGGTCTGTCACAGGGATCAGGTGTTTGAATGCTGTGTATGGAAGTACATTAATTGCACTGCATGCCCCATTAGCCCATCATGAATGTGTAGGGCTTGTAAATGCTCTGGTTGTGTGTTGTGCGCTGGCTGCAAATAATCTCAACAAGGTACAGACCACTTTGTAATGCTTAGTTTGCTGTGCTGTTACGAGCACACTCCTCAGCGAGCTTGTTGGTGTTCATGCATGCATAGTGTGCTTGGTGGTGGGCAAGGTGACCAGCCTGTGCTCCAACCAAGATACACTGCCATGCCAACAGCAGATACACACACACACACACACTATCTGAGATGATTGACATTGTGACTGTACATTTTAAACTAATGGCAGCCTCAGCTGTACTTTAATTAGCATGTGTTAGTATAGAGCTGGGCAATAAAATGATAATGATAATGATCACAATGTGAAATTATATCATGATATAAACTATCCTCAATATAGCTATAATAAATGGTCAATAAATGTTAAATATGATTAATTGCCATGCTAATACAGGTATGTTTTGTGATTACTTGGGTTATATTATAATTGTCTCTCTACCTCTGATTTGTGAAATATTACACTCACAAGAAAAAATCAGCCTTTAAACCTGAAAGCAATAATGATTTGACATTTATCCTGTTAAATATTGATATTGACTGATCTGAAAAATTTTATTGAGATGTTTTTTGCCATATCGCCCAGCCCTATGTTAACATGCTAACATTCTAAACTAAGATGGTGAACATGGTATTGTACCTGCTAATTCTAATATTAGCATGTAGCTCAAAGCAGCAGCCTCACAGAGCTGCCAGCATGTTGTCTTGTGACACAACAACATGCTCAGCTGGAATATACCATAAGTTAAAGGTGGTAATTGAACTGTGGATAACATTTGTGGTACAAGTGTAAAGTGCTACACTTAAATGTATTGGCACAAAAGGTGCTCTGGAGTGTGATCATAGAAAGAACTAACTATATGATACAGGAGAGGCTGACTTAAACACAGCTGGCTAACCCACTGTCTTTCTTTGTGTTACAGGATGTAAGAGTGAAGTGCTGGTGCACTAACTTAGCAGCAGCCTCTGCTTCACCAGGTTGAGTTTGAAGGAAGCATCAGCTGTATATGGTAAGTCATTGCTAATGATGTTAGCTAATGTCATGTTAAGTGGGTAACATTAGCCACTGTCAATCATCTAGAGACCTGTCTGGCTTGCCTAACACAGCTGCTCAATTTCTCACCTCTCATCCTTTTCCTGGTCCAGTGGACAACTAGTGGACTGAAAATTATATGGCTGTGCTCTGTCAAATGTCTATGAGTACCATAAATTCTCAGACTGTGGCCTTTCCTTACCTCAACTGCAGAGATCCAGACCGTTAGTAGAGACGGGGCTTTAAATTTCTCTGGCTTTATAAGTAAATTTGATCGTATTTTAGTGCAAGCCATATGTATTAATTTATTGTAAGTTATTAATTTCATTTATACCTTATCAAGTACTGGAAGTAGACCCAGTAGACCCAGGGCCGGCTCTACGCAGGCATATGTGAGGGGGCAGTCAGAAATGTGAAGAGAGCATCATGGGTACACATCATGCTGCAGCAGCAATTTTCTGGTATTGCACACATTTTGTGGAGGGCATTTTTGCTTATGACTGTGTTTTCTGCATGGAATTGTGTTATTAGCGATGTATCCAACCCCCAACCTGGAGAAGTGGATTGCACTTTTGTCAGGCCTCTACCTTACGGCTCTACTACTGTTAAACTGAACTGTGCTGTGCTGCCTCCTGCTGACTGAAATCTGGCACTCTTTGTACGGTCATGTTGTGCCTCAGGAAGGAGGATCCTTGCTAGCTTACAGCAGACACTGTGATGTGTAAAATTAAAGATAAAACTGAATAAATGACTCAAAGCCAAACCTTCATTTTCACACAGTACATTTGATGATTTTGATTTTGTGGTTTAGCGTTCAATTTATCAGTCACTTGTCAGCCTTTGTTCTCAAACATATTTTTTAAATCAATATATTAGCCTCGTAATGGAGCTGGTCACAGTGATGAAGGGGGACCTGCAGTACCTCCACCTGAAGTTCCCGGGGATGCTGATGTCCAGTTTGTCAGACAACAGTCAGAAGTAAGGGAGTGTCATCTTCATCTGCTGTCGATAAGGTCCGGATGCAGAAACAAACTCTGGTGCTGCTTTTTTTTGTCATTATTGAAGAGGTCTGGAAACAGTTAGCAGCTAGTGTTGGCATTAGCATTAGCATTACCTTGTAATGACATTGTTTAATTCTATTATCAGTTGTTTATATCGCATGATTAAGAGTGTGTTTGAGTTTCTGAGACTGAGGCGTCCCTGACATGAGTTGTGGGACGGCTGATATCACAATGGGCTCTGGGTAATCCGTGTAAATCCCTGTTTGTATTTGTTTTCACTTGCATTTAAGCATTAACATTGAGCGTTGGCATCAGCCTTATCTTTAAATAATGTATTTGGGGCTTTTTCCCTTTTTGTCGTCGTTTTTATTTGCGTGGGTTAAAGTGTTTTTGTGCTCATCATGTCGATGTGATCACTCTGTCTATTTGTGGTGGTACTGCAGCGTTTGTGTCTCTAGCTGGTTGTTTTACGTCTACTTATGGGCAGCTTGTTTTTGCATTTTTTTTCGTATTGTGTACTTTGTAGTTTTTTGTCTATTCCTGGCCATATAACGTTTCTTTGCAGCCATTTTGTGTTTCAGTGTGGCAGTTAAGCGTCTCATTGTGATCGTTATGCGACTCAGTTTGTGTCTTTGTAGCTTTGTCATAGTAATCATCAGTTGTAGCAGCCATATACAGTAATTGATTAACAATTTATTTGTGGTGACTTGAGACTTGACTGAGCACCATTTTGACTTAAATATAAGCTTGAAAACTAGATTTTAACTCCTACTCCTCCACAAGTTTTAAGCCTCAAGAGTAGGTCACAATGTATGAGCTGTAATATTAAAAACAATTTTAAAATGTGTTCTTCTCTCTGAGATCAATAAAGTCCTATATTAGTAACGTAATTAATTCACCTCAAATCTGTTATTGTCAAGGTTCTAGTGTTAAGTTTTCAGTGTTGTATTATTCTACTCTGTTCATGTTTTGGAGGTGAGCTATTCTTTATAATGAGGTTATTTGTTTTTCAAGTGTCATACTTGTGTTTTCCAGGTTTACTGGTTCAGCTGCTGCAGCCTGGACAGAAACACCAGCTCTCACCTGACAAACCAAACAGGTATGTGTCCTAAAGATTTACTCAGTCTGAAAAAATGTGTTGGCTGAATTATTAATGTTAGTTGATGAAGTGAACGCTGCGTCCTGGAGTAATCCTTTACACTTATGTTAGTGATCACACCGTCCGCCCAATTAAATAAGAGTGGTAAAAGAAGGCTTAAAGTGAACTGCAATTTTCTCATCTTCCCTCAGCCTCTGACATTGTAACAGCATCTGGCTGCTCCAGGTTCTGTTCAGTCAGATGTTTGTCTAGACAGCTCGCTTTCCCACTGACCACTAATAGCTGACTGAGTGACTGTAGTGAGTCGACCCCTCTCTCACTCTTACTCCTCTTGCATAGTTGTTTTCTCTGACAGTTAATATTGTTCAGACTCATCATCTGTAGCAGTTGTAATCCTCGGTGAGTTTAGTATTGAATATGATAATGACTGATTAATTGTCATAAATTGTCAGAAAATAGTACTAGTTCTAATGATTTTTAAAAACTCAAAATAGTTGTCAGTTAATTTTCTGCCTGTGGACTGAAGTATAATTGAAAATACCAAAAGTTTAAAACCTGCTTTCAAAAAGGTACTTGGGAAGTGAAAGTTTTTATTATGCAGTTCACAGTAATATACGAGTCTTCCAGTGATTAGTTGACAATTAATATGGAAATTTTAGATTTAAGATAATTATTTTAGGAAATTTTTCCCAAATACTTATTGTTATTGATTCTTAAAGATGTGATGCTTTTTCTTGATAGACGTGACCATAAACAGCTCAGTTTGGAGAATGTTCTGGTTCGGCTGTAATGTTGAATATGTATCTGTTTTGGGGTTAAACTGTTGATGAGGAATAGGTCATAGTGTATTGATCATTTTCCTCTGTTTGTTTCTCTTTTTAGTCTTTGTACAATGAAGTTCTTTGAGACCAGGACAGAGGACTCCAGGTAATTCACAAACAACTTTACATCAACTGTCCAACACAGAGCTAAGATTAAATTGTCTGTTCAGTATCCAGTATAAGTGTAATAATAGAGCACTGACATTAAAACATGGCTCACACTCACAGATTTTTAAAATCTTACCTGATGTAGAAAGTGTGAGAGACCACACACATGATGACAAATAATGTCACATTCCAGAGTTTTGTTGTTATAGTGCGTGCAACGAGAAGACCAGCACACCACACACCAACAGATTCACCACCAACAACCGGAGTCTGGACTCTCATGAGAGATGACAATGTCTCTGATTGCTGTCTTTGATATGGGGGTGTGTCACATCTTTATATTAATGTTTGTTGTGTTTTTCTCCACAGGAATCAAACTTCATCCATCAAATCACAGAGAGAAGAGACAGACATGAAGACATTTCCAGAAGGTCAGTGTTAGTTTATCCTTTTCAGTCTGACTCTGTCATTATCTTAGCTGCAGTTTGACTCTTTAAAACCTCTTGTCTGGAACAAATAGCAACAAATTGAAGCATTTGTAACTTGTAAATGGTTATTTAATTAATAATTGTACCACAAGCAGTTAAATGATCACAAAGATACTTAGTAGACATGTTCATCTTTGGAAAATGTGCCCATAACTACATTAACTCTAACAAGTGTTTCCTCAGGGTCAAATGTCTGTCATTAGCTTTGCTGTGATTTGTTAAATGTTGTCTGGAATAAAATCAGTAAAAATTTCCTTTCTAAATGTTTGTGTTGTATTTCTCTATTTTGAAACTGGTGTTATACAAATAATTGTATTGCATTTTAAGAAATATATAAATATATATCTTATATATATATATATCTTATATATATATATCTATCTTATATATATATATCTTATATATATATATCTTTTATATATATATATCTTATATATATATATCTTTTATATATATATATCTTATATATATATATCTTTTATATATATATATATCTTATATATATATATCTTATATATCTTATATATATATCTTATATATATATATCTTTTATATATATATATATCTTATATATATATATCTTTATATATATATATATCTTATATATATATATATATCTTTATATATATATATATATCTCATATATATATATCTTATATATATATATATCTTATATATATATATCTTTATATATATATATCTTATATATATATATATCTTTATATATATTATATATATCTTATATATATTTATATATTTCTTAAAATGCAATACAAGTTATTTGTATAACACCAGTTTCAAAATAGAGAAATACAACACAAACATTTAGAAAGGAAATTTTTACTGATTTTATTCCAGACAACATTTAACAAATCACAGCAAAGCTAATGACAGACATTTGACCCTGAGGAAACACTTGTTAGAGTTAATGTAGTTATGGGCACATTTTCCAAAGATGAACATGTCTACTAAGTATCTTTGTGATCATTTAACTGCTTGTGGTACAATTATTAATTAAATAACCATAAGCAGTTGAATGTTCTCGCAGGTGCTTAATAAAGACATATTAGTCTGTGGGAAATGTGCCCAACTAGTGATCTGTACAGGGTGTATCCTGCCTCTCGCTCAATGACAGCTGCTACAGGCTACAGCCCCCCCCCCTTGCGACCCTTAACAGATAAGTGGTATAGATAATGGATGGAAAATGTGCCCATGACTACATTACAGATGGTAAAGAAAAGCAAAGGGTTGTCACTTGAACATCAGGAAACTGTTTATAGCAGTTAGAAAGTGAATGTCTTATCTTATTAACAGCTTTGTGACACTTCTGTTTTCTTTCATCCACTTCAGGTCTTCAGCTGCTGCAGAAACAAGAACACGTCAATCACAGAAACTGATGAGTAAATCTAATATTCCTTTTTTAAACTGACCTTATTCATTGACACCTAATAACAGTGATTTAAACTTAACTTTTTATAGTCAGTCAGTGTCACAGTAATGACTAGAAATAGTTCTGAAAATCTACAAAATAATATCCTACTGTAATTATTACATGCTTAGCTCTCAAATTTCACAGAGATGAATGTAAACCATGCAAAAAATACAGGAAAACAACTTAAACTGTACTCTTATTAAAATGGTGTTATTTCATTATAAATGATTTAGCTATGTTAATAACTTACTTTACTAAAATTATTTTAATGACAGAATACGCCAACATTTTTCACTGCATTTTCTACTACTTTTTTAAATGATATTTTTTATGCCAAAGACATTTGACTGTTTCTGATGCCCTAACATACTATGACAAAGCAGCAGTCTAATCTTTATTTTCCACCGACCTCTACACAGTGTTTGTGGGTTAAGTTAAGATTTTGTGTTTGGTATTTTGCTATTTCAATATCAGTACTCCAATCCAATCTATTACTGTGTACATAGTCCTGTTTTATATCTTGCCTTGTTTGTATCATGCCTTTTTATGTTTTTGCTGCTGCAACACTGAATTTCCCTGTTGTGGGACTAATAAAAGATTGTCTTACTCAAATAAATACTTCTGAACTGAATATTTTTAGCCTTGTTATACTATGACCTTTTTTAAAACCATTTTTGATGCCTTATTATACAATGAAATTTCTTAAAAACATTGTTTCACGTTACTATACTATAACGTTCTGTTTGAGATTTTAATGCTTTACTACACTATGACATTTTTATGCCTTGCTATACTAAGATATTTTAGATACTTTACTATGCTGTGGCGTTTTTTGACATTTTTGATGACTTAATATAATGCGACATTTTTTACTTCTATTTTGTATTACTATTATTAGCATTACTAATAATGGTCTTATATTACAGATTACTTTTACTGTTACCTGTAATATTAGATTACCTTTACCATTACATATTACTTTTCTAATTACACATATTACTTCTAAATTTACAGATACTATTGCAAACTACATCCAGTAACAGATTACTTTGACTATTACATCTTAAGTTGCTAATTACTTTTACATTACTTCTATTAATACAGACTACTTTTTGTTATTTTTATATTGCAGATGACCTCTATTATTACACTTCTCTGATACTGAATACTGAACATAAATGGTTTAACGTCAGTGCTCTGTGTTGGACAGTTGATGTAAATGTGTGTGTGAATTACCTGGAGGCCTCTGTCCCGGTCTCATAGAACTTCTTCATTGTACGAAGATCATGGACGACGTCTCCGCGATCATGGACAATGACGTGGACGAAGTGGAGACACCTGGGGGAAATCAAAGAGAAGCATACAAAGTAAAATGACCAATACATTACTACCTGTTCCTCATCAACAGTCTAACACATAAATATTCAACATTACAGCTAAAACAGAACATTAAAATAAACATTTTTATGCCTTGCTATACTTTTTGACCACATACTATACTACATTTTTGATGTTAAGGCATCAGCCATCTTCTATAGAGTGATCTGATGGGGCAGCAGGAACTCAACAGTGGACAGGAAGAGACTGGACAAGCTGATCAAGAAAGCCAGCTCTGTCCTGGGGTGCGCCCTTGACCCTGTGGAGGAGGTGGTGGGAGAGAGGACAACAAGCTCCACCCCAGGCAGGACAGTCTGACAGCACTGAGCAGCTCTTTCAGCAATAGGCTGCTTCACCCAAAGTGTGTGAAGGAGAGGTATCACAGGTCCTTCCTTCCTTCCTGCTGTCAGACTCTACAACCAGCACTGCTCCTAGTTTCACCACATACTCACACAAACCATTTTCACTAGGTCCTGCACTTTCATTAATCCATCCTAATCTGTGTATGTGCAATATCTGTACTTATTCATTTTCTGTCTCTATGTAGAAAGTCCTGTGTATATTGCTCTTCTGTTAATATTTTTTATTACATTGTCATGTTTATACTGTTCTTATGTGTATATTTTTTATAGTATTATCTTGTTTTTATCTTGTCTTTTTCTATCTTTTTAATCACTTATGCTGCTGCAACAATGTAAATTTCCCCATTGTGGGACTAACAAAGGATTATCTTATAAAGACCGTGTTGAAAATTTGTTAACATGAATTTTAAAACCTTTTAGAAAATAGTTTTGTCACCTTAAAGTCTGACAGATTATTTTTTTAGTTGTTTCCCAAAGAGCCCAGCAGACAGACTCAGAGAGTGAGAGATAGGAGCCACCACTGACCAATGGCCCAAGTGGACCTCCAGGTATACTAACTCTTTTGCACAATGGACACTTGAATTGTGCCTCAGCCCAATATGATACAGTGGTAGGGTTAACATGCAGCCTAATAATTCATGAATATGTCTGATTCAGACCACTCATATAACACCACAATCAGTGTAGAGTTAGATGAATCAATACAAATGTTTTTGCTATGTATTTTTGAGTAGAGAATCAATAATCAGACAGACATGACATTTTTACTCCTATTTGGGATTACTATTGCATCTGCATTGCTTTTATATTACAGATTACTTTTACTGTTACTCCTAATGTTACATTACTTTTACCATTACATATTACTTTTCTTAACTTTTACTGTTGCAAACTACATCTAGTAACAGATTACTTAGACTATTACATCTTACTTCAGTTATTGCTATTTACTTTTACATTGCTTATATTAATACAGAGTAATAAATTATTTTTATATTGTAGATGACCTCTATTATTACACTTATACTGGATACTGAACAGACAATTTAATCTTAGCTCTGTGTTGGACAGTTGATGTAAAGTGTTTGTGAATTACCTGGAGATCTCTGTCCTGGTCTCAAAGAACTTCTTCATTGTACGAAGACTGTGATCATGCGTCTCTGTGAACATCAACAATGTCCCTCTGATCGTGGACGAAGCCGTCAAATCAGGGAACTCCATCACTGCCGTGTTGTCTCTGTGAGTCCCGCACAATGTCTCTGATCATGGATCATGTCTCCTTCATCATTGATAATGTCTCTCCAATCAGGGACAATGTTGTGGACAAAGTGGAGACACCTGGAGGAAATCAAAGAGAAACAAACAGAGGAAAATGATCAATACACTACTGCCTACACCGTGTTCCAAATTATTATGCAAATGATACTCAGCATAATTTTCAAGTCATCAACTATTAGAATATAATTCAAATGTTTCTGAACAAACCTCCCAAATGATAACAGTATTTTTTTCAAAAATAAAAAACTTAAAATGCACTGTTCCAAATTATTACGCAGCACAGAGTTTCAAAACATTTTATAGGTTGTAAAGAACTGAAAATGGTCCTTTGTTGACTTTGCAGCATTAGGAGGTCATTTTTACTGACATCAAAAGCAGGTCAAGTTACATTTTAACATAAGACCCCTTATTTGATAGCAGCTTCTTGCATCCATTGAACATGTGAGTTTTTGAAGAGTTTCTGCTTGAATTTCTTTGGCAGGATGTAAGAACAGCCTCCCAGAGCTGCTGTTTGTGAACGGCCTCCCACCCTCATAGATCTTTTGCTTGAGGATGCTCCAAAGGTTCTCCATAAGGTTGAGGTCAGGGGAGGATGGAGGCCACACCATGAGTTTCTCTCCTTTTATGTCCATAGCATGAAAGGACAAATGTAAATACACCCATGGACACATCTGATTTATATGATGTATCAGTCATGCACTGTGTATGTTCTTTAGCCACTCATTTTTAGTTGCCTTATTTTGCCTCAACAGGTTTGTTCTGTTTTATTCCAGTTACACAACTGTTACTGTTACTTTAATAAACTTCTTTAATGGAAATGTTGTGCTGGAAGGAACTGCAGTCTTGAAGACTTAAATCCAGGTAAGTTAGTCACAGATAACTGCAGCTGACCTCTTTAATGCCATGGGGAAGAAAAGCAAAGGAGCGAAGTGAAGACCCTCAACCGTCCTGTATTGAGCAATAACCTTCTCTAACGAGTTGATAAAATGCATAACAATGCACCATCTCATGCTGCAAGGAATACCTCTGCATGATTGGCTGCTATTGACATAAAAGGAGAGAAACTCATGGTGTGGCCTCCATCCTCCCCTGACCTCAACCTTATGGTGAACCTTTTGGAGCATTCTCAAGCAAAAGATCTATGAGGGTGGGAGGCCGTTCACAAACAGCAGCTCTGGGAGGCTGTTCTTACATCCTGCAAAGAAATTCAAGCAGAAACTCTTCAAAAACTCACATGTTCAATGGAACGCAGTGTATTCCTCATCAACAGTTTAACCATAAAAAAACAGAAAAATATTACACATTACAGCTTAAACAGAATGTTTAACATTTTTATGCCTCACTATACTATAACATTTTGGTGCTTTACTATAGTGTACTATTCATGTTTTTGACCACATACTACACTATGACATTTTTGACATAACTTGACATTTTTCCTTCTAATTTGGACTACTATTACTTCTGCATTCCTTTTACATTACCGATTACTTTTACTGTTGCCTCCAACATTAAATTACTTTTACCATTACATATTACTTTTCTTATTAGGGCCCGAGCATTTTTTATCTTTGTGATGAAATGACTGCATTTTTTGTTCATGAGTTATATGTGACCAACAAGTGAAAGAATGGACAATACACAATTCAAGAAACTCCTTCATTTCAGGGGTATTTTATTCATGGATTTCCCCAAAAAATACCATGTTCAAATTTATTCATACCCCTGACAATATCTCAACAAACATGTCCCAAATGTGTTAACGTTGTTGACCAAATGTTAAACACTGATTAAAAAAACAAACAAACAAACAAACAAAAAACTTTCCTGAAGAGTATAAATAGAGGAAAAGTCTTCTGGTCATTCTCAATTTCTGGTTGTCATGGTCAAGAAGAAGGCGCTCAGTGAGGACCTACGTCAACATCTTGTGCATGCCCACAGTGAAGGAAAGGGTTACAAGGCCATTTCAAAGCAGTATGACGTCCCTGTGGCAACCGTCCAGAGCATAATCAACAAGCACAAGAGGTTCAACACATAAAAACCTCAGCGGGCGTGGCAGGAAGCGTAAGGTGTCCCCCAAACTTAACAGGAAAATCTACCGAGAGGTCAACAACAACCCCCAGACCACAACCAAGGCTAACTGAAACGCTTGACCAGGCAGGGACAAAGGTGTCACAGGTCCACCTGTTGAGCGAGTCTTGCACAGAGGGGGTCTCCATGGATGAAGGCTTCGGAAGATGCTGCTACTTAGGAAGAAACATGTGGAGGCTCAGTTCATCTGAAACAAGATCCCAGCTTTTGGTCAACCATCCTGTGGTCTGGATGAGGCGAAGTTAGAGTTATTTGGCCATATGGATGCTGAAGTATGTCTGGAGGAAGAAAGGAGAAGCATACAAGCCTGAAGAACACTGTGCCCACAGTCAAATATGGTGGTGGAAACATAATGCTATGGGGTATGCTAAGGAGGATTACATCAGGATCCTTGATGAAAACGTGAAGGAATCTGACTGAGAAACTCAAGCTTGGCCACAACTGGACGTACCAGCAAGACAATGATCCTAAACACACTGCCATGGTAGTGAAGAATTGGTTCAAGGAGAACGATGTCAATGTCCTATCGAGAACTTGTGGCAACTGTCAGAGTCCTGACTGTCAATGTCCCATCGAGAACTTGTGGCATCACTTGAAGACCAACCGACCAACCTGACCCAGCTTGAGGCTTTCGCCAAGGAAGAGTGGGCCAACATCTCACAGCAGACATGCAGGAAGCTTGTGGACACGTACAAGAATCTTCTAGAAGCAGTCCTAAAAAACAAAGGCTATGCTATTGACTATTAAAGAAATTAGATGAGGGTATAAATACATTTTGAACATGGTATTTTTTGGGGAATCCATGAATAAAATACCCCTGAAATGAAGAGTTTCTTGAATTGTGTATTGTTGTCATTCTTTCACTTGTTGGTCACATATAACTCATGAACAAAAAATGCAGTCATTTCATCACAAACATTAGCAAAGGTATGAATAAATTTGAGGACGACTGTATATAACATGCCTACATGTACAAAAAGTCTCCTGATGTCATGACCTCAAACCAACAGTAATTTTGATTACACAGATTTTGCTAATTTTCCTGCATTTGAACAAACTCCTCCTAGAGATTTAATCATATCAACTTCAAACTCAGTATACTGTTAAGGCCTTTGTGATCAAAAGTTAACAAAAGTTTTCGTCCAAGGGCGTGGCGGCACCTCAAATCTGCGGTTATTAAGGCTGACATCCAGGTGTAAAACAGCTAGTACAGACGCAATGTGACACAAACTGACCGCAAATAGACACAAAACGATGACAACGACATAACAGACCGCTATAAACTAAGTTAAAATGACCAGACTGGAACACAAAATTACAAAGAGATTCAAGATGTCGGTAAAGTGACTGTAAACAATTACAGCAGAGATTTAAACGGAAACACACGCATACCCACAGGATAAAAAACGTTAAAATAGAAGGCTAATGCTAACGCACGCCGCTAACGCAAATGCTAACGCTAGCCGCTAGCTTGTTAGTTCCTTGGCCTTACCTTCCCGCCGCACGTGTGTTCAGCGTCCAGCCTCACTCGTGTTCGACATAAAACAGCTTCAGAGCTTGCTTTAGCATCCATGTTTCTTCGGTAATTAAGTTTTGTCATAGTACTGACATACCGAGCAACGGTTCAAACGTTGGTTTAAGTGTTTTCCGAATTCGTTTCTTCGCCTCTCTGCGTTCTTCCCAGACGACCATCGACAGTGACCCTGGCGAGTGCGGGGGAGTGGGAGGAGCTAACCAGATTCAAACACACAGACAGAGAGAGAGAGCGCGGAGGGATACAGAGATGAGATGTAGAACTTGTATCTCTTTCATCGGACTTTTAAACAACTACGATTAATTGCGTTAACTTTTAACACATTCTTTGTTTGGATAATCTATTAAAATGTGTTTTCTTAACTTCTAAATTTTTGATTTGACGGGGCAAGACGTTTGTTTAGGGGCGCACAGCGCCCTCTTGCCCCTGCTTAGAGCCGGTCCCGAGTAGACCTCGTAGTAAAACTTGTGTGCATTTGAAACTCACAATTGACATGATCAAATAGTCTGGAGAATGTCATAGCTTCTTAGAGTACAGTCACTTTTAAATATTCAATTTAAATCACCACTACAGCATTAGAGCACTTACCTCAGCCTCTATCTTTCAAAAAAACAAAAAACACAAGTAAAGTCGTCATGCTGCTCCTGATTGGAGAGGTGTTGGATACTGTTCTTGAGTTGTATGATTGCTTTCTGAAGTCTGGAACATTAGCATGCCTTCCCCACGGTTTTCAAACATCTTCACCAAGCTAATTGGCTACTTGTGATGATTTGTCTTTCACTATGTGAAGAGTATTTTCCTTCAGAGGTGTGAAGCAGGCTGTTCACAAAGGCTTTAATCTGACTGATGATAGTTTTGCATGTAAATTTTCCAAAATTGTTGTTTTCAAAAAATGAAAAATCCTCATGAAAAAAGACAAGGTATAGTAAAACTCATCAAAAGTGGTGTCAAACAATACTCAAACTTTTCTGAGTAATTTCTGTGTAACTTGAAAGTGGTATGTTGGGTTGAAATGTGTTCATTGTCATTAAAATTAGATGTGTTTATGGTTTTCATACATTACTGTGTAATCACAGCCTAGCAGCACTTACAGAATAACACTCCTGACTGAGCATCTGTGTATGTGAAGACACACAACACCTTGGTAGGCCATAAAATGATAACACTTTTTTGTAACCAGTAGCTCTGCCAGTGCAGGACTGATTTAAGTAACAGATCACAGTGACAGCACCTCACCAGCGCACTGCTGTTATTCAGGTAGACAGTGCAACACACCAGCTCCAGAGGTGCTGTCCTGAGCTGATCCAGACCTCTCTGTTGTGGTAAGCGATATGAAAAATTCTCTGCAGCACTAAGTTAAGCACCAGCTTTGTCTAACTTAGTACAGTAAGTTATGCCCTCTTCCACCCCCCACCCCCTCCATTCAACAGGAAGTACAATGTTGCCATAGGGTCAGTGAATTACACTATAACTTGAGCCCTGTTTTTCATTCTATATTATTTACATTCGGAAAATTGGCTCTATTAAAAGCATGCCCAATAAGCTACTAGCACCTCTGTTTGCAATGTGCCTGTGGATGCACAGTCAAGTGTCAGTGAATTACTTCAATACAGAGGAAAACAAACAAACAAAAAAAACCTAATGTTTCTTGTTAAGTTCTGGACTTGAGAAACAGTTTTTTTTCCTGAGATTTCTGAGCTGATTTATAGATGTATATTGGCAGTACATTGGGTTAATAATATCCTGGGAAAGTGTTAGTCACACAAAAACTAAAAATATGTGTATCATGTCAGTGTGGTTACATAATGACATATCTAATTTTTGATGTAAATTACAGACCAAACTACAAATTGTCCTCCAGTGTCAGAGCTGAATAGCTGAATAGTCTGATATAAGTTGAATTTTTGCATTGAGTGTCATGTGAGTGTCCAAAGCCTCAAATCAGACTGAAAGACAAGGAGACGATAAAGAGACCACGTGACACAGGGAGTAAGAAGTATATAACCAAGTGTATTCCCTCTGTTAATGTACACATATTTAGAGTCATCTCACTGGAACACTTTACAATAACATTTAGAAAGAACAGGAAGATACTGGGAGGAGTATGCTTGGAATGGAGAGAGAGAGAAACCAGACAAACGTGGCAGGAGAGTGAATCGATGGAGCCTGTCAAATGAAATGGCTGCCATCTTGTCTCTAGCCATATAGACAGAAATAGATATAAAACAAATTAAAAAAAAAGATGGAGGATGGATAGAGCCTGCTTTCTCCACAGGGTAAGAGGACATACAGTCTGCCTTACAGAGAAAAAGGAATAGATGCAGGACAAAAAATAGATTGAGGATGACAGATGGAGGATGGATTAAAAGGGAGGGAACTGTTCTCCCCTGGAAAAGGAGAATGTGTGGTTTCATTTGCTCAATTACCAAAAGAAAAATACATAGAAATTTTAGTTTCCCAGAATCATAGACATTTTTTTCTCCAAACAGGAATGATAGTAGGGAAAACACATTTCTCTTAGTAATGGGATGAGAGTCAAATATTTAGACATTTCACAAACTTTTTTCAGGATTTTTCTTTTCTTTTCATGGTACAGTTTTCTTTTTTTTAATAGAGTTGAGAAAATTGGAATACTAGAGTTCTGTTGTACATCTTCCAGGGAACTGCCGTTCACCTTTTTATTTGTGTGCTCTTCCCACAAAGTTTGCTTTGCCTATTGGCTGCCATCAGTCCAGTCAGGCTAGAGAGGAGGGGCGAAAGACACAGTCGCTTTTTCAGCCGCAAGGTATCTCTCTCCACAGTGGAACTCCAGCAAGAATGAATTCAGAATTTCCCTAAAATGTCTCTCGTTTCTCCAGAGAAGAGAATCAAATAAAAAAAAAAAGAGCAAACCAAAGTGACTGAGTCTTGCAGCAAGGCATTGCATCAGCCATCCTGTTCATGAGAAGGGGGTTTTGGGGGTCTGGGGAGCAGGGGTTTTGGGTGGTGAAACTGTTCTGACGCCAAAAATCCTAAAGTCCATCTTCACTGCGCATTATCAGCAAACTCTCACTTTTCCACTCACTCACAATTTAGGTCCATAGGTTTCTGCAACGTCTATACATATATTTATAATTATATAGAACAGAGTTCATCTTGTTTGCTGGAGGTTTTTTCTGTTTTTCGGTGATTAGTAACTGTAAGGACGTTGACAGTTTCTCTGCTGGCCCACTAGGGGGCACCTTGGAGCCCCGGAAACACATGACACAGATCTGCTGGAACAAAGGACGACCAAGGGGTTTTGGCCTCAACAAGTTTTTGGCGGCTAAACGTACAAGTTAGCATCCATTAGGTTGGAGCGGTGGTATCTCACAAAGTTGCTACGTTTAACGTTGTTATGATCATCAATCATCGTCATATTTTTTGTTTTTTAAACTCCACAGAAAGAAAAACAGTTTTTATCTCTTTTTCGTAAATGAATACTACATGCTTGAAACACGGCAGAGTTTACGTTGCATCGGCTGCTTGAGCACCGTAGACAAGGAGAGAAACAGAGTGCACGAGCGAATGAGAGGAAGAGAGAGAGAGAGTTCTGACGAGAGGTCAGGGATCAGAGATGTCGAACGCTTACAGAGGTGGGAGAGCTGGATTTGACACAGTGTTTCTGTAAGCTGGCAGTATATTGATTTTATAGAGGGATGTCAAGTTGCTAATTCAAGCCTAGTTGGAAAATAATATGTTGATACTGTCTAAGGTGACGGACTTACACCACAAGCTCGCCTCAGAATGAAGTACAGACCCTGACACAAATACTGATGGTGGTGCTTTCCTACAGTACTCAAGATATTAAATAACCTGTCATATACTAACCCATAAATCACTGTTTTATCAGCATTTGGTGCACGGGTGTTGGCACAGTATGTGTTGAGATCTGAGGTGTAATAGCCTTTCCTTAAATCCACACCATGGTTAACATTTAATAAGGAGTCAAATCAATCAAAGCAGAGCTGAAAGGTGTGAACAGAACCATGATGTCACCTTGGCGTCTTATTTTGCTGCCTCCCTCTGGTTCGACTAGAATTGGTACCATGTATGGCCACCTGACAATACTGAGTTTTATAATGAGTTACCCTCTGTTATGTTCTCCTTTTTCCATATACTGCCTTTTCTCCCTCCCTCTCTCTCTCTTTCTCTCTCTTGTCTCTTTCCTTCTCTAAGTGCGTCTGCTGTCTGTCTCTGTGTGTCATGGCGGCACTCCCTCAGACGTAGTACTCTTTGTCTTTGTTCTTCTTGTTCTTGGTGACCGTCTTGGCAGTGCTGGGCTGTTTCTCCTTCACTAGGGCTCCATTGCTCTGCGTGGCCGAGTTGCTGATGTAGTTGCGGCTCTGGTCCACCTGGTAGGAGCCCTCGTCGCGGTTGCGGTACTTGTACATGGCGTAGAGCAGGATGAGGATGCAGAGGGCGGCGGCTGCCACGATGCCCACCACCATTCCTGTGGTGCTGCTGGACTGCTGCACCTCCACGGCGCCTGGGAGCCCTCTCTCGGGAGACTGTGGGATCTGGAGTGGGGACATGGGGGAAATTTGGGGGGTAGGTTATTCCCGGGACTCTACGGTGGCCTGGGTCTGACGAGGGGTGGGCCGGTGGCAGCAGCACCTGGTCCCGGGTGTTCATTTTACCGGCAGGGATGTTGTTGTTGCTACTACTGCTGCCGCCAGCGGCCGGCTTGATGCGCGGGCTGAGCTGATCGGGGTTGGCTGTGGGGGTGGAGGAGAGAGGTGGGCGGTGGGAGTTGGGAAAGCGGGAGAAATGGCGGTCTCGGGGGTTCTGGACGCCGCCCTCCACGGCCGGGGGAGGAGGGAGGACAGTCCTGTCGGTGACCAGGGGGGAGTTTTTGTAATAGTCCTCGTCATCCGACTCGGTCATCTCCCCCGAGCCGTACGCCGACACCTCGATGGTCTCCTCGCAGTCCTCCTGGTCCAGGGGGCATGGGGGCCGCCCGTTGGGCAAGGGGAGGGACTCTTTGGTGGTTTCGAGCAGGGTGAGGAAAGGGCGGTAGGTGGTGGGGGGCGGGGGGATTACTGGGTAGCGGGTGGCGATGGATGGGGGGTCTAGGGAGTCCACCGTTATTATGGGCAACACTAATTCACCTCCTAGGACAAGAAAGAGACAATGGAGGAAAAGAGAGTCAGGGACCGCCTGAGAGAGAGACCACCTCCAGTCAACAAAAGAAAAACAGTTCAAATGAATACAGCAACACCAGTATTAGAACAGCACTAACACTTAACATGAGGTTAGTTATATAAGTTTAGTTAGTCTGTTCTATTTAAAAAGTTAATATGCTGACTAACTCTGAACTGAAATAAAATACAAGATGTAAGAAAATACTCTAATCCTGCACCTGACTGTTCTGACCTAACTCCCTGTGCTGCACAGACCTACATGTTATATCACTAATACAGGATAAAAGTAAGACTACAAATTACACTCAACAACTTAACATCTATTGTACTACACAGCCTAGCCTTCACTGCTAACTCTCTAGTCTTACCTATGCTTACTACGCTAACGCTCAGATGTTTCTGCTGTGATTGGTTAAATAAGATAGCAAACCACGAGGTTCAGGTCACTTACATCAACAAATTGGCCGCATGATTTTTGCATGAAAAAAAAAATTACAAAAAGAAAGCTGTGTAAGATTGTTCTCGGATAGTGATAAACAACTCCCCCCCCCTCTTTACCTCCTGTCCTCTTTTTTTTATTTCTTGGGTGAAAAATAATCATAACGTAAAAAAATATATTGTTGAATTATTCGCTGTATTTTTGCTCCCCACCCCCTCAATTTCTTATGAAAAATTGGCTCAATCCCATTTTCCCCCTTTGGGCATGGTGGTTTCTATGGCTCATTTCTAATTAGCTTAAAAACCTCAGGAGCGGCTGCAGGAAACTGATGCCCCTACTTTCTAACCCAAACTCTCAGTACACATTACAGAGACGGAGCATTAAACACTATTGTTCCCTTTTTTTTTATATGAGTCCCTGATGCCCACTTCCCTCCCAAACACCATACATAAACATGGGGCAATCACATTCTTCTTAAACACATGTGAACAGTTAAAAAATCATCTTAATGAGCCAGAATTTTGATGTCAAGCTTAAAGTTATGTAATCTGATCTTACCCCTCTGTGAAATGAACACAGATGACTGGGTGTAAAATAAAGTCATTTGTGAAAAGTTGCATTCATTTAGGAGGAATTCAGTCAGTGACTGGAAGCCCACCTCTGGGGTAAATGGTTAAACATATTGTGTATATGTTAACAGAACATGGCAGAATATCAGTAACAGTCTGTGTATACACTACATTCGACTTCATAACAATTTTCTTTTTCAGGCTGGCAAATGTGTAAGGGACACAGTCAAGGAAACAATTGAAAAAACATGGCAGGGGGGATTAGATTATGGCACATCTTAGGGGGAGAAAAAGGGAAGGTAACAGCAAAACATGACCAAAGAAATGCCAACATCACCAGCATAAAATCATGACTCTGGCTCTTTGTTCATTTGATGAGGTAAATCAGAGTGGCTCAGTGGGAGAGGGGTTGGGTCAGGCAGTTCGAGAGGATGATAGGGGAAGTGTAGGGTCAGGATTTGGGATTGTTAGAATTCCCCCCGTGGCCTTTATTCACCTCAGCAACTCTCAGAAAACCCCAAACCCAGAGCCCCCCAAACCTTGTCAGTTATACAACCATACATTTTCACTCAAAAGAATGGCAAAGGCTTTGTTACAAAGGGTGATGCATTGAGTTAACAAAGCCACTGCAACATATCAGCATATAACAACACACTTGACAGAAACAGGCCTTGAAATGCAACAAAATGTGAGAGCTGTAAAGGGGGGAAAAAATGTAGTAATTCTTCAACCTTTCTTCTAACTTCTTATTTCAGTAGCAGTGCTGGAAAGGCTAGTTTCCATGGCAATGCTCAAGTTTTTTCTCTCCATTATATTTTCTTTCTTTCTGTGTTTGAGGGCTGTGTTTCACCTTGAAGGCAGAGAGGACAGCAGAGCGTGGTGGCACATTTGAGGAACAAAGGGGAGCTACACCAAGAAAGATTTTGCAAGTTTAGTGCGTTCCAAAAAAAAATAAAAAATCCTCTGGTTTTGTGAAATAACTTGTCAAAGTCACAGAAGAAGAGAAAAAAAAAATTCTGGTGGGACCTCAGAGATAGTTCCTCAGAGATAAAGGACGAATGTGTGACTGAGGGTGAGATGGTAGTGTTGCTATCTTTACTTTGCCATCTGTCTGTGCGGCAGAAATGCTGTAAGTGCAATTTCAAGCTTTATACCTGCTGCTCGAAGTGCAGCCCACCCATTACAGAGGAGTTACCTCCACTCACTGCATGCCCCACTTACAGTACATGTGGCTGACATTGCAAATGGATGGGCTTGTTACCGTCAACACTTCTTGTAATTGTTGCAGAAACAGGAACACTGTGTTTCTCAGTGTAAAGTATACCTTATATAACCCCTGCTTTAGATCTTCAGGAGAAGAATACAGACATTTATGTTCCAACAAATCACTCACATCACTCTGCGGTACTCTAACGCATAGTGGAGGCAAAGCCTGAAGGCCTTATGGCATCATCCCATATGACTGGCAGGCAGTGGCCACTAGAAAAATAATGAATCTCAGCCCTCACACACAGAGTCACAGAGTCACATCTCAGAACTCTAGGCAGTTATCAAGTGAACCATCTTTTCATTTCCTGTTGTGTGACCCAGGCCTACAGCACCCATAGTTTAACCCAATCAACAACTTCAATTGGCTCTTGCCTTCCCCCACGACTGCACCCTCTTCTCTCTGTATGCAGTTCTGATTGTTCAGTCAGCACCAGGAGGCAGGCTGCTGACAGGATGAGAAAGTTGGAAAAAAAAACACATATCACAAACAACATGTATGCTCATAGCTGTATTCACCTGCTGAAAAGCTGCCAAGAACCACAGAGTGATAGAACATCAGAGGAGCTGATGGGTTTCTAACATGCGGGTTGTCAACAGTGTCAACCCAAGTGAGCGTGAGATATTCAGGTATTTTTAACACTGGTGCAGACTATGTTTGTGTGTCTATATTACATCAAAGCTCTCACTCTGGACTGACTCACCTCATGGTTTGAACCATAACCAGGCCTGACTGAGACTAGTTCTGATGCAAACGGCACTGCAAAATACATATAGCACGATTGCCAGTGTGTGGGCGTCTCTTTTTTTAACATTGTAACAGTGTCATTTAAGCGTTAAAGCGAGAGAGACTCAAAGATATTCAGCCTGATTGATTGAGTTTGACTCCATTGATGTGAACAGCTGAGGCGGTGGAACCACGTTTGGCCCACATGATGAAATTTCTTCTTTATCTTTACCCACACGCCACTCCACAGCGCTGCTAGTATGACTCACACCCCCCCTCTATTTGCTCAAAATGAGAACATAGCAGATGGATACTGATGCATCTATGTCGGTCTCCTGACAAACATCGTTATTCTGCCGATCACGTCGCCCCGCTCACATCCATTTGCAATATTTAGAGCAAAAAGGTTGTTTGGAGTTTGAGCATTCTATAATTCAGCTTTGATTAGGCTGCAGATGGAAAATCCAACAGGGTGTCCGAGCATAATATATTTTCCCTTGCTTGCTTTTAAATCATGCCACAATAGCTACAATTATGGCCATATAATCTGTAAAACAGGGGAGGAAAAAAGGCTGCTTCTTCATACATTCGACTCCATGAACTGGTGCATTAGCTGCTGTCGCTCTCAGGCAAAGTGATTTATTGTGACACAAAGGGATGATGCCCCGCTCATATCGTGTCTCGCTGAGAGTCACATATTGGCTACAGTCAAAGTCACCTCCCTCCTGCTCATCAGCACCTGGATCGACTGCATGAAGCCGGCTGGATTTGTTGTTTGGCTGCTTCCTGGTGTTTCCACCTCACTGTGCTATAAATCTCTAACATGCACAAAGAATCTCTACCTGAATGCAGACATATCAAAACCTACTTCACCACCCCTCTGCTTTATAGTTCGTCTTGTTTCCTTTCTGCTACAGGCCTTTCCTTTCACTGTATTTGTTAAATTAAAAAGGTTTTTAAAACTTAACTCTAAAACTAACCCACGTCTGGAAAAAACAAGTGATAGAAAATTGAATAACTAGGTTTAGTGGTTCAGACAAATTGTGAACCAGTGTTTCTCCACCATGCTCCTGGGAGATACCACGATATGTGTTTACAGTTTGGCGTGTGAATAGAAAGGCCTCCTGCTGAGAAAGCAGTGGCACAAGGAAGAGAGGAGAAGAGCCCATTCTCCTTTCACTGCTTTGGATTAACATCAGATTTTAATTAGAATTTCAATGAGACTTTGGATGCTTTGCAGCAGAAATGTTTTTTTTACATCATTGACCAGTGATGAAATAAATTGGTTACAAGGCATCTGAATGTAAAGTCAGTTTCAAGTTTTGTTGCGTGCATTAACAGAGAACCAACTAATCTAACACCTGATTCCTCTGATACATCGCTATGAACTCTATAATCCTATTTTAGCTAGCTAAGTAGCATATATAAACTGTTGTAATTGTACCACTCTTCAACAGCAATTATGAATAAATGGTGAATATATATTGAGTGCTGAAGCAATTAAATGTTTATATTGTATATTATATCTTTTAATTATGTTTATGTCTCCATTATATCTCGTCCTGTCTCCTGTGTGGTGCCATAGAAATAAACTAGCCTTGTAAATGTAACTCAGTTCAACCAATAGTCTTTGTTCTGCATCTGATCTGAACTTTTTAGAATTTGTTAGCTATTTGTGACATTTCACCCTTTTTTTTGTTTACAAAATGTAAACCATTTTGTTCTCGGTTTTTATTTTTCAGTCCAACTGGAGATTTGTGATCATGCAGTTATTATGCAAACACAACCAGTCCCCTCATTATTTGTGCAATTTTGATATCCTGTCTGAACTCCCACGGTATTTTCACAGAAAATGGGAAAATTTGGGAAATGCTCGCAAATTTTACCAACTGCTGCACTTTAATGTAGCAGGGACTGGATGTCACAGTAACGCTCAAACATCAGATGATTTTGTGGGAGCAGGATGATGTAGCTGTATAGAGAGAATCCAGAGGACGCAGGTTCAAGCTTCTGCAATGTCAAACGTCTAACCTGTGGAACCCGTACCATAAACCTGGGGCTGTTTACTTGTGGAGGAAGGCTAGCTAACGGAGATCAATAAAGTATCACACTGACAAATAACTGACACCCAAACCCATCGACCATGCTCTGAGTCACGCTGAACGAAGAGGGGGCTCGGTGCTCTGGGTCATCCCTCATCTATCACCCAATCTCTTCATTTCAAACCTTGACCCAAAAAGGAGCGTGTGCAGGTTGTCTCTACAGCGTGTCGTCTGATGAATTATTGAGGAGCCCCTCAAAGCTCTGATCTTGTCAGAGTAAAACTGATATAGCGCCTACAACATCCTGGGACTGATAAGTAGCTTGGAGGTATGCAAGAGAGAAGGAAAGTGAGGTCGTGCTGAGGTAGAGAAAAGGCAGAAAGTGAAATACGGAGATAAAATAAAAGAGAGTTCATGAGTTTGTTGTTGGAGAAAGATATCTTCTCTAATTATGTTACTGTGAATACAATTAGTGTCTATGTGTGTGTGTGTGTGTTCAAATATCTTTCTTAGTGTGTGTCTCTGTGTGTGAATGTTCACTTCGTCACTCCGTCCCCACGTCATGTTCCATTTTTGTAATCCAGGTCCCCACTTCCTGGGTCTTGTCACTCTTCTGACAGAGGCTCATTAACAGCACTGGTGGATCCAAACCAAAGCTTTAAGTGGGTGATGTAATTAAGGCTCCCTAACAAAGTCAAAGTTTAATTAGCCTGGTGGGAAAGGCACGAGTCGTTCACGCCAATTTCAGCACGCTCGCTCTCTTTAATTTCGCATCCTCTACTTGGCTTCCTCATCTCTTTCTCTCTGCCTCCTCTCCTCTCCCCGTTTTCTCTGTTCTGCTCTGAGCGCAAAGGAACGTGACACAAATCTCAATGAGGGTCAGCCCCCCCCCCCCCCCAAACGCTCGTCTCTTCCTCGGGTCTTTTTCCCCTCTGCGTCCTGTGCTTTGTCTATTTTGCATCCACTCTCAAGCTTGTCAGCGAGCAGCTGTGACTGCCCCCGCTATCATCACCTGAGCTTTTCACATGGAGGGTCATCACTTAGCACTAGACAGCCAAAAAAACTCCTGGACCAAATGCAGTGGCAAGAAAACAAGTTGCATGCCTGGAATTGTGTGTTGTAGTCCCACAGCTGCAGGTAAACACATCGGTAAAGCAGATGGAGCTCCGCTGGCTATATATAGGGAGGTGTTGTATTGATCCCCATGAATTCACAGCAGTCATATCTTGCTCGGCTTAATAGAAAATCCACAACTGTGCTTAACATTTTTTTCCCACCTTCCTGAAGGCACTTCAATAAGATGCATTCTCACATGTAATTGAAAACACTGGGAACCGGTCCTATCATACAATGACTGCAGGCCTGTGTTTGTGGAGCAGTGATGGAGACGGGGAGAGGGGGGGGGCATGTTTTGCGGACAATGTTGATTCTTCTCTCCCTTGTCCACAGTTTTTGCCGGGGCTTATCCGACCCTCGCCTCGCTGGAGCTCTCACGGCATCTGGAGGGTGTGATACGGAGCATGTGCGCGCACGCGAGCGCGTGTTTTGTTGTTTCTCAGGAGAGACGGCTGCAGGGGAGGAAAACTTTACACCCACAGAGCGAGAGAGACAAGTGTCTGTCTGGGGAAGGTAAGCGTGTCTGCTGCTGTATGTATGTGTTTGTGTGGGCATACGAGAGAGAAAGAGAGAGAGAGAGAGAGAGAGGGAGGGAGGGAGAGAGTTGCGTTTCCCCATGGGAGATTAAGCCTGGGCATAGCATCCACCGAAAAACTCTCATTTCTCCTTTCGATAAGAAGGGAATTGACTCTCTATTTCGGTCCCAAACCACCTACAGAGAAACCGCAGGAGAATGCTACACTCGAGTCTCTCAACACAGGTTCAGATCAGCTTCTCCTCACACAAACATACCGATTACTATAATCTCCTGCCATTTACAGTCCAACATATATTCTATTCAAAGCACTAATCCCCATTCCTGGAAAAAAAAAAACTTTTTAAAATTTAGTCTTAACAAATTGAAGCACAGAGTTGTTCTTTTTTGTTAGTCATTTGTTCTTTAAAGTGATGGTCTGCTCTACCCTCAGGACATTACAAGAGATTTAGTGATAGATTTTCTGTTTTGTTATTTGCGTTTCTCTCTATTTTACAAAATTATATATAAAACTATTATACAGCAGTTGCTACCAGGGTAGGGTCTGGGGAATTCTGGGAGAAAGATTTAAACAGTACTTGCATGCAAAACTGTGCAAAGCAACCCAAACACACTTTCCCAGTTCTTATCCTATTCCCATGTGTTAGCTGTTCAGATATCCTTTAGCAACTGCTAAATATATGACTAAATATATAGGACATAGACTTATCCAATTATATGTGATTTGGAATGACTAGCTAACCTTACCCTGTTGCGTGTCATACCCCCCTCTCCCCCTCCATGTGTCATGCTTCTTCACTGTTTACAGAAAAGGCCAAGCAATATGGGAGCAGTGCATCTGAATGTCAGATTGTTTGTTTACATTTCCAGAGGGACATCAGCAGAGAAAAAAAGGTGAAAGATTGCATAAAATAAATAGTATTTTTGTTTAAGTTGCTAGCATATTTTAGAAGTCACAAGTCAGACACAGAAGTCTGTAATATGCTAATCAACTGTGCATTAATAAACTTTATTTTAAATGACTGCTAATACCCCAGGTGTTATTACCACTATTCCTGAAGAACAAGTTCTACTATTTTAATCCCTGGAAATTAGCACTGTAACAGCATATGTACTGACACTGTTTTAATGACAGGTTTCATCCCACCCACACCAGAGTTAAATCTGTAAAGCCACTTAACAAGAAAAACCTTGTCAGACAGGCTCGTTCAAGATAAAAATGTCATTAAATGTGGATCTCATCTCTCTCGTCTCGTCTCCTGGACTTTTGGGAGCCCTTACTGTAGCGGCAGCGGTAATTCGAATCACACGGGCTTCACTGTATGTGGTTCTTGGCAGTTTTCAACTGTGGCCAGCTTAATAGAACTAGAAACCACAGAGGCAGGGAGTAAAACACATGGCCTTTAACTTCCACCTCCTGTCATGGTGTCAGAACATTGCTTGACCCGCTGTTCACACTAACGGTGCCTCAGCCACCGGGCCTGCCAGGCTACAGCTGTGTGCCGCGCAGAACAAGCTGCGTTTCCACGTTGAAACTGTCCTGTCTTGTTACAGTCGGGGCAGGAGAGCGGCACAACAGCTGGGTAAATGCCAGATACTACCACTTGGCTAAGCAACTGATGGACCACAGTGCTGCTGACTGCCTGCTGCTTGGAAAACCAATAAGAAATGAGGTTGGAGGGTACACATCTGGCCAATCAGAGCTGCATACAGAGGGCTGTGCAGTCACATAAAAGTGGGGCAAGGAACACAGCATTAGTCTAGGTAAGTCTGCTTTAGTTTCTAGGCTGCACTTTGTTTTTGGATACCAAGTACAATGAAGACAGAACTCCCTGAGTTGACTCACCATTTCCAGGCTCACACTCCTCCAAATCTTCGTCATCGCTAGGACACTCAGCTGATGCTACCAAAAGGTCATCCGCATTCTGAAAGGACAGAGACAGGAAAGGGAGTGGAGATAAAGTCAGGACAAATCTTATTTATGTAGAGGATGCGCAGAACATCCAAGAGGATTAAGAGCGTCAGGCAGCCACAGCGAAGGTCTCTGGTTCCACTGATACCTACTTTCACACAAGCTAATGCAAGTAGGAGAGGCAAACTTTAAAAAAGGCTGCTGGAGAGAAAGCTGTCTTTGGTTACAACACGAGGATTTATTGTTAAGCAGTTTGTTAGTAGTAGCAAATGTGCTGAAAATATGGAGGTGGGTGTGCTTCATGAGTAGCACCCATGTGTATTTATGTAAGCAGAGGCGTGAAGCCAAAGTAAAATAGACTCTTTCTGACCAAACACCACCAATCAAAGAAACAACAGTAGGCATTCTCCATTGAGTGGGCACAATAGTCAGACACTGGGAGCTCGATTGCACAACTATCATTTAATTTCTACTGTGGAAATATATATGTGTGTTATCTTTATTTGTATCAGGAGCTAGAGCTTGTAGTACATTACTCTTGGACATTTGAACTGTGTGATAAGGAAGACAGTCGACATGAGGTCTGTTAGTGCGGGGTTTAGAAGTACAGCAGGTACAGCAGCGGGGGTCTTGAGATGAAAACAGATTAAATCTGACAAGGTGGTTCCAATTTAGTAGCCAAGGTTTGTCCTCACTACTGAATGACTCACACAGCTGCATGTCTAGACACTCAGTCCCCGCCCCACCTCCTCTCTCCTCAGCCTCTGGTTGTTATTCGAGATGGGGCCATCCGATAGAAAATGGGGGGCTTTTATGAGCATAATTGATTCAAGTGCCACACTGCTACGCAGAGTTTTCTCTCTGTTATTAATCCACAGCCTGGGTGTAATCATTTATTAATTACATTGTGCGAGATTGAGTGTGAACACATCACCTGGCTCTGTCAAGTAGGCCTAATGATCCTGCTTTAGTCTCCCATCCTCATCTCCATGCAAACATGCCCTTACATTTCTAGTCCATCCATGCAATCAGCTGCTTCACTTTCCCTAACTTGACATAAAATGGCACATAATGAATCCTTTAAAATGGGCACTTCTTTGAATCGAACACCCCAGGACATCAGTAGCTGTCCACAGCAGGGTGTGTTTGTGGCCACAGATCAGAAAATGTTTATAGAATCCAATGTCTTTCAGACTGAAAGTCAAATTTTCCTGGAGTTATCGCACTTTTAATTTAGTGCAACATCTGTGACACACTTGTAAATTGTACTTCACCCCCACCCCCCACCCCTGAATATTGAGAACAGCCACCAACATCAGCGTGTCATTTATTGGATGGAAACTGTCACATGAGGCCCACTAACGCAGTGTACTGATAAATGCTGGAGGAGAGCTGAAGGAGCATATTCAAACTCCAGTTTGACCTGGTCAGAACTTTTTTTTCATCCACCTCCAACTTTGAATCTACGAAGGAGACAACTTTGAACCATCCAGACCAATCAGAAGGAGATCACAAACACCTGGGAGTGCTCGCGATTTAAGATAGCAGCAGCACGGGCGTAGCTTGTGATCTTAGTTTTATAACATCCTGACACCAAATTTGGGTCAGAGTGAGACAAGTGATGACTCCAACTGTTTCATGGAAACCCACAGTATCAAGGGGTGAAGTAAAGGAAAAAAAAAAAACCCTCAGACCCCCACACACATCAAAAGGTAGATCTTTTATTCTAAGCATCAAAGCGCATTATTCCACTATGATCAAAGCTACAGCACGGCGGGTAGCTCAGAGCTTTTGGAGAAATTGAAATTTGGGTTTCCGCTCACTTGCCTTCCGCCACCCGAGCCTGTCTCCTGTCTCGGCTGTGTCTTGGCGTGTGCTGGGGATATTCATTAGACCGCCATAGTTCCTGTTAGCTTTGCCCATTGCGGTATTTATAATGCTATTACTATGTTTGCTCTAGCACAAAATTACACCACAGGCGCCATAGGATGGATTATTAACTACCCAAAGGACTGTATGTATATATATGTGTGTGTGTGTGTGAGAGAGTGAGTGAGTGAGAGAGAGAGAGAGAGAAAGTGAGAGAGTAAAAGAGAAAGAAATCAGGTGGACAGCGGTTCTTCATGCGATTATGTGACTGTGACTAATATAACCGATGCAGGGTCTGGAGGTTAATTTGAAAAAGTAATTTGCTGCAGATCAGTGATCACCAGGATAAAACTGTAATCTATAGTGTTAAGATACTGGTGTGAGCTGCAATTACAAATTATTATTCCTTTCTCTTCAAAGAAATTTTCCTGAACAGTCCTTTAACTTTTCCTACACTGGCATTTCCTTTAATGCTTTTTTATTCACATTTTGGCTGTAGTGTATGATACACAACTCAACTAACTACAAGTGAATTATCCATTTCCCTCAATATCATGATCATCCTTTATTATCATTCAGTAATAGGCTGATCAGTCTATCTGAACACCCACCGGTCACCAAAATAAAGGTGGAAAAACCAAACTACCACTCACTAAATCAATCAGAAAAAAAGTTGTGCTTGCTGCCTCACAGTTCCTTCGATCGTAAACACAGCTGAGCCAGTCGAGCTTTGTCAGTGAGGAAGTCACCTTTCAGTGTAAGAGTTAGATAATTAGTGGGGAAAAAAAAAAGGCCATAAAAATGGTAACAAGAATGGGTTAGACTGACACAGCACCAAAAAAGAATCAACTGTGTATTTCTTGGAACAACATAAAAAACATCAGCTGCTTCTAGCAACACTATTGCAGTCTCTGTGATAACTGAAAATGATGTTGACAGGATGGAAACGACTGCTGATTGGTTAGTGCAGAGTAACACCCCCCCCCCCACGTTTTTCCAATTCTGTGTGTTTTAGAAGTGTCTTTAAAACATATTCCCAGTGTTCCTTAACACAGACACACAGAGTTCTCCCAGATAATGAAAGGATCATACAGGTTGATGTTATGCACATTATAAAACAGACATTATCTTTTACCTGTAAGCACCTAACTAATTTTGTGCTTATTTTAATAATAACTTCCATAATATCTAATCATTTACAATGCTGTGTAGAAGTGTAGTGATATATATGCTACCCAAATCTGAGCTACCTACAGTGATCATCTGTGATTTTGATAGAGTTGGAGTTGTATATGAGCTCTGAGTCTCAGTACATGACTTGCTTTCTCTTGTCTGCTCAGCTACGATACACACCACTGCTCATGCTAAATAAGCCATTTTTCTTGTATTTATTCCAATCTACTTTTGCTGCCATAAATATAAAAACAAAACAACACAACTTCCTGTGCACCACAGGCTTTTTCCCAGGACAGACGTACCAGACGCCATTTGTTTAGAAGAGCAAATATAAACGATTTCATATGCTGTCTGGTGCCTCTCAGCTGTTCAAAATCAATATAATCCTCAAACTTTCAGGACTTTTTTTGCTTAAATTTTTTTTTTACCAGACTACAACTGTGTCGACTGTAACCATTTTAAAATAACTAACTCAGCTCCCTTCATTGTTTTATTCTCTCTCTTTGTTGAGGTGGAGCAGATGCACTTGCTGGGCCCTTAACATCTCTTTGCAAATTAGAACAAATTCCAGAATAAAAAATATTCACTCACACCGGGACCATCTGTATGAATGATCAGGACTGTGTAACCAACTACACGCCCCAATAATGATTTTATGTTTTTGTGCGCACTGCAAAATATTGTCTCTTTACTCATTAAAATATGTGGATGAGTGAGTCATTTGTGATGTCTATTCATTCTCAAGCACATATCCTTAATGCTATTTTGGGCTATAGTGACGATACACTATGTTCCGCCAAGCACATAATAATAATAAAGATGTAGCTGTTAAAATGTGCGTACACTAGCTGAAAAATAGATTCTTAGCAATAAAAAGCACTCTAAAGGTGGGACTCTGGCTTTTTTATGACCGAACATAAACGTCTGTCAGCAAGTGCAGGACACATTAAGGCTTGTAACAACAGAGAAGCAGAGTCCTTTGCTATCCTAAAATGGTTCCAGATAATTTATCAAATGGGGCTGTCTATGGCTGCCAATTTCACATCACAGACCACTGCCATAAAAGCTTGTTACATGCTGAATACGGAAGAATGTTTCCGCCAAGAAGTCTGGAGGCCAGAGATATGATATTGAACTGAGTGGATGGCTACATGTGACATCTTAGAGTCGGGTTCCATTGATCTCATGTTTATAGAGAAGGCAGAGAAACACTAAACCACAGACCATTCATCTAAATAAGTCCTGCCAACTGGGCCTGCTCGAGACGGTGTTGTCTGTGAAGGAGCTTTGACCGACCTTTAAATCCAAAAATTCTAACTTGCTTGTAATTACACGGCTGCCTCAACCATGACTCAAAGCAAGTGCTTGGTTTTTTGAACATGACCACCTTCATATCTTTTGTCAGCTGGCATCAGAGCGCTGCTTTGATGAGGCTACAGATTTTTAAGAATGCACAAGAGGAAGTAAAAAAAAAAAAAAAAACCAAACCGGAATTGATGCAAAACATCCCGATCTTCTTTGAACCCGGGGTTTGCGATACAAAGTGGCATGAATTGCACATTTGTGCCGTCGACAGCCTCACCCTCAGTTCACGCTAATTGGCACTGCTGCGTTTAGTCAAAATGAGACAGATAGGACTTTGAAAGGACAGAATCTGCTCAGGTTTCAGATGATGATAAAGGGACAAAGAGTGAGCCGGTCTAAATATATTCAGAATCCGCTGATCATGGTTGTCAGGGACGAGTGTGAGCGGCTTTCTGACAATAAGCTCAGATAAGCTTCTATGAACCTGAACAGCACTAATGAACCCAACTGAATGAAAGAAATGCACTGGTAATTGGCACCTTGCCTTTGTATTTCCTGCAACATCATCAAAGTTTGTTGGACAGTTGAAGTTTGAAGTCTAATGAACAGACAAGAGTGTTTAAGTAGTAGTACAAAGTGATTAGAATTATGTAGAAATGACATTATCTGCATCCAACATAGATATGGAAGAGTAGCTTGCATCTCTTCCACATTCTAAAAATGCTATTCAGCAAGGTGTTTTTGCACATCACAGCTTGTAACTAATGGTATTGGGTGTGGACTGGAGCATACTCCCCCCTGGAACACATGAAGCTCGTTATTAGGTCTTTTTATGAGAGTAGTGGGCCTGGATGACCCGCCTCTTCCATCTTCCAGCACGTGGGCAAGAGTGCTTTCCTACTGTTTGCTAAATTGTTGCTTACTGCGACGGCGATGGCCACACTTAGCATATGTGGATAATCATCAGACCATGAATCACAGCCTTTGTGAAGTCGTGAGTCCTAAATATAAGTTTAGGGCACCCTGAGTTGTTGCGCTGTTGCTGCCGCAGGATTTCCTTTTTCATTACCCCCACCCTCTCCTCCCCCATGCAGCTTTTGTTGATCTGTCTGGATATGTTTCCAGCATCCTACCACGTCTGGGGTTTAGTCAGCCATATCTTCTTAGAGGAAATCAAAATTGCTGTGTTGATTGGTTTAATAGGACTAGCTACACAAAGCTGTTCTGTGACTCCCTCTCAGGCTGACGGCTGTTCGAACATCTGAATGTGGCTGGGAGCTGACAAGAGGAGGTTCACGCACAACGCTGCGCTGAGGACGTGACTGTTTGACCTTGCAGCTGACGTATGATTTCTTTTGAAATGCACGCCTACTCGTCCAAGGAGGGTCATCTGGATACTTGGCCATGCTGTTTAATCTTTCAAATATTGTTCTCAGCACTTTGAGATTTTGGAGGAACTTCAGAAAAGCCAATTAAAAGTAACTGGCAATGTTTCATCACAACGCTCTGCACCAAAATATCTCCCCGGCTCAGTGACTCAAATGGCAGCCTTCTTTTAGCCACATTTTGTTCTTTTAGCTTCTCAGTGTGAGTCATGTAAACAAGCCTGGATCACACACTCACCTGTGTCACACTGTCCCTCATGGTGGGCGAGCGCTGTTTGCGGGTGGTGGTTGTGGCCATGGTGGTGGTTGTCTCCATGATTGTGGTGGACATGTCAGCCAGCGGGGTGGTGGAGGTGGTGTCAGTGGTGAGCACAGAGGGCACGTCACCCACCAGCCGCAGGTTGCCCTGGGTCTGGACATTGGGGTCGCCCTCGGCTGCCAGTTTGAGCACCTGCAGGCCGTTGTAGTACAGACCTGAGATCTGGCCCTGGAAGTGGCGCCCTGTCTCTCCACCACCACCGATTTTGATGAACGCCTGGCTGTTGAAGATGGTCAGCTGGCGACCTGATAAGTGAGGAGAATGACAGAGAGAGAGATGGCAGAGGAAAGAGAGACAGAAAAGAGAAACCATGGAAAGAGTGGAAGAAAAAGAGAGAAAAGGCAAAGAATATAAATCAGTCATGGTCTCTGGGTGAGCTTGCACATGAAACACAAAGTAATACACCGGCGCAGTGTGAAACAGAGGAGATAGAGGGACTGTTTCAATCACATGGGATTTCCTGGGTAACACTTTAGGGAGATTGGACCCTGGCTTGCTGCAGCTGCAGCCATTATGGGGCTGGGCACGTGCCACATTCCCAGAGAGGGAGCCTGAATCTGGCAGTCAAATAGATTGCAGGGGCAGTTACGGCGTGACCCTGAAGACTGAGAGTTCACAGCGAAATGCATCTCATTTGCCCCGAGATGGAATGTATTAGAACAATGCTGGGTCTGTGTCATTGACCTCCAATCCACCTGTGCTGCACAATGATAAAGTACCTCTGGCAGTGGAAAAAAATGTCGCCCTGTTCTGCCATCTAAAGGAGGAAAATAAGATCCTCATTGGAAGGAAATGTTTAATTCAGCAGGAGTTGTCCCTCTCTGTAGTCATTACCATTCATCTGGATGGATAGATGGATGAAGGGACGAGAGGGTCGACCATTTAACCAGGGTCCAATACTAATGTGTTACCAGGACTTGTGGTGAAGGGTTGGAGTGTGGGTGGGGAGGTGGAGGGGGTGTCTGACAGGTGTAGTTTTTCTCCCTGGATTTTCTTCAGCTGATGTCAGTGGAGGTTTTATTTATACTTTTTCCTAACCGATATTTGCATCCTGGCTCTCCACTGGGACGTCCCACCACGCCACTCGAACTGATGCACACTCTGACCTCTATTATGAGTCATGGGGATATGAGGGGAAGGTAGGGAGAAGAGTGGGGGGGGGGGGCGTATAACTGCAGGATACTGTTGGAAGAATGTGGGTTAAAAACAGACCTGATGAGGTAATTACTTAGAGGAGTAGGATGGGAGAAGGCAAAGAGCTTTTTTTATGGATTAATCAATCCCTGTAAGGAAAGAGGGAGGGTGTTTGTTTGCGAAAGGAATACTACACTAATGTGTGCATTTGAGAGTGAAATATGGACTCTCTAGCAATGGCAGGCTATAGACCTCTGAAATGAGAGACCCCTCTGGCCTGACGGGAGCGTGTGTCTCTGTATGTGTGTGTGCAGATTTATTACACCTTACACAGGTAGCAGAGAGAGACTACTCCCTCAGTGCTTGCGTGTGCACATTTGCACCTCACGCACATATAATTTGCTGTGTGCGTAATTGTGTGTAATGATGACAAATGAATCTGCTGAATGTCTTTTGAACGTTGCTGTTGTTTCCTCTGTGGGACTGCAAGCCAGTGAGGACAGCCTTGTCCTCATCAGCAATGGAGGCACCGGAGACAGGCCTGGGCCCCATTTGCTTTCAATAAAGAGAGCTGAGAGGCCACTTCATCACTGTAATTGTGATTTACTCTCTGTCTATATGGTTGCGCTCGTTCTGACGTATGTGTCACCCATGTGGGTGGATCTATCAGACAAATGCCTATTAATGCACATGTATGTGTGTGTGTTGGCATGTGGTGTGTAAACCACATGCTCAGTATATGGGATATATGTGTACCTGTACGTTTTCTACAGAAATGTTAGAGAGATAAATCTATTCCAATGAGATGGGCCATTACACGTGTCATCCTATTATCAGATCATTAGGCCCGTCAGGGGCCCACGGGGGACCTAGCTCCCATCCCCTAACTTCATAATAATGAGACTTAATGTCTGGCATATGCACTGTTGACATAATAGCTGAGCCTCACTCTATTATCTCAACACTTAGCATGTTTAGTGTAGGAGTGATACAACAACAAATAGAAGGAACAGGAAAGACAGACTGTCAAACTGTGGACATCAGCAAGGAAAATACAGGAGAATAACTGTGCTGTGTGTGCATACAGAGGGAAACATCAGGATTGAGAACACAGGTTGGATCACACTCAAAAATGCACAATGTTGTCCCACGTCCCCCACCCCCCCCGCCTCCAGTGTCCTTGAAAAGAGGACACATACATTCACACCAACATGTCAGCCCAGAGGGTCTCCCATTTCAAGCAGCCCCAGTCGGCCCCCAGCTCTCCACTGAAAGAGGTCACGGAGTGAGGAGAAGTTGAGGACGTACATACTCCTGATTGCTATCGTTCCCCTTGGTTTACCAAACAGCTCAAGTTCCTCTACAAATGGCCGACACCCCCGCATTGTGCGTGTGAGCCGCAACTCCAAGTCAGAAGATGATCTGTTCAGACAAGACAGTTTGCTCTGGAGGAGTTAAGTGTATTGGTGTCAGAGTTACACTGTGGGCCAGTGACACAGTTGTAAGTAAGCCATATTGACAAGCGGCTTATGATTCTGATGCAGAGTTGGGGGGGCGGTCAGTAATACTTCCGAGAGTCGGTGCACATATATTGGCGTATCATGACATATTTCTTCAAGTGTCCAAGCATCTGTGAAGTGACCCATTTAATCTTGTGTTACTACTACAGCAGGTGACAGTTTTCCTCCTTTGCAAAGAAAAAAAAGTGCAGGGAGATGAGCCTTGAGCACAGGACAGCAGTGTGACGGCCATTTGTGTGTTCCTCCCATCTGAGAGAGAAAGAGACCGTGCAAAGAAGAAGAAAAGGTGCCCTCTAGACTAGATGAAGGGAAATCAGTGTTTGTTTTTGTAGCTGTCTGGTCAGGATGAGACTCTAACAGGGCCTGATGAAGTTATTGTTTCAGGGTCTGCCGGGTCAAATCAAAAGTGACATGCGGTTTTAGAGACAATTTTAGCGGCGGGGCATGAGCAGGGTGGGGTGGGAGGGGGTTGGGAGGGCAGAAAAAAAGAAGCCTCCCGCATGACAAGCAATCACAGCGCTTAATATGACAGAGCTGGATGTGGCGCTGCTGCAGAGAAGAGGGTGTGTGTACGTGTATATAATAACTTATGAAATATGTCAGTGAAATGACCTTTATGTGTGTGATAGTTGGCCTTTTCAAGTAGTGTGTATTTGCCCAACATTTATTTACATACGCCTTTCCCTTTGTGTGTTTATGTGTGTTTAGACAGCTGAGTGTGTGTGCGTAGCAGACAGCCCAGCACACAGGGTTTGCACATTGATGAGGGTCTATTGGACCAATTTGGTGGGATTGGGTGGCTGCTGCCTTGACTCTCTCCCCAGGGCTCTTAAGGTGATAGGCATTTAATGGGCAGCAGCTTGTGGATGGGAGGGGCCGGGCGGGGGGGGGGTTGAGGATTGAGGATGGGTGAGGGATGGCGAGCAGCCAGCCACTCATTATAAGAGACATTCATGACCGTACACAAACCCTTAATTAACTGCAGTGCAGTGACTGGAATGGTCAGGCTTCTGCAATGAGCCGCTGCAGACACTGAGCTAAAAGAGACTCAAGCTTGATCTGTCTTTCTTTCTATCTACCCATCCGTTTGTCTGTTTTCCATCCATTATGCTAAAACAGGATTTTAATAAATATATATATTTTTTAGGTCTTTCTGTATAAGACAGATGAGCAAGAATATAACAGAGAACCAGCACCAATTACAAGGCCACTTGTAATGCATACTCAAACTAGACTAAGAGTCTACAGCTATGGTAGCAGCTCTGTAAAGCTGCACTAATGCACAGTGGTGCTAAATACTACCCTCATCAGGATGCTAACATGCTCACAATGACAATGCCAAAATTTGCTAATTAGCATTAAACACAAAGTGTGACCGAAGCTGATGGGGAATTGGTAATAAACTAAAACTGTGGTGTTGACCTGATGATGGTGCTGGATGAAAAGTTAAAGGATAATCAAAGTTGTAGAATTCATCCTGAGGAAAACATGAATGTGTCTTCATCTTTAAGTTCTGCACACCCCTCCTAACTGTCAGTCTCTATCATATTTAAGTCCATATGGCATGTTCTCATAAAATCCATAGGGGAATATGGAATGCACAAATAGGCTCAGTTCCCTTCAAGTAGTAATAGTTGTTGTGGTTAATGAAGGGATATGCATAAAAACATGCTGGAGTGAAGCATAAAGAGTGGAGGAGCAGCCTGGGGATTGAGCAGTCAAACATACATTGCTTATAGTCATGTTAAGCCGAAGGCTAAGTAAAGATTGGTGAGGATTGTGTGTCTTTCTCTGCCCATTTCAAAGGTTTTCTTGACTAGAAATTGTGCGTCAGAGGTGCTGCACCTCGGTAAATCTTTGCTCCTGTCCCACAGCCGGGAAAAACATAGAATCCTGGCTTGGAGCTATACGCTCTTTGCTGCTTAAATAGGGCATCTGGGTAAAAGAAGGCAGGCACGACTATTTCTAAAGGCATTATCATCCGCAATCACACCCGCCTTTGGTTGGATCACTCGGGGGTCTTAGTGGCTGATAGCCTAGCAGCCGTCACAGAGGAGTTAGAGGCGCTCTGACTTCGATTTCCCTGCCGAATCATTGTGGTAATGACCCCTGCATGTCACAGCAGCTGGGGGTGGGGAGTGGAGGGGCAGTTATTTTTACATTTATAATGCACAGTGGAATGCAGTGTGTAGTGTCCCCCAGTCCATAGCTGGCAGGTAATCAATATGAGGGAGTTGTGGACTCCCTCCTACTGTACTGAAGGGGTCTCCAAACAGAGAATGTAAAGCAACTGTATCTGACTTTAACTGCAACAAAGTTTCATTTAATCATCACTACTAAGGAGATATAATATTTAATTTCTTTTTTGTTTTTTTGCTTCTGACCATAAAGCAGCTTCTGAGTTATCTATTCAAAACTTGCAAGAGAGAGCACGAGAGAGAGAAACGATAAAGAAAGAAGAGGTTGGACAGGGACTGAGAGAATGGGGACATGAGAGATGACAGGAGCGAGGGAGGATGACAGACGAGTAGGACAGAGAAAGAGCGGGCCTGCATGAGGATAGAATGTCAAAGAGACAGAGTGAGGGCATGGAGGGAGGGACACAGGGAGTGGATGACAGACTTGATAAAAAGAACAAGGGGAATGACGCAGTTAAAGACAGCGGCTGAGGAAGAGACAGACATACAGTGATACATAGGGGTGAGATGGTAAGAAACAAGAAGAAGGTAGAGAAGTGAGGTGGTGAGACGAATAGTAAAGGAAAGCTGAAAGAGGCTCAGGAAAGTGCTTCCCATGTAGATGATATCAAAGCCCTGGTGAATCGCCTCTAACCTTCCCACCCTCACTTTCAAGTGTAGTCAGCTAATCACATGGTTAACCTTGTGGTAATGACAGGGTTTCATGGTATGTACCCATCATAGTCAGAGGCCGTAGCTTCCTGCTGTATGTGTCACTACATTCCTGTTGTTTGACCAGAAAAGATGCTCATATAGAGGAAGTGGGTATATATTACACACGGGTGGGAAGGATACTAAAATAACATGCTCAGCTAGATGTGCTGTCAGAAATACTGGTGTGAGAATAGACTTACTGTAAGGAAAAGTCAAAAGTACAGTACAGTCTGTATAATTTAGTGTGTAAATTATACATATTGTGTTTCTGAAAAAAAAAAAGGTATTTTGTAAAGGATTGTTTTAAAGAATAATTCTGTGAATAATTCAGTAATGATGACATTGTACTCATAAAATCCATTGTTGAGAATGCTGGGAATGCCCCGACTTCACTAACAAGATGTCTGATAGGGCAAGAAACACTGCAGGTTAAACCTCAAGTGTGGCCAAAGGTGAATGATTCCAAACAGTCCATTGTAAACTGTAATTGAGCACACACAGTTTTCCTGTGCAAAGATGAAGACCCACAAGAAGCAATGCAGAGTTTGCCCTGATTCATTTTCTTCAGGATGTAAGCAAACCACCTCTCGAAGCATTGAGGCAGACGCAATTTTGCCAGTTTGTTTACTTCCAGTGGGTCTTGGTTGTAATATGAGATTATTACCTCCAACTCAGGCATGCAAACTTTTGGATTGGTTACAACTTGTCTGATTATGTGATTGTGTTTCTTAATCCATCAGAATTTGTAGTGATGTCGTCACACTCCCAGATCTTAGCAATTACTTTGGTGAGTCCAATGTGGTCATACCAGATTGAAGTGACGGTTGAAACTTGCTAAGAAAATATGAGTTGGTTAGATTGGTTCTGTCTGGTTTCTTTGAAAAATAGTTTGACTTCTTTTCTCTCCTCTTTGTCTGTTCAGTCATGGTTGCTATAACTGCTCATACTAACAACTCTTTATATATTCTATGTGTCACAGGAAATCGAAAAAAGCATCACTTCCTGTGTGCCTGAGGATTTTTTCTGACAGATCCAACCATGGCTTTAAAGGTTTTATCAGTTGGGTACAGGTTGCATCATTCTTGTCTGATGTCAGTTTCAAATAGAGCAGGATCCTATTTATATTACTTCTTCAACCGAAAGTAAACTGCCCTAAAAGCTGGTGCAGTAGCAGGAGTAATAGCGAGTTTCCAGTTGCAGCTTTGCATTGATGCACCATCCTCCTCAACATTTTTCTAAACAGAAAGAGAAATAGCTCGTCTCAGATGAGATGTGGCCAGTAATTACTAGCTGAGCTGAGCCAAGCTGGGGAGTGGGCTGGGCTTGGGCCACGCTCGGCTTGCTAATGCACAGATTGCTTGTCGGAGGCTGTGAAATAATGGTTGTACGTCTGCTACAACCCCCAGAATGTAGGTGGAGAGGAGGGGCGGGGACAGTGGTTTGATAACCGAGCTCTCGCCAGGCGTAGCCCTTCCCCTGGCTGCAAGCGGCTAACCTGGAGGAGGTGATTGTTGGTGGAAGACAGGGGGAGAAGAGGGCTGGGTAGGTGAAAGGATGATCTAAGTGTACCCATCCTCAGTGGAGGGGATGTGAAAAGGACTGCAGCTGAAGAGAGCCGCATCTTTCACCCACCACCGTCATCATTACGCCTCTCTCATCCTCCTTTTACCCCTGTTATCTCACAGAGAGGAGGGATGCCATATGGTTGCAAGGAGCTTCCATCTGAAATGTTTTCTCTTAGCTGAGTGGCAGGGTGGGAGGGATGGCCCAGAATTCACCTCTGTCAATACACTGCTTTGTGATGTGCGGAACACACAGTTGGACCGTTTACACGCAGTCTTTATGGGTTTGTGTTCACAAATCCTTCATGTGCCTGCAGAATTTCTAGTATCTGCATCAACAAACAAGAGCTCCCCCTATTTCCATTTTCCTCTCCAAAGAAAAAAAAAGAATAACGAGGGAAAAAGTCGAAGAAGACTGGAGCACAGTGGGGGTGGGGTGGGATGCTGACAAAGTCGATTATGAAGTGTTCCCAAGTTATCTCCTTCGGCACAAGGCTCTCTTTGGTAATTAAGAGCGTTTTGCTTTTTTATTCCTCAGAAGTTGGGCTGGTTTGGGTAGAACACTATGAATTAATTGTGTTTGACAATAGAGATGAAGGGCCAAATGCGGCATGAAGTTAAGACTGAAAGCTTTGTGAGGCAGCATGGAGCCCTGAGGTCCTTGAAGGCAGCTGAGGGCGCTGAGATTGCGGCGGCGAATATGCAGGACTCTGGAGACAGTAGATTGGATTTAATCAGATGTGGCTCTATCTCTGATCCTATATCTGTATGTAGATCTTAAACAAGTGATAGTGTTGCGGGAGAGCCACAAAGAGAGATAGCATGGTGGTTAGCTGGGGACTATCTTCTCTCTTTTTATTCACTCCAGCTGTGACTGTGCTGTTTTTAGGCCATTTCATGGTGGGGGACCATGAAATAACAGCAAAGTGTCCCTCTTTTTCCAGCGACAGAGCTGCTTTCTTGGAGCCACTTCTCCACTCATGAGCAAGCACGTTAACATTTGTGCAATTTCGCCATGCTCTCCTCAAATATGGCCATAATAGTGCAGAGATCAAATGAGAAAACAAGATAGTAACTCAGTGGGATGCAAAGCTCATCAAGGCTGCACTGAAAGACAGATAGACAAATTTTCTCTCTGTTGACTGCGGCCTGATGTGGAAGAATCCCTGAAATGAAGCTAGGATTGTGAAGTGCAGCTCTGGACCAGTGCCTGGCCTGGAGATGTTGATTTGGGCCCTGGCCCCATACCAAGTGGGAGGACGTGATTGCTTTTGATTAGGGATTGGGGGAGCTTACACCAGACCATTAAACACTGAACATTAAACCTGGTTCTTCAACTTGCTTTTCAGGCCACAGAGACCTTATGTCCTAGTATTCCTCCTCTCTCCTCCTCCCTACAACTATGTAGCTCAACTCGGAGCTTGAACGTCACGCTGTTGGGGAGCTCCAGAGGGAAGGACTCGTTGCCAGAAGAAGATGTAAAGCTCCAATTCTGTGGGGAGCTTTATTCACTTCCTTGCTCATCTGTTAACAGGAACAACCAAGGGAAATTGATTCCTGCTGGTTTTCTGTAATCTTTATTTTCTAGTGGAGCTCCCCGATGAGTCGGAAACTGCAACACATTATTACTGTTTCTAAAGAAAAAAGGCTACACTGACATAGGTGAATGTTTGCCAAGCTTTCGGTGAAAACCTGGGATGACAGATCCATCATGAGGAGAGAGAAAGATGCAGGGAAAAGGGGGACGCATCTGAGGAAGTTTTGGCTCAGATAGAGCTGTTGAAAACTTTTGGGACTCTGATTTTTTCCCCTCCATTGAGTCCCTGTAATGGCTGCCGTTTTGGATTTAGTCAGCAGGCACGGAGTTGGCCAGAGATGCTCGCTCTGATCTGCCTCACACACAGCAGGGGAGATAGGATAAGGGCTTCAGAATGAGATGTAGTGACACAGTGCAGTGCCACAGCACAGCTCTCCTTTAGGACACTGCTGGCTCCAATGACTGCCATGATATCCTGGTGTGACCAAAATACTGATTTGGGAGAGTGATCGCCAGCGATTAGTGTTCTTATTTTGCTTCTGTCCACACATGAACATAATAGCGCACGAGTCTTGAAATTAATGACACTGTTGGGATATGAAAGATATGGAGGTTTCCCATGCTTGCTGAATTTTGCAGAATTGATGAAACATTAAAAGGACATGGAGAGGAGACCCATGGGGCTGATTGTTTTGTGCTCTCTGGTCAAGAGCTCTGAAGCATGTTAAGAAGCAGTGATCTAATAAAATCATCAAAGATCAGAGACCAAAACCCCTTATTGGTAACAGCCGGGACCATTAGTACACATCTATCAGGAGGAATGATCCCGGCTGTTTACCACACATGACATGTCTGTCACTCTCACTCAAATGTTCGTCATTCACACAGGATAACAGATATACACAACAATACATTCAAAACATTTCCCATTTCCTGAGTGGTGAAAACAATAAATGTTAAAGGGACCTTTCTTCAAGTACATTTTGTTTAAATGATCCAGAGCAGGTGCATCATTTTAGAATTTGGTGTTCAGTTATTTGTTGTGTTTTAACCCTCTGAGTTTTGCATGACATGGAAGTGGAAACATGGGGAAGAAGTTGCCACTTGGAGTTTTTTTCTTTTTCTTTTAGTAGTAGTTAGAACTTAGTTAGCTTTTTATTTAGTTTTTGTCCCGAGCGATCGCCGCAACCTGTCCAAGTTCTTCCAAATACTGACATCCAGGTCCAATTGCACTCAAACGTTAAACATCATTTATAACAAGGTTATAACTGAGGGCTCTCTGAATTTGTCACCAGCAGGGCAAAGCTGGAAGATTCACCAAATTGCTTCAATTTGCGGCCAGGGTTGGAAGGTGGGGAGTCGTGAGAGAAGCCCTCAGCGGTTAGTGTGGGTGAAGTTTGATTTGCTGTTAGGTGGTTAGATTCTGCTTAGAAGGTTCTTAGCTTGAAGTTCTAGCTGCTTCCTTATCAAAGCAACAAACAGCTTTAACCCTTTGAGCTCGGAAATGTCCGCTAATCCCCCTCATCATCTAGACTAATCCGTCCTTTATGTCATCTCAGAAATGTTTTTTTCCAAAACCACTTTGCCTCTTAAGTCCATGACGTGTGTATGACTTTTGTTTTTTTGAAGGAATCCAATCAAATTAACAAATAAGCAACCCTGTACATTTTTTCTGAAAACACTCCCTGATCAAAGCCCTCACTTGAGGTTTGATGGAGATTATTTGTTTATTTCTTCTTCCTCCTTTCTCCCCTTGCTCTCATCTAAATGATTGGATGCAGGCTCATTTCAAACTATAGAAGAAAGAGAATTATACATTCAGTTTCAAGCTCATTCTCTTTAGAGTTTCATGGTATGCACAAATCATTTCATAAGTGGGTAAGTCATTTTTTATTGATCAAGTTTTTCATTCAACTTTCATCTCCCTAGCCTTTTTAATTCTGATTTGTGTCCTAACTACCCTGAGCTGGAGTGAATTCCTCGATGCACCGGAGGAGAGCAGAAAAGTCAGTTCATATGAGCTGCAGATGAATGCAAGGATCATTTTGTTTCCATGAAATAAATATGCAAGTGCTTCATTTATCTTGTTTGTCTGTCACATTAATACTTTATTTTGCTTTTGGAGACAAACTTTATCTTCTGAATTCGTTCAGTATTCACAGTATCTATTCAGGGGAGCCCTGAAAGTTAAGATAATTTCAATCAGTCTCGTGCAAATAAAAAAGCTAATGCAAAGCTTTATGTAAAGTCTCAAAGCTTTGGATATTCTGATAATCTAAATCAAAACCATTCATTTGTATAGATGATCAGTTTTTATATTTTTGCTTTTATTCTGCTGTATGGTACTGTTGGTGCTCACTACCCTCTCTCCTGACTACCAGACGTCACAATATGCACAGTGCATGAGAAATAAATCTCTGCGATGCTTTTGCTGCAACACAGAAACTATTTTAAGACTCAGCTCCATTTAGCTGTCTCTCTGATTTATTTGACTCCTCTCCTTTTTTTAAGAATCAACCACCTTCAGCAGCACAAACACACGGCACATGACAAAGACAAAGGGGTTGGGACATTCGGCACTCAAAGGGTTAAAGAATCATCACTTGGATGGGACCGCATTCGACTTATGGCACTACTTATGCATGATGTCGGGCGGTAAATGGCGCCCACTCGCTGCAATGAATGCAGACTGATTACTGAACAAACACTTCAACAGTCCCTTTAACTTTTAGTGACTTTCATGGGGGAAGTCTCTTTTCTTAAAAATCCAGTAATAAAGTCTCTTTTTTTGGTTTTCATGAATAATTAAATATAGTCAATGCAAATTCACATTCAGCCAACAAAAGACACAGGAAAGAAGCAAATGGAATCAATAGGCTATTTACATGTGGTCAGGTTATTAGGGGGTTATGTCGGGTTATTTGGGGGTTAATTCTCTGAAGAGATGCAGCCCCAGTTTAAGGTGCTTTGGATATGGTCCCCTAGATATCTACATACCAATGATAGAAAATGGTCACTACTGAAGACTATATGCTGCCATTATTAATGCCAATTATAGCACAGTGAACAGCTTCAACTGGCAAGCTAGTTTGATTAGAAAATATGTGACAGAATATAAGGTATCTTCAACAACACCTTATTTCCAGGTTGGTTTTCAGATACCAGTTGACAGTAACTGAAATGATTGAGTTAGGATGCGTCAGCCAATCATTGGAATTAGGCATGTTGAGTCTATGGTGGATTATAGGGGACCTGTAGTTCTGTTCAAGAGCCAAATCACATTCACCCTTGTTGTGTGGCACTGCACCTCCTCCAGAGTGGTGGTTAACGGTAGGTTAGGCGGTTAGATCATTGGTGGAGTTAAAGGGATTTTATTACCTTTGTCGAGTAGCCACTCGTCAACTACCCGACCGAGTCGGTATGGGATTCTTTGTCTAGCAATAGCCAGGCGCTCATTATCAAAGTTCCCTTTAAGAAATTTGGAGAAGACAAATTAAGAGAGGTTACAAAAAAATCTGGAAGTTGAAAGGTTAGAGGTTAGAAGGGCAACATGGCAAATGTTTAGCAAGTTATGTACTTTAAATCAGCTTTAGTTAGGACAGGAAGAACTTGAGGATGTGTTTTTGGGCTGGTTTGTTTGGTTAGACAAGTTAACAGCATTCTAGTTACCTTGAGTTTAAATGATTTTTAAATGTACTAACAAGTTAAACAGATTTATGAATTATTTAGATATAGTATGATTACATTTGTAGAAGTGCTAACTTAGGATAGCTATTCGCAAAGTGAATACACTTTAGAAATACATTAGCAGTAATGAACAAATTATGCTAGAATCACACACAGAACCAGCAATCATTGAGCAACAGAATTACTACTGTGTGAATGAAAGCAGGAAAAGACACATCAGTGTCAGCAGTAAAGCATTGTTATTTCACATGAGCATGAGATAATCACACAGCACTAAAACACATTTCATGGTTGTTTCAAGGAAGACATATTTTAGTTCCCATTACACACAAAGAGTTGTTGATTAGCAAATCACAACCTCCCGAATCCAACAACAGGACAGCATTCTGCCCGTGGAGCATCACTTCACTTTCAATCCGACATTTCTAATTCAACTAAAGCGAAAAGGATTTAGTGAAACTGTCAGCACTCTGTTTTTCTCAGGTTTTGTTCCTTATGCATTAATTGGGCACTTCTCAGTGGCACTTGGCAATTAGCATCACTTCATCAGCGTGTCAAAGAAGTTCCATCGCCGCTGTGCAAACTTATTATTCCTCGCTTCACTTCAATCAACCTCTGGGTCATGCCGCGCACATCTCCCAACACAGTTGATAGGGACAAAGCTGGAATTAGGGGAGATGAGGGCTGATGGTGGCCAGGCTGGGGGTTTGATGAAGTCTAATGTGGTGGCAATGTCAGAGAGCTTAATTAGGAGTTATTGTCTTATGTCAAACAGCAGTCGGCAGATTACAGGCTAAAAATCAGAGAGCTATGCCAGCACAGTGATCCCCCCACCCCTCCCAAAATGGGGTCAGGGAATCCCTAGGCGTCCTTGAGGAGGGACGAAGTTCTGGGGGGGTTCCCAGAAAATGGAGAACAAGCTATTATCGCTATGATTTTTGAGAAATTATACAATTTACAATATCTGTGAATGAAAATTTTAATCAAAAATGCGTCACACGAGGTGATACAAATCTGCTATGAGGATATCATCATATGCCATCAAGTGTCCTTAATAACCCCCTATGACTCTAAGCACCATAGCTCTGAGAGAAATCGATTTATTTATGAGTTTATGAGTACAAGTTCCTGTTCTCTTCTGGCTCAGTTATAACTGTGAGCCAAGTACACTACCACAAAGCAGACAATTCTATAATGAACTCTATCTGTGATTTCACCCTAGATCACCATTCAACACTATCTTAAAAGTCTCTGCCCTGACTTTGAGTCTGTTTTAGTGGCTCTGTGGCATGAAATGTTGAAGAGCCATTGTGCTTGACAAATGGTGCAGAAACGATCCTGCAGAGAGATGAGTTGGAGACTGAGGGAGAGCTCGGGAAGTCTAAATAGCAAACAGGAGAGCTCTGAAGTAAATCCTGCATCCTAACTAGTATATAGTTTTGATTTCGCTCCCCCCGCTGCTCTGTGCTGCCGCAATGATCTAAAATAGACCACCTCTCCTTTTCTGCAGTACATACTTCCACTCCCTAGGGGTCTCTCTACCCACGCCTGCCTGCACAATAATGGCTCACACAGGCTGAGGAGGTGTGTGAGTGCGTACTGTACATGAACATACACAGTTGTTTTGCATGGGGAAGAGGGCCATGATGAAAAAAACATAACGAGAACTGAGTGGAGAGAGAAAAGTAGAGGGAAGGAGGAAGGCAGGAATGAATGACAGACAGCAGATAGATGGAGACGCATATAGAGGGCAAGTAGGTTGAACATGTAGGAGTGAGTGGTTCCATGGTAACATATGAATGACTTGTGCCATTCGTATGCTATACCTGGACCTCTCTGTTCATCTGGGTGAGAAGTGACTCAGTAAGTGTCAGATTATGTGACTAATTACATGCGTGTGTTCACATTGCACTTAAGATTAGCTGGGTAATACTTTGCTGTCTGGAAAGGCAGCACAGCAATTACAGTGCAGCGCACGCACACACACACACACACACACACACACACACACACACACACACACACACACACACACACATACACACAGGCCAATTTTAGAGATGGCATGGGCAGTCTGCAGCAATCAGTGAATTAGAGAAGGAGAGACAGGTAGCTCAGAGAGGAGAGAGGGAAAGATGGAAAAAATGAGAGGGGTGTGGTGGCGGGGTTACTGAGAAAAGGCGATCAAAATAATAACAGAGGCAAAGGAAAACAGTGGGAGGCAGTAGTCCTTAGTGAGATGAATCAGTCCAGTGCGTGCATGCTCTCTTCCTACTTGTGCATCTGCTATCTCGTCCACAAATCCTGTCTAAATCTCCTCCCTCTCCTAACTTTCTTGTCTGAATCACACTGAGGAAGCCGCTTCCAGTAACTTAATCCTATGAAGGATCCATTTTATTGTCCAAATAATTGTTGATAATGAGCATGAACTGGAGAAATGCTGTTCTCCCTCTAGTGGCAGCTGTTAGATACTGCAGTCCAGAAGCTGCTTCTCAAATGGCTTCACCCTCCTATTCCTCTATTCCCTCCGCTATGGAATCCTTCCTTCCTTTCTTGCATCAACCACTCTTTCATTAATCCCTTTTCCTTGTCCTACTCACTTATTCAGTCCTTCTTGCCTGCTTTTTTCCCTCTAACCACTCTTCCTCTCTGCTTGTCCTTCCCTTGTTCTCGAACAATCATTCATCCACGCTTCATTCTGTCCTTTTCTGCCAAAGCACATTTTCCATTATTTCTTCTTTAGCCATTACTCCTTCCTTCTTCCATCTACTATGTCCCCCCCTCTGTTCTTCCAGTTTTCCCTTTTATTTGTCTATTTCCCTTCAGTTCCTTCCTTCATTCTTATTCCTTCAACCAATTTTTTTCTTTAGTTTATTGTCAATTCTTCCTCTATCCCTCTTCCACATTTCTCTCACTTGATCCCTTAATTCTCTCCTTTTGTTTTGTTTTTACTGTCACTTCATTTCATCCCTCCATCTCTCCTCACTGCGTGCTAACACAGTGAGTTTAGTGCTAGGAGATTAAATGCGGTACATTGTAATGTTGGCATTGCCATCCATTACTTCTCTCTCTCTCACACACACACACAGGGTCTTAGCAAGTGCTTAGTGAGGAAAGTAATACATGCTGAGAGCAAAGTGTGTGTGTGTGTGTATATATAGTATGGAAATGTGTGTGTGTATTCTTTCCCTGGTAAACAAGGCTGAGTGACAACATCCACATCAACAACAAAAAATTACTGTGGAATCAACAGACAATGGTTTTGTGTATCTACTCAAAACAAAAAGACAGACAAGGTAGAGAAAAGTGGGGAAGTGATGGAAACTGTGGTGAACACAGGGTGATTGTGAGTTTTAGGGGAATAAAAATGTATGGAGAGATACAGGGAAAAAAAATGATGCCATAAAGTTGTGTCAGACAAGTTTTTGTATCATCTACACCACAGTGTCAGAAAAAAATCTAAATTCCTCCGTGTCCTGCTTGTTTGTTTGCATCTGTTTGCATCCTCGGAGAAATAAGTCATTCTGAGTGAACCAGTGAAACTCCCCACACCCCCCCACCCCCGCCGCTCCTCTCCCCCTCCAGCTGAAGCCTGCTCTGCATGAGAATGGGGGGATAGATTAAACAGCTGGGCCCTTCTCTTCTCCCTCACCACCATTATCGCACTCGCTCCGCTCCCAGGACTATTCCCTTTTGCTCGATATGAAAGATGGCGAAACAATGCTATCGGACCTGGCGCTCAAGGAAATCTGATATACAAGAAAGAGAAAAATAAACTAGTAAATCAAACAGTGGCTCTAAGCTGTTGAGGAATATATTTTTCCTTTAATAACCTACCGTGACTTATGGAGACCAGTGGCTGTGGTTGGTTTACATGAAGACTAATGTTCCCTTGAAGCTGCACTCCACTGATTTTACATGTCAACGTCCATGTATTTATCATGTGGAGAAACACTTGGCCTATGAATGTAGCTGTATAATTTCTTTCATGGCTCTGGAGGAGAGAATAACCCTGATGATGTCACAGTGATGTCGTCAGGGTTATCTCAGCATGGGCTTGAGATAAAGAATATATAAGGCAAAGGAAAACATGTAAATAATAAAATAGATTTCTCTTCACATTTCAGAATTGAATCTTTCTAAGGCTTGTTTGTTTAGATGGCATAAGGAGACATTATGCACACTGTGTTAATGATCTGTTACAGCTGTGATTCTCATTCACAAGCCATACTGTACAATTTGTGGACATATGGGGAAAAGCTTATGTAATCTAATTATAGTGGCAAATAAATAGCTTATCTTAAATAAAATATATGATAAGTATGAGCCACAACCCAGCAGATAATGTGCGTGTGAACATCAGAGGCTGGTCCACATGTCCCTACAGCAGTCATGTACGTTTGTCCAGCCAACACACCTGCGGCTCTGTAACCCCCCGAGGCTCACACCGTCCACCTGAAATGCTCTCTCCACTCCGGAAGCCAGAAACCTATCTTTCCCTTCTCTCGTGCCCCGTGTTTGGCGCCTGGAGCGTCAGCTGGATCAGCAGCCACGATGGGCCCCTGTCCCGAGCAGGTATCACAGCTGCTGCGCTAGGAGCAGGGCAAGGACACGCTGATTGACTGGCACCTCTGGGAGACACAAAGCAAGGTAGAGGACGGGCGAGAGACCTGCGCGGCGTGCTGGGAGTGTAGAGTGTCTGTTTCTGTGTCTGTCTGGGAGAGTTGCACTCTAGTGTGCTGATAATCCAGCATATGAATCACACACTGTCCTGTCTTGCCTTCTGTCTCCTTCCATATCAGTGCATATGTGTGACTACATGCGAGTGTGTGTGTGTGGAGACTCTCCAAGGAACCAACTGTATATCATGTAGCTCTGCAGGCAGCCAGATGCCCTTGTACAGGACACCCACATCGGAAATCCATCCACAAGAATGGAGATTACATTGGAGACGATTGGCCACCGGCCATCCTGCTCTCTCTCCCTCGCTCTAACAGAAACCTCTCTCTGTCAAGCTAGCCTCATTCTGTTTTTCATTAGGTAACTTTAGATGGATTGCTCTCATATCCACAGGGTGTTTTTGAGAGCAGATGGGGAGAAGAAACCACTGTCACATGTACTGTAACCCTGTGCTACTGAATGCATCTCTGCAAATCTTTTCTGTCTGTTATTAAACCCCAAAAGTCTTATTTTCTTTTTTAAAAAAGTGATCTTTCAAGCTATTTCTGATACAGATAGTTTCAATAATTTTCTAGGGTGTCAGTGTACATAATTCTCCACTGAAAACCTAGAGAAATTACACAATTCTAGAAAACTCATGAAACAAGAAAAACGTTAAAATAATCTTCACTTCTTTTAAGAAAACAAGACTTCAGGCAGCTCAAAAAGGGATGAAATTTACATAAGATGGCATTTTTTCCAGCAAATTTTTTCTTCCCCAACTCTTTTGAGCCCAGAGATTGCCGACAACTTTTTCCTTCATGCGAAGTGCGCAGGAAAAGAAAGCAATTTACCTTCCCACCACACTCCTTTGTTCACTGTAAATACATCGCCCACTGCTAGTTTTGGCATACATCTGAAACAGATGATATCTCACTGTTTTAACTGCTCAGCTCTCTAACTTGTCTTTCATCTGTGCAGCAGTTATCAGTCCAACAGCTCGTTTTCATTTCCTCCCCTCTCTTCTCACTTCGACAGGATCCTCACCACAGGATCCTCGCCACCTTTCATCTCGGCCACGGTGGATTTGTGCGAGGGGGGCTGCTGGAGTGAGCCAGAGAAAGCCCCCCACCTCACCCTCCCTCCACTCATGTGGAAATCAAAGTTGTCACTTCTCTAATTACCCAAAGCAATCTTCTCCCTCTCCTGCTCTGCACTACTTAGCTGTGTCTCCCTCTTTCTCTCTCTCTCTCCCCATCATTACTTTCTTCACTATTTCTCTGTTCTCTCCCCCTCTATCTCTCTCTCTCTCCATCATCCCATAGCCACAGGCCAATAATTGGAGATACCTTCCAACTGTGCAAGATCCAATCAGAAGGAGTCACAGAGCACCAGAGGCCCAATAAGAACCCACAGAATGAGGTGGAGCTGTCATCAATGACAAGTTACTAAGCTGGCTGACTTCAGTTACCTCTCTCTGGATTTTTCTGCTGCACGTAGGTGTGCGTGATAAACTGGTAACTGACTATATTCGTCGTTAATCACTTATATGATATAATGATCATGTTTTGTTTGTACAGTCATAACCTACAAAGTTCAAATGCAGCGGAGTAAATAGTTTCATATTTCTACCTTAAATGTAGAAGAAGCAGAAATTAAAAGTAAGTTTAAACACTTAGTTCTTCTAGAATGGAAACACTCAAATCAAGTACTAGCACCCTAAAGTTAGACTTAATTATCATACTTAATTAAATGCCTTTAATTACTTCCCACTGCTGGTGTGTGGACTTCTATGTGCTATGATATTAACTTGGTAGATGAGTTGGACTTTCACTCCCCATTCCCCATCCCCCACCACCACTCCCACTGCAACAATGCAAACAATAATTACCTTAAGTGCTATTAATGACAGAAAGCACTACACCCTAACAATTGGCTGAACCTAGCTTACAGTACATATAGGTGTTCCTCCCAGACGCTGTGATAGTAAAGATGGACACGAGGCCACACTGTGCTCTGTGGATCACCTCACTCATGTATCATCTTCTGACACACAGGGCTGCTTCCATACTCTCTGCTTAGAGGCCTGAGCTAGTGAAGTGAAATCTAGTCCATGCTCACCTAAAGTCCATATGCCTCCAGCCATTTGTCTGACCGTGTTGTCTAGTATAGAGTGCATCGCTCTCCTGTCCTAATCCTGTTGCTCTCCCCTATACTTTTAACATTTTAACTGGCTCAGCTGAGTGCTTTCATACTGTTTTTGCCAAAGGGAAGAGGATAGCAGATCTTCTGGGCTGCCACAGCTTCCCCTCCTCACATTGTCTCTTTATCTTCCTTGCTTATTCACGGCTGGTTTTCTTTCCCTCTGACTGTGGAGGTCGCAAAGACAAAGATGGATATCTTGGAACAGTGGAGACACAAAGGAAATGATAAAAAGGGGAGGAGGAAGGAAAGAGCGCAGCAAAGAGCTTTGTTGACCCCTTTTCTTCGACCATTTATCCGAGGAGTAAGAACATCTTTACAGCTCAGTCGGAGGAGCTGGAGATGTTCCTCGCGGGCACAAAGAGTCTCCCTCTTCCTCTGTGAATCCACATCTCTTTACTTCCCCTTCGTCTTCACGCTGAATGGGTCCTCTAAATATCTTACAGAGTGAAAATAGAGAATAATAATAGCTCTCTCTTTGTACTATGCCTGCCTTTCCTCTTCCTTTTGTTGTTTTTGATTTACGATCTGTATTAAGTGGTGTGTTGGTCTCCTCAAAATGAACACTGTCATACCTGAGTGTATCTCAAGTAGCAAGTAATTTGTGTGTTATTATGAAATCATTCCCGACGTGTGTACAATGTTGCAATATATGTGTATCGGAGCGCTTGCGTATGTGGAGCGTGCATGTGCTGTATCATACTGTACAGACTATATGTAATCTTCCCTGCTGTGCAATCCAATTTGCGAGGTGCTTATTTCTCAGTAACATGCAAAGCCTCATCCATCACAGTGCTGACAGCAGTTAGCTTCCAGCTTGCATACTGGATCTCGTCCCTCTTTTTTCCCCGCCCAACCTCTCCTTCTCCATCTCCCCCTCTTCTCGTTCTTCTTCTCCTTCAGTCAATCATTTTTCACCAATGCATCTCTGGCACTTGATGTGGACTACTACTGCTTTTTGCCTCCTCGATCTCCCATCAACCCCCCTGCCCCAACGCCACCTCCTCTTTCTAATTTTGCTCAACCTCAGCCCTGTCAGAGATTAAAGCAATGTGACAGTTTCATAGTAGATTTACTGTCTGTAAACACTGGCATGTGAAAGGAAACAGCAAGTGTGGAGGAAAGACGGCACACTGTGCGCTCTCATTGGTCATAATGACACAGTTATGAGGCAGCAAAATATGGTAATCACAGCCAATACACTGCTATGGTGACAATATAACTACAGTTGTAAAATGCAGAATGATTATCCAAAGCTCAGGGGGTACAGCGATGAAGTCCAAATGCCAAGTGTGGTGTAAACCCTGCAGGAAATGGATGGATTTTTTCAGAAGACCCCCTTTTTACTGTAATGTCATAATTCTCTGTGGTGAATTACTATAATCACCAGAGTTAATGTGTGGTGAGAGGCAAGATGATGATAAGACTTGGGGGGGGGTGGGGGTTGTGACACAGAAGAAAAAATGGAGAAGGAGACAGGTAGGCATTCATTCAACAACATATTGTACACTCGCAGGTGTACACAGGTGCATATACATAAAGGTACAGTATATATAAATAACCACACAAAACATACTAAGATACACACCAAAACAAATGCATACTCAGTCATTTACACACAAAACCACACACACCCCTCTTCACCACCAGAGCATTTTCTCTTTCTCTCTCCTACTCTGATTTCTTTTTGGAGGCAGCAGCTGCTGGAAGGGCAGCTTGCTCCTTATAAGAGGGGGATTAATACTGTAGCAGGCCCCTACTCACTAAATCTGACCTCCCCCCTGAGTGTCTGAGCACCATGATCAGTTATAGAGCCGGAGAGGTGGGAGAGAAGAGAACAGTAACATGGAGGATGAGCACAGGATTTCAATACGAGCTTATAAGGACACAGATGCTGATCATCATGTTGCAGGTAACTGATTGATAATTGATTGATTAACAAATTATTGGCAGACAAATTCTTTACGACTATTTAAACAGAAAATCAAAGATAAAAAATGTTACAATACTGTTTCCCCTGCAGGATTAGCAACTAACTTCTTTAGAAAATGTTGAGAATAGGGATGCACCAATCTGATACTGATGTCAGATATCAGTCTGATACTGACTCAAGTAGCTGTATTAGGTATCAGTGACAATGGGAACAATCTTTTTTCAGTTCAATGATCAAAGATTTTTTTTTTTAACCAAGTTGCTGATGCACAACCAATTATTATTTTGATAATAAACAGGGTTTTGTCAGTGCAGTACTCTGTTGTCTGTTAAGCTAATTTTAGCTAATGTTAGCAAACTTTAGGTACATTATGCTGTGTAACAGACATTACTCATTTAGTTCACTGACTTAATGACTTTCCCTTCTTGAGCTACTGTTACAATAGGTTTTAGCATTATCCTGTAATTATTACTTGTAACAACTGTTTAGTAAAAGTTACACAGTAAAACGAGCCTAATGTATTTAGCTTGTGCTGAACACTGGCTAATGGGACCATAAATAGAAATTATAAATTAATGGCAGTGTGTTTATTTGAAAATAATGTACACCCTTGAGCCAATCAGAAATTGAAGGGTATTGTTGTTCAAGGCAGTGGTATAAAATTGAAAATAAACTACTGCAGACTAAACAATTAGCCACATCAGGTCTGCTACCTTTGTCACAGCAGATGACCAGTAAATAAAAGGAATCGGGTGTGAAATGGTGCAATTATATTCCGTATGGCACTGCTGCTAACATCTGCCTGTTTATCTGTGGCCAGGTTGAGGTGCTCAGTGAGACACAGGGATGCTTTTATTGAGCCAGTCTGCCATTTTGGGAATGTGGGAGGTGGGGCGGGCCAATAACTGTTGCTGCAGGACCCACCGGGGACACCTGACACACTGGATTAGCTGGCTAGACGCTCTTCTGACACTTTTTGTCTGCTCTCTGTCCATCAAATGCATACATGCACACACACAGACACACATTTAAAAAAAAAAAAAGCATGACACACACAATGCACTATGTCATGCACGTAGATGGATGTGTGCGCTGTCGCACATAGAATCAGACACGCACCAAAACACCCACATACACACACACTCCCCGAGGACTACAAACATCACTTCGTGGGACATCAGGAGACGTGTTGCTTTGCCGTTGAATGTGCCTGACCCGTGACGACCATGTTTGCTGTCAACATCCTGTCTCTCCAAATCATCACCTCGCTATGGCCTTCTGTTTATAAGCCTGCTGCTGGCGAGCCTGGGCCTTAATGGAGGCTCCACACAGAAAGCAATTCAAACACATCTGAATCTGACAAATCTTTTGGACTGCAGCCCTAATTATACACAGAAATATGTGTGTTTCACAAAAAGATACACAAAGATGACCTGTCACAGTCTTTCTTGTGCAAGATGACAGATTTATGTTTTCTCTTGTATCTTGACCATCCTTGTCCTTCTCCTCTGGGAACTTTTACATTTCTTAGGCCATGGTGTACAAGAGGATAAATCCCATGTGTACCTCTGTGTGCACAAAGCATTCGACAGGGCTCAAAACCGCAATAAGATCCCATCGAGACTGCCTGATGTGGGTCACAACAGTCCTTCTGGGGAGGGAGATTTCACAGGAAACTGCACTTCCTTGTTTTGTTAGAAGAAGCAGATAAATTTGGCACCTGTAACAACTGACAGAACGCCCCATTGGAACTACCTTTCATGACAACTTGTTCTATTTTCTTCTAAATCTGGCAACATGTACATTTTTAGATGTTTTCAGTGTTCTACTGGGACAACATAGCAATGATATTGCATAATATACGCATCAAGAAAATGAAGTAGGTCTGAATACATTTCCAAATTGTGAGTATAGAGTGTTTTGTCCTGTTTAGAGAATCAGAAGATGTTTAAATCTCCAATGTGGGTCACAGGAACTTGTTTCAATGAGGGAGCTCCCCGTTTTTCTTTTCTACAAAATATAACGTCACTCTGTCTCATCATACACCTCCTGTCTCCATTACTAAGTTGCCATCCCCACACCCTCCCCCCTCCATCCTTCACTCACCCTCTCCCCTACGTATTCCTCCGCCCTTTTGTGCCTCTGCCTCAACCGAGGTTTTGCTTTTCTAATGTGTAACATCTCTGTTTCCCCAGGACGCCACCCCGCCAGACAATGACGACTGGAACCTTCAAAGCGGGTGCCGGAGCCATCAAAGGGGAAACCCAAAAATAGTCTGAGTGTATCTAGCTCACATAAATGAATCAAAGCTATTCTGCAAAACCCACTCCCCCCCACCCCCCCCTTCTTCATCCATTTCCTTCCCTTAATCCCCATAACCTCCTAAAACTTCAGACGGGCTCCAGCCCCCTGCTGACAAACACAAAACTCATCAAGTAAACCAACAAACAACAACAAAATAACACTCTTCAATTCTTGATCAGCAGAGGAAAAGGAAAGAAATGTTTGAAGAAGACAACAACAGCAGCAAGGAGGGTGGAAGGGAAGAGGAATAAAAAGAATTTAATATGGACTGTGCATTAATGTTTCTTGATGAAACAAAACACAGATTTGGATGATGACACTCACTTGCCAGTGTTAACAGGCTGCTCTGATGTTATCTTCTAAGTGGTTAGCGCTATTGTTAGTTGAAGGCTCCTCATTGGAGCGCGTGCTGTAGCGAAAAGGGCTGCATTTCCATCATAATAACAACTGAAAAGAGTGAACTGTCACAGGGCGCTTCCTCTTCTGGCTGTGATGCATGCCCCTCAGTCTGGCCTCGCTGTGCTGATGGATGAGCGAGAGAATACGCCTTTCTCAATGCCAAAACACAGCCTCAAAATATGGGATCACTGCTGTGACAGAGAATGTCACAGTCCCACTGCTCTATATGTCAACTAGAGTAAATATCACGGCCACATTAGCAGCACTCTCCCTGCTGTTTGAAACAATGACGATACATAGATGGTGCTTTTAGACAATGGAGATGGAACACATTGACTTCAGCGGGGATGGAGATTTACAAGACACGGACATGATCAGTGCAGAATACAAACACTGGTGGACAGAATTGTTTGCAGATATGTGAATGTACCAAAACCTCAAACTCCTGCTTTAGTATTCAGGTTATTAGTTTTCCATGTGATCATTAATACCCAACACTGGCAGGCAGTAGAGACTGACTTAGCCTGGTGTTTACCAAATGCATACTCATGATGGGAACGCAAAATGTCTTCCTTTGAACAACCATGAACAGAGGGGGAAAACAATGGAGAGAGAAATTAAGTGAGAGCTTCTGTGCGACCAAAAATAGCCTCATAATTCGGGCTGAAATAGAATTCTATGATTTTGGTGAAACAACATGCGGGGGAATTAGCACACTCCCAGCAGTGACTCATCGGGTGTTTGCCCTCATTTAGAGTCTGTATGTGTAATGATGTTGTGTCTGTGTTTATCTTGGAGCCGAGGCATGACTTATAAACACCTCCACATACTTTCTCAGCGTGAAGTGTCCTCCCTCTGTATCCTGCCCAAAACCCATGCTCCCCCAACCCTACCTGACTGGCATATTCACATTGTACTGGCCTTGATTCAACACTGGCTTTCACAGTGCCAGAAGCTACAATGGCAGAGTAACTGCAGAGAGGTGGATGCTCTTAGATGGGAGACTGCTTGGCTTAGGAGGGTTGTTTGGCTCTTCCTGCCTTTTAGACTAGAACCTGACTTAATCACCTAGAATAATGCAGTCATGCTCTAAATATGAATGTCATGATAAATAAACCAGAGCCCTATAAAGATCCCTTTTAGAGGCACATGGGAGGCTGAAATAATGGATAATATTTCATTTCCAAAGCTCCTTCTTTTCTCTCTCCACTGTGTTTCCTGGTTTATCTGAGAGTACAAACTGCGAAGCTTCTAATTGAACACTGACAGCTCCCTCCCTTCTTAAGTCCCCAGATTCGGACCCCTGTTCCTACCTGAGGGGAAACGTTCGATGACGGGCTGGTTGTCCACCTGTAGTGTGGCATTGCCACCACTGCGTGTGAATCGCACCACGTGGTATTTGCCGTCGCTCACCATCACCGCGCTCTCCTCGATGGTTATGTCGTCCGTTCCCACGTTGAAGATCACGCCGATCTTTCCCCGTTCCTGTAGACAGAGAGACAAAAGACAACGTTGTTAGGAGGCTGCTACCTCTGCACGGAACAATCAAGAGTCTTCAGACAGTTTTTACCATTTTGAAAATCCCATGAAACTTGAATTTCCTGGGAAACTCTGATTATCTGGAAGTGGGTGTGGCTGAAAAGTTCTGCCCATCCAATCAAGTCACAGTGCCATTCTCTCCATAACTAACAACTCACTCCTTAACACTTAAAACTGATCCCACACTAATTCACTGCTCTATCATCCTGCTTCAACAGGAAACACAACACATCAAGGAAATGTGATACCAATTCACTGATTCATGGATCCAGTGACTCAGCAACATTTGGAGGAAAAATTATGACCAAAAACCTGCAATACTCATGTCATTCCCATCAACCTCGGCTGTACTTTGTGTTTAATGCTAATATTAGCCGATGGTAACACATGAAACAAAGCATGGTCATTGTCAGTATGTTAGCATTTCGCTCAAAACAAGTGCTCAACTATACCTGTCTGAACACTGAGGACAAAACTAAAACCACATTTCAGCAGGTATATGGAACACTCAGCCACTAATACAGCTAGCGTCTCACTTCCACTGCATAATGGAGGACCTAACAAGAAAAAAATCTAACTTGTGAGAGAATGCGTTACTCTGAAGCAACTGAACTGTCAATTAAGTAGAGCTGCATTGCAATATGATACAGTTACATTGCTTTCATCAAACCATATAACCTGCAGGTTTAACACAGTACCCATGTAAGGCTGCAGCTTTGATGAGAAAAATCTAAAGATATTTTTCTTGAGTCATCAATAAAGCCCTCCGAGCCTGTAGTGTGATGACGCCGGGAGCATCAGACCTCACACACATCAGCCTGGTAAAGAACAGAGCACTTGTTGAGGACTCAGGCACCTTTAGTATTCATCAACCCGGTGACCCCCTCCCCTCCCCCATCTATTAGTGTTGACAGCCGCCCACTGCTTCGAGTTTATTACAGTCAACCGCCTACTCTACTCTCATCTCCCGCCATCTCTCTCCTCTCCCTCTGTGGTTCCTGTCCTCAGTCCCAGGAAAGGTCAAAGTCATTTACAGAGTTACAGTCTGCCAGAGAGGCACAGAACAAGGGTGAGAGTGAGAGAAAATAGACAGAGTACATATACCAGACAGCACTATTACAGACAAATTCTCTGTCTAGCAGTAAATCTTCTGTTGCAGTTTTGTTCTGCACACCCATAAGACTCTGCTTTAGAAACTGCCATGCTGCCTATACTTATACACTTCCTGGTTGTCACTATGGGTCAAACTCATTTGCAGACAGGGTCACTTTTGCACACTGCTATCTGCCCACTGCAGCAACACCTTCATTGATTCCATTATCTCATTAGCTATGTGCATTTATTTTGCCGCCTTCCATATGCCAAGATATTCAGAGGTGAACGCGTGGCTTTCGCTCGCAGGGGTTTTCCATTATTCATGGCTGATTAAGTATTTAAAAAAAGAAAATAAAAACCCTAATGTTAACAGAACTTAAAATAGCAAGTTAATTGAGTAAATAAGTGCAGAGGTTGTACAGTAAGTTAATGAGCGGTATAATCACAGCCAAATTTATGTACATCCTAACCACTCTTTGGTGGCGCATGAAGTGGGTACAGTATTTAGCCAAGGCCACGGTATGGCCATGCACTGATGACAGCAGTGATTAGGCTATTAATTGAGCATGCTCAAACGGCGCAGCAAGAGGAAGTGCTGCTGGACGTGATTAATGCTGTAGAGGGATGAACAGAATATAAGACACAGATCAAGAGTAGGAGCACAACAGGAAATGGATATAGACGAGCGCTCTCCTCCACGAAGATCAGAACTAAGTTAGACCAGGATGAGTTTCTCAGAGTGGCGCTTGATGGACTGCTCAACAGATGATCTCATTCTGCAAAGAGGCTTGAACGTCTCAAATGGCAAAGTGCTTCCAGCTTCTTAGGCACTTAATCAGTTGATTCATGTTATGAACTGACCCTTGCAGTCTTTCCAACCCGCTCTCTCCACGCGTGCCAAAATCCAATACCAATTCTAAGACATGAATATGAACACTGACAGAGAGTGATTAGCGAGGCGCATGTGAATGAAATGTAATCAAAGCTCTGACTATTGATACCTTTGAGATACTGCAGCAAGAAAAAAAAACCAAAAAACAAAATGGAGAGGGTGAGAGAAATGCTTTTGGATCGAGTAGAAATACCAGGATCATCTCCATTACAGCCCACGCACTAGGAGGCTTAGAAGAATCATAACACCTTTGCCTGGAGAATTAATTCAATTTGCCAGGGCAAAGCAGAATGAATCCATGCTATTATGACTGAAAAGCAGAAGGGAGAGTGAATTTGAGTGATATTTACAGAGAGATTAGCATTTGTGTTCCGCAACATTAGGGTTCTTCCCGGTGCTGAGGGAATGTATTGAGCCCATTACGGTGGGAAGCCGGTGGGAACCAGTGCTTTTTTAAAAATGATTTTAGTGTAGCAGTAATGACATTTTAATGGCCATTTCCCTTAAGCGAACATATCTCTGGAAACAGAAGGAAAAAAAAAAACACACTCTTTGAATGACTGGGTGCAGTCAAGCCTGCAACATTGAAATGAAGGGACTGGTAGGTAACTGACAATAAGCTCTGGCTGCTCTTTAAACACTACAGCTTCTAAACTAGTGCTTAGCAGCCCTTAATCTGCTGCAGCTGTCGGCTAATGTCAGGAGTAAGAATGTTACGTATTCCTCTTTTATCCAGAGGTTAGCTCATCTTCCTTTTCTTTCTGTGGGTCAATCAGTGGTGTAGGTCCACTGTAGACTAGAGGGAAAACACTCTACTTCATGATACATTTTCAGTTACATCAGATTTCAACCTGAGGCCTGAGGAAGAGCATCTCTCTGAGGTTCAATTAAACTATCAAAGATCTTCAATGGTAGAGGCTACGGGACTGTAATGACTTTTGGTTTCACAGAGAAAGGTTTTATCTGATTTAAAACAAAGTTAAGAAAAGATTTTCTCTTGAATATTATTCTAATTACTCAAGCACAGACTTGCTGCCCTTGCCAAATATCTGAGACCTGAGTACAACAAAAAAAGATGTTTTTTCCAAGAGCAGAAACTGCTGATCAGCTTCTCACACAACAGCAAGTTGAAGACAGACTTGAGCTGCCAAAAAAAAAAGTTTGTGTAATCCTCTCTCATTAGAGTCTCTCCTTCCTTTTTCTCAAAGACAAAGAAAATTGGCTTTGGAATTCCACGCAAGAGCCACAGATGAGAAAAAGCAGTGCTGGAATATGGAGAGCATTTCCATCTGAAATATTTCAACATGACCTTGCAGCGTGCGGGGAGTGCGTCGAGGTAAACGCTGGCGGCGAGAGTGGAATGAGAATGAGGAAATGCCGGAACGAGGCTGCAGTTTGACTTGTGTGTATCGGGGGGTTATCAGGCAGCCTCAGAGAGCTCTCGCTGATCACGCCGAGCAGAAAAGGAAGAGGGAGAGGAGGAGGAGGAGGAGCAAGGGGCAGAGAGGAACACTGTGCGATAAAAGGACAGAGGGAACCTTGATGATCCTCCTGGGCCTCAAGGTGCTTTGAGATCAAAGCTCCTTTTGAAGATGTCAAGATCTAGTTCTCTATTCGCTGCACACGCAGTTAGTCAATTAAGAAGGGGGGAAAACCGACAAAGAGGGAATGCGAGTGCATTTTTGAAGGATTTGTTTCTTGGTTTCATTTCTTTATAGACAGCTTAATCATGATTGCGCTTCTTCTCAAAACACCCCCTTAAAGCTTCATCTCCACATGCATATTCTTCTTGATCTATTTGCATTTCTTCAACGTCTTTCTGCATTTCCCTCTCAGATCTGATACGTGACTTCTGAAAAAGGTGAAGCAGAAAGAGAAAACAACAGAGAAACAACAGAGATGCAGCTGCTGGATGGACTGGAGGGTGGATTTAGCAAGACTCTGGCAGATACACTTTGCAGCTGTTTAAATCACTCAAGGTGTTTTGCATTTTGCTGTATCAACGCGCTTCACAAAAACAGTGGTGGAAAACGTGGCTGACCAGCTCAGGAATTCGCTGATGCTGATGATTTGGTTTGACAGATTTCATATTAATAGTCCCCCTGGGTGGTGGAAATGCAAACTATTCATCAGCTTCTCTCTCATTTCCCCAATAATGATCTATCACATCCTGTATCTGCTTGAGCCTAACTTGACATACCAGTCTAAGTATTCAGAGCTGCTTAGCTTATGAATCAGCCAGTGGAGCGGCATGGACAGAGAAATGACTGATAAATAGATTTTTACTGGATGCCTGACGAAAAAGCAATCAATTTTTTCATCTTTCTCCATGGGCGCACACACACATATCTGACACTTCCACGTGGTTTAAGGCAGCTTAATATTTCATACAGCGTTACAGCTTGAGCAAGCATTTGGACTTCTATATACCAGCTCTCTGCACTAATGTTAAAATCTTATGTGCTATTTGCAGTTATAGATTGAAACTGGTGACTATCTTTCTGAGATACCCCAGAGGCTTCTACAGCTGGGCCTGATATTCCATCATATGGCATCTCTGCATCTGCCTTTTGAGGGTAATTCGGGCTCTATACGGCTAATCAGCTTGTCAACATGTATGCATGATGCCTAGGAGTGGAGATCGGCTGTGGCATCTGCTACAAGGAGAACAGTATAGTGGAGCTAATCTTCCACTCTGAAACTGCAGCGTTATGTAAGAAGAAATAGGCTGTTGCATAACATGCAGACTCCTCGCCGGCTAAATCAGCCACTGCCCGTTCACCTAACGTCTTCAGAGCGTCTGTGACAGAGAGACGAAAAGACCAAGGGCCAACAGCCATTTTGGATCAGGCGTGCTGCTATCTAGAGCTCAGATTTCATGTCATCCCTTTTCATCAGTCACCTGAAATGACACAGGGATGCATGTGTGTCATTTCAATTTGGGCGAGAGGGGCGACAAAGAAGGAGGCGGCGACAAAATAGTCACTTTGCAGAGAGGTTATGCTCGGATTCATTTACCACACCTTCTCTCTGTTTCTGCTCAGAGGACTCATTTGTATGTGTTTGCCGTGATCTCAAGCAGTCACCTTGAGAGAGCCCCCCCCATCTCCTCATCTTAATAGCACTTTATCTCTTCTTTCTTTCCTTCCCCACCCCCCGACTCTTTCTTTTCTTTGCCTCATTTCAGCATCAGTGGTCACTATCCTGCTTTTTTTTCCTGCTCTGAAAACGCAGAGCCGCAGCTCTGATGGAGAATCAGATCTCATTGCAAAAATCAATGAGTTGGACAGATGTGGTGTGGAAGTGTATATGTACTGTATGTGTGTATGCGTCCGTCTGAATGTGAATCTCCATCTGAGCATGACTCATGCTGGGCTTGCCCATTTGTCCTGGAGTACACACACACACACACACACACACACACACTGGCAGAGAGCCAAAATGCTGCAGAGGGAAGCAGCGTTTATGCTAAAGAAGGAGAGAGAGGAAAAATAAATCAGCCAAAACATCATCCTGTATAATCCTGATTATGTTGTCAGCTAGCACCAAAACTCCTCATTCACTCTGTGTCAGCCTCCGATCTCAAACACCAGAAAAACAACACACACACACACACACACACACACACACACATATATATATACTGGCTTGATTCGGGCATGATGTGCAGCACTGAGTCTGTTGATGGATGGTGTCCTTCAGCACAATCACTATCAGACCTGTAGGTTTGAATCCCACCTGACCCACTCTGCTACTCGCTACAAACACACACACTTATATGCAAACATGAGAACGTCCTTGAGCGAGGTTATGCTGAGCCCCGCCACACACCACAGCCTTGTTTACAAAGCTGCAGAGAGCTGATGGATACACACACACACACACACATACACACAAACATAAACCCACACACAGACACAGGGTTTTGTGTATGTGTTTCCCTGGTGGCTGGGATCCAACTGATCGTACAAAGCGTGAAGTGGGGCGTTGCTGCTTTGGATCTGCTGAACAATTGAAACCATGCTCAGTCTTACATCAGCACTTGTGTTTAGAAATTGTGTGTATTTTGAAAAAAAGAATGGAAAAGGAAAAAACCTAATACTAATATATGCCCTTGTGAAACAGGTGGTGCTGGAAACTCAAGGATGCAGAGACGATTTGTTACTAAGTCATGGGACACAACCAGAAATTCACTGTGAGTCAGTTAAACAAATGTGTTTTAAAGTTCATAAAAGTTGAACTGAGTACAGTAGTTCCATTCAAATGAATTGATTTCTGTCTGAAATTTGGCCTAAACCTACAATGATTGATTTTTTTGGCCACCAGGGGCCAGGGGGCAACACAACATTTTGTTCTCCACCAACTCTTAAGAAAAATATCTGGCTCTTTAGGTTCTAAATGTTCCACTATTTTCATCAGCCTGCTTGTTAAATTTGTTGGTCTGTTGTTAGGTGTTGAGCAGGTAGTGCGCAGTGGGTTTATGAGAACATTTGGTAAAGATGGTTGCCTGCTGCAGCTGGACACAGTGCAGTGAACACCAAAACAATGAGCTGCAAGATGCTAAGTTACAAAGGGTCACCATTTACATTAGACAGAGAAATATTGATTCAAGCAGCTTTATTAGATGCTAGCACTAGGTTAGTTAGTGACTTAGTAAGGTGCAATTTACAGGGACTGCAAAGACAACAAGTTCATTTCCTCCATAAAAACACTCCCAAGAAGCACACTTCATTGCCACCTTGCCTCTGGGTATCACTCCTACAACCTTCTGGTTACACTAAGCATCTCTCACTACCTCTCCAAAAAATCTAGAGACAAGAAGTCCTCCACTTCTGACAAAAGCAAGACATCAACTTAAAGTATCTGTCAAGAGTTGCCTGCCTGCCTCTCAGTGCCTTATCATAGAAGAAATGAATAAATCTGAGTGGTGATATTAACAGAATATGTCACCTTAGAGCTAAAATAGAATCATCATTTACATCTCAGACTCCCTTGCTGCCAAGAGATGTGTTAAGAAAGATTAAATTTATCAGGATGCGCAAGTGAAACTTTAACATTTCTAAGAGCAAATATGTTTCATGTCGCTAACCAGAGATGGATGGAGGATGGAGGAGATAAAGTAGAGAAAAGGATAAACAAAGCACGCGGGTTTGAGGAATAATGGAGAGGGGCAGGGAGACGTGGAGATACAACGATACAACAAAAGAAACAGCAACAAGAAGGTAAATAGAAGAAGGGGTGGTAGGAAAGAGGGAAATGAAAGGTACGGGGAGTTACAATGCTGGAGCTGCGGGGGCGTACTCCTTGAGGCAAAGCCAGAAAATGATCTCTGTTACTGTGGTGGTAGAAATCGATGTCCAGCCGCCCACTCTTCATCCCTTTACCAAACGCCCTGGTAGGCCCAGACACTGGTAGGTACCGTCAGTTTGGATGACTTAATCTGGGACAAAGAGGCTTACAAGACCAATAAAGTTCCACATCCACATGCTTTTATCCTTTTTGTCACTTAAAAAAAAAAAAAAAATCAATTATCCTTTGCCTTTACCAGCTCCACATAATCCTTCATCAAAACACTGAGATATGGCAATAATCCCTGAATCTGCCACCAAAGCTAATTAGACTGAATACCTTTCCAGAAACAAAGTGGAGCAATAACTGATGACTGACTGACATTTTATCAGTGTTATAGAAGTATTAGAAACTCAAGCAAATTATGAGGACTGTGTTTCTGAAAGCCTCTTTGTTTCCATATGATAACTCTTTGCTAGCCTGGTCCCAAATCTCTGCCAACCTTTTCCATTTCTCTGGCTATTTGAATAGCAGATGCTAAAAAGGTGAAATTGAAATGGCACTTCACTCATTTCAACCATCAGTTCTCTGCTGCCTATTAGAACAATAAGAGCCTCAAAATCAATTTTTGACTTTCCTCACCTAGGAATAGCTATTGCCTCACCTTCAGATGTCCTCCATTATCGTTTCTCTCACTTTGCCTTTTGCCTTTTCCTTTGCTTTTTCCCGCCTTTCTCTCAATTTTCTAATCTGTCTGCCCTCATCAACCACTCTTTCACTCCCCAGAGGCTCATTACTGTGTTGACCGGAGTTGATAACATGGGTTTGGTAGAATCCAATTGATCCACGTGCTCTTGTGAGTGATCTGAGAGAAGGAGTTGATACTCTTTCTCGGGTGCTGTGTAGCTGCTGGAGAAAGGTGCATCAACTTGAAACAAAATAGGTTTGTAGATCATTCCTGCCTGGCAGCATAAAATTAGTCAGACTGTGAAATGAGATAGCTGAGTCCTTGAATATTGTGCTTAATCTGTCTTTTGTTTAGTAGCTTAGTACAATAATAATCCTTTCTGACATTGTATGGGTCAATTGTGTTACACTGTGTTAACTTTATGTCTTACTTGGTGCTGGAACAAAACCAAAAAAATAACAAATGTAATCACTGTGCTGTTTATCCTAAAGAAGACATTAACCTTAAGATACAGATGGAATGACGCAGTGAGAACGTGCTACTAAACTGTTAAAATGTTCTTAAAGTATTACTCTCTAAATCTATACATGCTGACCGTGAAACCAATCAAACTGAACCATTTTGCATATATTAATTGAAAAAAACCCCAAAGAGCTCCAAAAGTAAACTTTCTGTCCCCCTCTGAAACAGACCTGAGCATAATTAGACCTCATCCACAATGTGGCTGAGCCAGACAGACTGGACAGACAGAGAACACCAATTAACTGGAGGTTGGAAAAGAACAGAAATATATGTCCTAAAAGTCGTCTCAAAAACCATGTTTTTCCTCTAGGATGATTATGCTGCTCCACCTCATCAGAGCTGATGGCGAGTCCACTTGGATCCACTTGTATCATAGAGAATGTCACACAAGTGGACACGTGATTTATTTATTTCTAACTACTTCCACATCTTTGTCATCATAACACAAACAGGCCCAAAGTTGCTTGTTAGTATACTCACGCTCAATAACAGCATTTGCAAACACCAACCAAATTGAATTTTGTTTAGAGGATACTGCCACCCTAAGTTATTATCTGTTTACAGTATGAGGCATATGTTCATAAATTGTGGCGTTTGTGGCTGTGTAAGTATGTAAACCCTGTGAGGAGCGAACATGAGGGATGAGCCATTTTAGTTGAGCAAACAGCGTGGAGTTAGTGTGAAAGGACAGGCAGAGACAGACAGCAGAGACAGACAGCAGAGGAGACCACGACTCCTCCGCTGTCTCTTTTCATCTACAGTTTGCACATACAATTTGTCATGCCTGAGTATACACTGCAAGAAAAAGCTGAACTGGGAGATTACTTCTTTTTGTTTTTCACTTTGACTGTGTGACTTTCTGTGTGGCTATGGGCGAGACATGTGTATTAATGTTTGTTTTGGTGCGTGTGTGTGTGTGTGTGTTGTGGAGCAGCCTGTTCCTCTCCGTTGAGGAGAAGTGAGGCAGGCAGCTGGCCGAAATTGAAGGGAATGACTGTGACCTTCGGACAAAATCAAGAGCAAAGTGTTTTCTGTCTCCATTGTTTTCTCCACTCTTCTCCACTTTCTGTCCTCGCAGCCTCATTTTCCCTCTCCTACTTTATCTCTTTCTTTCCTCTGCACTGCAGAACACAGCCGCAAAGAAGAAACAAGAGCGTGAATTTGTTTGCTTTTTTACTCCTTTCCCCTCTCCTTCCTCCTCTGTGGTTCCAAACCTACTTCGATTGAAAACGGCGATGGCACATATTGTACAGTCTGTGGTTAGGGCAGATTTAAACAGTGCATTTTTCCTGGCACAGTAAAAGAAGAACTCTCTGACAGAAAGAGCCGTGCTGTGCTTCCATCAAAAGACATGAGGAAGACATGTACCATAAAATAGCTGCAAGATGACAAGCTATACATAAGTCATCATTGCAAGACCTATATCTCAGCATGCTTTAACAGTGAAAATAGAGTCTCTTTTGATCTGGACCACAGAGTGTCAGAAGATCTCTCAGACTGCCCTCTGTCTAACTCCTACGTTCTCTTACTCTCCTTATTCTCTGCCATCGTTTGGTCTCTGTTCAGTTTTTCTGAACTGCCTTTTGCTTCTCTCCATCTGTTACCCTGATAACTCTCTGTCTCTCCACTGCTCCATTCATCCTCTACCTTCTCCTCTCTCCCTGTTCTCTTTTTGCCTTTTAGTCTCTGTGGGCAGGGTGTAAGGTTGGAGCCCAGTAGAGAAGAACGGCTGCCGAGCGCATGGGCTAATATTTGCCCTGCGCTAAACTGAGCAAACATGGATAAAGCGAACACAATCTCTTTCTCTGTCGCTGGCTGTCTGCCTTGTTTTCCTTTCATTCCCTTCCTGTGTCTCTGGTGCTGCTGTAGAGCCGACTGCTGGTTAACCAATGCACACACTGTGCACATGTTGTTTCCAAGCAAATCACTGGGTGTGGGATAAATCTGATACCATAATCTGTTTCTGGTGTATGTCTTTCTACATCAGTGTGTGCAGCTTATTAGGTACACCTGTTCAATCCAATTCAACTACCCTGCAATAAACCCCGAAGCTTATAATGTTCACTTCTTGGTGACAAAAGGTAAGCTTCCAACATCCCAGGAGAGCAGGAATTATGTTGATAATGGAGGAAGGGGCACCTCATGATTTACATGCAGCATCATTCATTGGCAGTGCAGGACGTAACATAATGTACCCTGTAGTAGTAGAGTGTGTGTCCCATCACACATGCAATTAATATTAATGTTAAATACCTTTTTATTAACCATAACCATGCCTTAGTGTTTTAGTTGCCAAACCCTAACCATATCTTACCCATACTTTTGTTGCCGTCGCCATGATCTTCCTCCTAACCTCTACCATTGCATAATTGCTATCTGCAAATATTCTATAAAGCAAGAAATATGAAAATGCTCTTTGAATGAAACAAGTCTGTAGAATCGACCTTGACTCTCGTCTAGTGAAACAAGGCACTTGTTTGAATTGGTCATAAAAAAGCAACAACAACCTGTTTTAAAACGTAGGAAGCAGCTATGAAATACCATTATGTTGCAGTTACAGTTCCTCCTCTGGAATATTTTCACATAAAGGTAAGTGATGTGAGGAAGCACTGATCACATTTTTATTTTACCCAGATGTCAGAGCCTTTAAGCAAATTTAATCAAAGATTTTAATGGAAATGGAACCACTATTTCATTTTTGAGGCTCTACTTATTGACATTAGTGCATTATAAAGGTACAGTGTATCTAATATTCTCTCCATAGCTGGACAAACTCATTACATGTTAATTCATAACATATTCATGCGGGTCCAGGCCACCTTCACCCCTGAGCACCTCTATTAGAGCCAGAACTGTTGCCTCAAGTCGTTGGGCTCACATCTGTCAAGTGCTGCTGAAGAGCTTGTTCTGTTCATGGCTGCTAAGTGACAGCACCGGCCAACTGGAGCACTCCAGGCTGAAATTAATTAATTAATTAAAAAGTAATCTAGACTGTGTCTATTTGGCTGAGAAAAGCCTGAATGAATGTTGGTGAGTATGAATGAGTTTGTGTTACTAATAGGTTGCGCAGAGGTAGAGGATGTGTGTGTAATTCTCACTGCATTTTCAGAATAATACTCAAACGCTGCTGCTCAGGTCAATAAAGATACAAGGTTAGAATAAGAGCAATAAATGTAAGACATAACTCATTTTGATATTTCATCACATATGGAGAATTTGGACTGCAGATTGGGGTAATAATAGAACCATGTAACAAGTGAGCTGCTTTATAAAATCAATTACTCTGATGTCTCAAAATGTTGCTCAAAAGTAAAAGGTAATTTGACAATGACATGAAAGAGATGTTGTTTTGCTCAACATTATTTTATGTCAACTGAAATGGAGATTATTAATCACTGCTGCTGATGATTACAAAGCCTTTTAAATTCTAGCTCCTAGATTAAAATGAATTGCTTGTTAAAACCTACAGAGGCACATGAAAAATTCAACAAGCTATCAGAACATTAAGATAGAGTTGGACTGCTACAGTCCATTATCTACCTGAGCAACAAGAAAATAGTAAAAACAGTTCAAAGTTTCCCTAATGACAATCATTGTACAATTCAGGCTTTGGTGAGATTTAGAATATATATATAAAAAAACAAAAAAAACACAAGCAAAGCTAACTGGCCGTGCACGATCATCCATTAATTCTCTGTAAATGTCAGAGCTACATTTCACAGATTACTGAAGAGAAAAACATTAGGTGGTAGATGCAGGTTTTGCTGTGAACAAACACTGCATTGTATATTAAATAGCAGCTAATGATGTCATGTGGGCCCAAAGCTGAGAAGTGCACACTTTAAAAATGAAGCTAGTGGCATATTATCATGCAGCAAATTGCAACAGATGATGAATAATTAAATGTATAAATTACTTTCTTGGAACCTTTAGCCTATGTCTGGATGAGGTGAGTGCCTTCACAGTCATACATGATGTGGATGAAAAATTTACACTGCATTGTTCCAGTCACTCAGAGCAGAGGCACATGCATTAATATTGTACCCTACATGGCTCTCAACATATTCCATTTGCATAATTAGTGGATGAATGTGGTGGATTAGTATGATAAATGCTAAATTATTAAGGTGGTGTTTGTGATTCTTGTTTTTTAAGGACAAAGGTAAAAACAACAGAATACGGTGCTGTTTGTTTGTTTGTTGTTTGTGACTGTATGCAAGTGCTTAAAAAAAAAACAGCACAGTGTTTCTTTGCAAGTGACAGTTACAAAGTTGCTCATAATGCATTGAGGCTGTCTCCAGCAGTGACAGCAGTGTGCGATTTTTGTTTACAAGGCGGCATCACAGTCTTCAAAGACCTCAGTTTGAACTAAATGAAAAGAGAGAAAAAAGGTTTTCTCTCCATCTCTTCCTCAGGCTTACAGCGTGGGGATGTCAGGGTGCACATCTTCTTTCTCTCTCAGACTACATGAGATACAGAGTGAAGTGACAACGTGGCAGGACGAGACAGGACACACGCTTACAATGACAACCTGCTCGCACCTTCCAACTCATTTACAATTCTTGTGTTAGCCACTGCAGTCCAGTGAAAACCTTGTATAACTCAGAGAAGTTAGTTGTTTTTTTTTTTTTTGATAAATGACAGAATAAAGCTTACGTCTAGAAACGCCACAAAAAGACCAAACCCAACGATGCGCCAGTCCATTTCTCAAAACTTCTCCCGCCTGTATGTGAGTCTCAGCCCCACGAACATCATTCCTACTGACTCCTGTTGTGTTGTTAATAGGACAATAATACAGCTCCGTGGTAAGAGGAATATGATAAACTGTGTCAGACACAACAAAAACAAACAATACTTGTTAGGACACATTTTTTTTTACACCTATTAGCAGACTATTAGCAGTTAAAGGGCACCCTCATTCCACTTATCTGAGAATATAAATCATAAAATTCCCCAAAGCCCATTTTCATTAAGCTTAAGCTCCTTCATGTTGACATTTTAGAAACACAAGATTTAAAGTGGAGAACAGCAATATACATGCACTCATTTGTTTTTCTTTTTCCAGCTCTGACTGTCCATATTCTTTATGTGAGGCGCTGCATTGACTTTCTTAAACTCTTTCACTTACATATTTCGTAAGATATTCCCGTTTGGGTGAATGCATGTTCATGTGTGGGCGGTCAGCTTGCCAGGTGCGACCCAGCACCCCCAGCAGGTGATAAACGCTGCTGTCTCGCCAGCTGCAGGTGCTCTTGCTGTGTCACCATAGCAACCTTGCCGTGCCAGTTCAGAGTGCCGCCGGCGATGGTCATCAACCGTGATGAATCATGCACCAAGAAAATGATAGGCCAATGATATCAAACACTCACGGCCTGGCTTTCAATTTGTTTCTCCCCTCATTTAATTTTTTTTTTTTTTTTTTACCCTGCCCATTACAAACACACGCATGTACTATATGTCTGGACATAACACAACTGTTTATGCACACACGCTCTGGCTACACACTTAAATATTGTCTGTAGGATGAATAATTACACTAAAAATGGAGAGCAGGCAGTGTAAACATCATTTTGATTGTGCTGTCAACCAACAATTTTCCTTAAGTGTCAGTCTCTGGCAAAACACACACACACACACACACACACACACACACACACACACACACACACACACACACACACACACACACACACAGTGCAGGTAGAACAGTCTCTGGCATCTGCAGTTACAGTCTTTTTTTAAACCAGCATATTTTCAAAGGCCAATCTTGATCAATAAATATCAGGTTTCCATTTTAGCATCAAATCATCTGCACTTTCTAAATGTCCGATCACAACCTTTACCGCACTCCTGTGTAAAATCATTGACGGAAACTAAAATTTAATGTTTAATCCTTACAACTGACATCTTGTTGCCCTTCGTTTACACCCTACAATCCCATTAACAGTTCAAATGTTAACAGCTGAAAGGCTAGCAGTGAGGTGCATCTGTATGCTTTTCTTCAAATTTTGCTATGAAGGCAGTCGCTCTCCTTCCATCACCTGCTGAGCTGTAAATGTTTCTTAGCCCAAACACAGGAAACTCTGCAGACAACTTCTGCAATTTTCTCCCCATGAAACACCCCCACCAGTAAATATCCTGTGTCAGCGGGCTGTTTTATGGTAGGTCGGCGCGCCCCGTGTGTGGCCGACCTTTGATTTCTGTGCCAGTGGGCAAGCCCACCTGTACCAGGTGACTGGGAAGGATGCCAGCATTAACTGTGAGCACATATGCCCATCTGACCCTGTGTGGGCGTGGAGTGGTCTAGATGAGTGGATGAGGGGATGGAGGTAGAAGCATAAAGGTCAGAGGCAGGTTGTATCCCTCTGGCCTCTGGTATCTGGGATCTCTGGTACTGAGGGTTGGCCCCGCTGTGTGTGCACACACACATATATACGCACACATAGACAGAGGGATGAGCATGTACACAAACATATGGGTACTGAGTGAACTGTGTAGGGTCAGGACTTATTTAAATGAATCAGTACATACAACAGGCACACAGAGCTGCCCTTCTGGACTCAAGCATTTGTTTGTGTGTGTGAGAAAGAAAGACACACAGACACACACACACACACACACACACAGGATTTATGAGGCTGTGTTGTTGGTTATTTACAGGTAGTGCTCTGCTCTATTTACTGTCCATAACTGCGGACTGTTGGCCTTGTTTAGCACTGCTAGGGCAGAACCACGTACTGTGCTGTCCGTGTGTATTTGTGTGTGCACATATGTGTGTTACACCTAGCTCCAAAACCCACCTCCCTATAAATCTGAGATGATTTAACGTGAGCCCTTATTTACTCTCGCTCCCTGCGTGTGTCGCCTGCTTCAACACTCATCTCTGAGGAATAAAATATATAAACGCCATGCCACCACAGCGCTCGCTCAAAGGCTGGAAGGAAAAAAAAAACAAAACAAAAACACCTGAATGAAAAAAGAAATCGCACATCAAATATAAATCGCAGGACGCCCCAGCAGCTTCCGCTTCTCTCATTACCGCTTTGAGTGGCGTGGGGGAGCACATACAAGAGCCCACCTCCCCTACATGATACTCACAGTCCCCACGTACACCCGCTCGCCGCCTTTCCCTCCCAAAACACTAACCAGACATCTTATCAGCCAATCAAGCAGACAAACCTGCCTCAGACTATACACCTCATCACTCCCTCCAAATAAATGTCTTCAGCCGCGGCAGAGGGATGATGGATGGATGGGGGAGGGGCGTGGAGGGGAGAGAGGATGGAGGGTAAAACGAGCAATTTATTCAGTCCACTTAAGAGAAGAAAAGGCCACAAATACCTGTGATTTAAACTCTGGAATGAACACTCACCTCTAAACCTCTTCATGTCCCTGTCTCATACTGCACTTAATGAAAATGAAGGACGTTTTAAAGTGAAGGGAGGACAGCAGTGTTTTGTCCTTGAATCAGATACAAATGAAAGCTAGCTGAAATCCAAAATATTTGGATGTTACATGCATTAGGCTGTGTTGTTGGTTTCACTAGTCATAATCATCCAATATGAAAATTCACTCTTGAATTCAAATGTTGCTTGTTTTAACCCCATTAATGAGTTTCTCAGAGAATGAAAAGTTCAAAATCAGGACAGTGATCTAAATGTTCTGCTGTATCAATGTGAGTCATCTGTCAGAATGAAACAACCCTATTACTCCCATGATTTAGTTTGGTATCCTTCCTATACAATGGCCCTATGCAGGACATTGCTGTATGGAGTTAAGAGGCTCTGCGTTCTCTCTGCATTTTGACTGAGATCATGTAATACATGTGACCATGCAGGCGGAAAATTTTACAAGAGGTTTGTATGGGAGCTCATTTCCATGCAGCCACACACATAAACACAAAACACATATACAATGACAGACCACAGCTGAGTGTGTACTAATGTGGGCTGTGCATTTCCACAGCGTGGAAATCCAAACATGCAAACATTACTACAGCGTGTCGTGCTCAGGCTCTGGGCACAGGCATTGTGCATGCTCTCTACTGACATCCAGAAGTAATTGAATTAGAGATCCATGAATACCTAATATTGTACAATGCAACAGCCTTTCTGTGCATCTGTGGTAACACCAGAAGCTGTGCTTGGGCGATAATGTGGTGGCTGCTGAGTACGGTACGGTATGAGTTGTATAAAGAGGTGATACGTTGGGAAAAAAAAAAAAAAAAGTGCAGAAACACATGCAACACTCTTTCCTTGAAATGAGATCAATGCCAGTTATAATGCATCACACTATAATACACCCTGCTGAGCTGATTGAGTCTCTATGACAAGTGACAGGGCTTAAGAAGATGAGACGTTAGTTTTAAAATGATGCCAAAAGAATAACAGCTTGGGTCCCAGTGGAAGGAACTGTAAACTGCAGAACCCCATGTGAGCTGAATTTACTTGGAAGCAAAAGAAAGGTATTGCCTGAGGTAATATTTGATCAAGGGGAATAACAGTCAGCATGTGTTTTGTAAGTAAAAAAAGTTATGATGCAAACCCAATGCTACAGTCTAAAAATTCTGTTTTTATTTACCCATTCTGTGACCGCTGAGGTTATGAGCTCAGTTTTGATCTTCATCTCCCAGAAACATGCCCTCCTGGACAGCTATCTATCTCCAGTATATGCATGAACAGATGTGTGTGTTTCTTTGTGTGTGTGCTAAAGAGATAAAGACAGAAAAAAAGTGGGAACAGACTCGAGCCGACAACTCCGCCAGCACACATCGTCGCCTATCTCACACAAAAACCTCACAACACTTCAACCTCCGCTTGAACCTCTCGCACCTGACACCTGCCCCCCACCCCCGCTGCACCAGCCACCCGCGACACACACCACCTGCTGCCTGCTCACACGCGCACGCTGATGGATTAAGACAGGAACACACACGTGCGTATGTACAGTCTGTTAGTCTTGCCGTATGTGTGAGGACCTTCTGATGATGACTACTTTCATTTTGGGAAAAACTAGAACCCTAAACCTGACGTTATTAACCTCAGTGACGTGTTTATCCTGGAACCAGCTAAAACTAATGCAGTTTAACACAATAGATAAATGCAGTACAATGCTTTCATGAAGTGTCTGTTAAACTGACACCTGTTCTTATTATTTTGTCCACCCCATTTAAATTAAATGAAGGTAGGCCGAATAACAGAAGCACCACTCTGTATCATCCGTTTTATTGTCTTCAACTGCTATTCTACATTGCAACTTTTTCAATCTGTGTTAAGCTAATGTCAGTGAAACTTCCTGGAACTGTTTCACAGTAAAGTGGTGAAAATTAGGGATTGAGGTACTTGAATGCCTTTAATGTGAGACAACTTTAATGTGAGTTGTGAAACAACAGTTTGACAGTGATTGAAAAAAGGACAAAGTAGAAAGAATAACAGGTAATTTAAGAATGAGAACAGCTTTTCTGTTGTAAAGAGAAAGTCAGAACATTGGGGTTGTGAGTATGGCATTACTCTGTTGTTCCACTGACAGATTAATGCTTTGGAAAACTATGAAACTGTCAAGACAACAGGTTAACATGAGAAGTGAGGTAAAAAGGGAGCAGAACAGAAAGCAGGGACAGTGTTACTAAAATATAATAAAATACAGCTAAGCAGTCAAAGTTAGGAATAAAGGCCAATCTGCCTGTCTCCATAACAGGTTAAATAAAGAACATTTTCCCTGTCTTTCTATCTTTGTAAGGAACCAGGGTTTTTATTCAAGTAGAAGAACACAAACCTGCAAACACACACGCACACACACACACACTTGCACATACTTGCCCCACTTGCAAGTAGCCTACATATTCAGGAGAAGGTGAAGGCTAATGGGAAAGAGTGGAACGAGGGTATTTTAAGAGCTGGGGCGATAAACACAGCCAAAAGCAAAGGGGAATGGAGAGGGATGCAAAGAGACAAGAAGGCAATGAGCGTAATGTCATGACCGCTCTCTGCTCCCTCTCACGCAGCCGCGGAACAACAAACTTTTCCTCAGCTTGTTAATTGCGGTGGCATTGGCAGACGCATGTGTCTCTTTCTCATTAATCCATTTCTTAATTACAAAGCAGAAGGAAAACGCTGAACTGCTTCTGCCCAAATTTCTCCTAATGAGCCTCCTCCCTTTCTTTCTCCAGCCTCACGTCTTCTCACTTTCCTTCCCTGTCTGCCTCGGTCTTTGTTCCTCACCGCACCTGTGTCTGTCTCTCTAGTGTTGTTTCCTAAAAGTGCTCACCGAATTCTGGGCAAACTATAGAAACTGCAAAACTGAAATGCTAATTGCATGCATTTTTATCAGCTGGGTTGATATAAATAAACATTCACTTATTTCCCTCTGTAGAAGGAGAGATCTTGAGTCCATATTCTATTTTGTTTCAAGTTCAAAATGGTCATACAATCAAAACTAGTGTCAAGCGACAGCGTATGAAATTCCTTTTGGCTCTGCTGGACGCCTATTTACATACAAATGTTCTCGCACTATTTATTCAAATGCCTCTTTTTCTGCCACATCTTAATCATCAAACACCTTTCTGTTTCAATTAAACATGCACTTTTTCTTTTTGTCTTACTGAAGCCATTTATTCAAAGTTTTCTGTTTCTATTCTCCTCATTCATTTTCATAATTGCTAAATCTAAATTTGCATAAATACTACCCAGCTGGTAGTCTCTCCCTGCTTTGTACTCGTTATTGTTTGTCTCTCTCTTGAACTCTGTCCTCTTCTATTTATCTCTCTCGCAGCCTCTGTCTTAGTTGTCCCCCTTGCTTCTTTTCCTCTCTCTGCACTGCAAACATTAAATAATAACTCATAACCTGCCTGCTTGGGTGTAAAAACAGCATTCTTGCGCAGCTAATAGCACCTCTTATGGAAGACAATGTATATTTAACTAGAAATCGTGTGTTTGTGTCAGATGTTTCGTCTTTCAGTGTGTGTCTCTGGCTTTTACTTGGCAGACTCAACAGACGTCCTTTATTGTGATTATGGATGTGCTGTGTCAATGTGCATCGTACAATTCATTTGATCTAATAAACACAGATCTCAATTGATGGTGATAAGTGTGTGTATGCGCGCGCCTTCCTTGATCACCGAGATAATACATAATGGAGATTGATTACTGCGGCAGTGATCAAGGCAGCTGATCTGATAGGTTAGTGTGTGCCTGTCAGGGGCGCGGCTGGAGATGCTTTATGGAGAGTTGTTTACATGTTAGAGGCTCGCGGCTCTGTTTAATAGTACGCTGTTCTGCTTCTGCTTGGTAAGGCACTGACTTTCTGAAAAGTGGCAGGCAGAGACAAAAAAAGCTGGGGGTGGGGGGACACTGATTGCCGCTGCTTCATTCAATCTGTCTGAATAGGAAATGAAGCGACCCTCAGATACAAATAGGACAGAACACACACATAAGATCATGTGCTCATCACGGCAACAGGAGCAGTAATGACACTTGGGGCCACTACTGTTGAAAGCCAACACAGTTTTGTGAGGTGATGACAAGCGTGAGATAAAAGACCTATTCCCAGATAACCTAGATGCCTCAGATGTGGCACCACACTGTAAGTGTCTTGACAGTGCCTGTGTGAGTGTGTGAGTGTGTGAGTTTTGTGTGTGTGTGCATGTTTGGCTTCTTTGTTCGTGTGTCAGAGATAACGTCAAACAGAGACAGCACAATATCAGAGGCGAGTGCGTATGTAAATGCACTGGTGTAGTGTTTGCGCCCTTCAATCTGTGTGCTTGTGTACTGTACGTGCTGTGATGTGTGTATACGCCGCTGTGTGTGAGTGTGTGTCACATTAAAGGCCTTCTCCCCTTATCTTTCTATGAGGATTAGAGTGCATAAGCTAAGCCTGAGGGCTCTGATTCCCCATATCAAACACCATCGACAATCGCTGGACGCCAGCACAGAGCTCTCTATTAAAGACCCTCTCATAACCAACAGACAGCAATCTAGGTAAGGTAATGGGGCATAGATAGCTCACTGATTTGACAGAGCTGAAATGGGATTATTCAGCCCCATTGTGATCGTCAAAGAAAAGGGGAAATAAATAGTCCTCATTTGTAGTTCATGATAATTTGTCATGTTGGGCAGCAATATTTATCTACAGTGCATTACCATGAATGCATTTCAGGCATTTTGAGCATGGGTGGTGCCAAAATTGAACAACTATCTCAGTGCTGTCTTTATGCTCAAGTTGAAAGAGACAGAATAGCTGGTCAATTACTTACATTTGAGCTCAGAAGCATGGCCCACTGCATCTGTAACCACAGCCAACTGACATGATCTGGGGTACACTGGGGTACACTGCCTAATTCATCGCTGAAACACATTTCTCTGGTTTAGATTATTTGGAGTAACTGGATTTTTTTTTGGTGCTTACATAGATGTAGAAATTGTTATCATGACAATTTGTTATGATGGCCAAAATTACTAAATAAGATCTGGTTGTAATGAATGGACTGCAGCCCATAAGAAAGAAGACTCATATACAGAAAATATTGGGGATTTGCCAATATGAGCTCAATTCAAAGCTCTTACAATGACTTCTTAAAATCAATCTGTAGAGCGCTTATGCGAATTTTGGCCTCAATCCTGTAATGATCTGTCTGCACAGCACACAACAGTTAAAAGCAATAGGAGACTATTGAGCTGTTATTCAGTGACAGAGGGAAGCTGTAGGGCTGAAACAAGTTGTATTCAGTGGAGGCTGAGTTGTGATCCCAGCACACCACCTCCTACAGGGGCCAAAGCGATCTCGATTACTGTGATTCAGAGGGTTCTTCCTTAACCTAATATTGCCTTCCAGCCAGACCGAGGGCATTCAGTGCTCAAGGCAGGGGGAGAGAACACATTTCTGATTTGGGTTCAGATAGCCTTTTGGTACAGTGTACACCTGCAGCATGACCTTTTTCCTGGACAGCCGATGCTTCAAAACACATTGAACACAGTGACACTCTGCGTTGAAAGAAAAGAGGTGAGAAAGGAAAAAGGAAAAAGGATATGAGGTGAAAAATGCTGGCTTTAAATTCCCCGGGGGAAGAGATGTTTTTGTGAAGCCGTCTTGGACATAAGTGGAGACTGACAAAATAGATAAATCCGCTCCCGTCGATGCTGCCTGTCTGGGACGAGCTCCTGCCTGATGAATATTTTAGCACAGCTGTAAAATGTTGTTTTTCTGCACACTAAACTACTTTTAGACTGTCTTCTGTTTTAGTCCATTTTGTGTTATTTTCTAAGTCTTTTTATATGACGAGTAAAACTGTCAGAGTGAGTGACGTGTTTTGCATCACTGCTTCACTCAGACACTGACAAAAGACAGCGTATGGAACGACTGCATCCTGGAATGGATTGAGTGAGTTGGACAGTTGTTGGAAGAAGAAACACAGGAGTGTGTGGATTCTGGTTGGATGCTAGATGCAAACATTACTCAATACTGAACAAAACAATCACCAAATGTTCCTCTGACTCTAAATCTAGTTCCCAGCATTACCCAATCATTTCTGTACTCTATCACTTTGAATTAAGATACATCTATACTGGGGCGAGCAAGCACTTTGGAAATGCTTAACTAAAATAAGACAAAGGCACAGTGCGCCCTGCCTGCAGATATAAAAGGATGCTTTTGATGCCACTCTTCCTGTCGAGATATTTCAGCTCAGGCTGAGTGGCCATTAATGGGGAGCTGAATGTTTTTTTCCCGTCTGTATTATGATTCTCCCGGGAAGTGCAGGTCCGGTGATGAATGAACAGCCACCTGGGAAATATTGGAACCGATGGGAGCCATTTTGGCTCCATTATTCTCAATAAAAGGCAGGTCAATGTGCCTCCCCTCCCTCTTGCCCCCCCCCCCCCCCTTCCTCCCCCCACCTTGTCATTAAAAAGGCCTCAGTGAATAAAGCTGGGGAACATCATTAGCTCAAAGATGAAAAAGCAGCCATAGTGTCCAGAGAGGAATGCAATGATGTGCCTCTTATGCTCATGAGAAATAAAAGACACTGGATTTGTTTTTGAGTGAGAGGTTTGCGTTTGAATTGTGTGTTTTTGTGTGTGTGTGTGTGTGTGTGAGAGATGTATAAACTGATGTGGTTGAGGAGGATTTGGCAGTGGAGTTATTAGTTGTTCTCGTCAGTGTTTTGAGTGAATCCCTTCTCCTCAGCTTCACCTTGGTGTTGGGTGCAGGTGTGTTCCTATGTGACTGTAGCGGCACATACAGTGACGTTTTACCGAACACTCAAACACACACACACACACCGGTGTACTGTGCATCACCATTCAGCCTGTGTGTCTCTGTTTACAAGCCTCAGTGTTGCCGAGGTTCTCTCCATCGCCTACATGTCAGCAGTGGTGAATTGTTTTTCCTCTGCAGCCCCTCTCGCTCTGCTGTGGCTGGAGATTGGAGTCCTGACCCAACGTCTTGAGGACGGTCTCTATCTCACGCTGGCATCTGACAGCCAATAATGAAAGCATTTGAGGGCTTCATCTGAGACCTCTCTCCCTTCCTGCCTCCTGCCTTTCCCTCAGCCTTTTTCCCCCCTTTAAGTTTCATCTCTGTCCTCTGGTTCTGACTCACTGTAGCCTGACATCCTGTGTTTGTCCATCAGTTTTCCCAGACCCTTGCAGACAGAATGGCTTGTATCTTGCTAAAGTGTTGGCTATCAAAGAGCTTGCTGTGTGGTCGACAAGTGATGGAGTGTGCTATCAGTGCCAGAGCATGCTGTACTCTGCTCCTGGACACTTTCACTTTGTGTTGGGGTGTTGTCTCCAGCTGTGGCCTTCAACCTCGAATTCATTTGCAGTACTGCATGTTCCCAGAAAACAAATGTGCATGTACATTGTGACAGTTATTAACGTGAAAGAGTTTGGAAAACTGCCCTGATGCATTTAATGTATATAATAAATCACACTTCAGAGACGGTCCAGTAATGTCTGGCATTACACACATACAAGCTTTCAGAATAATGAGTCTAGTCGGTGCTGGCTGCTGACAAGCATCCTCACTGGGGATGATATCCCTACAGTACCTGTATTGTGCTCATACTGCAGGAGACTGGCTAGAATTGGCAAAAGACAGATCACCTGGCATGCCGAGGCCCATTCTGACTCAGTTACATACTCTGCACCTGTCCACAGTACACTGAGACTGCACAGTTGATTGTATCATGGGTTTAGATCATAAATATAAGCTGCTTTCTCATCCTGGGCTCCATTTAAGGTAATAAACAATACAAATATGAACCATTTTAAAGCAGTCATAAATAATGTTTTGGGTTTAAATATTCAACTCTGATTGGACCATTAAAGCAATATGTCATTATATCTGTTGTCTAAGTGTTAGAATGCATGTAAATTGAGACTTATGAATGTGGAATTAATTTCTCAACTTGCAAGCAAATGCATGTTACCCTTAACCAACATATTCTGTAGTCACTGGTTCACTGACGAATTGAAAGATAACTGATACACAAAGGAACTACAAGTAAATCTTCAATTAGTTTAAATGGGCTTTATGTTAATATTCTCACGTTCACTAAAAATACTAGCATGCCAAAGGGGGAAAAAGTATCTGGGCTAGCTGTAGAACCAGCTAATGGATGATATGCTTGCCAGCAAGGACCATCCTGACTCTGGTCATGCAGTTTGTATGAGACACATACTGCACCTATATCACTGTCTAAAAACCCTGCCTCTTTTGTGGAACAGTTCATACTCAGGCAGTAGAACGTTTAAATAAAAGTGGATGGTGCAACACTGCTATCAAGCTAGGATAGCTTCTTTCATTTTGAACTCTCTGGCTCGTAGGTTCCTCGGGGGTCTAGGCAGTTTGCTGTTGGTCAGTAAAGTTTGCATGGATTTCTTCATCCCTGCCTCTTCCCTGCAAGTGAACCCACTGTTTTCAGCATATTAGCTGAAAAAAATAAAATAAATCTGATATACCCATTGTATAGTACCTGCCAAGCACCAAACAACACACAGACAAAGTACTGACTATCTGGGGGAAAAAATGGAGAATATAATGGTGGAGGAGCATGATGTGTTCTATATTTGCTGAGGATAGAGATGGATTCGATACGGCTATATTCTATGTTCACAGCCTCATTTTTTACTAAAAATAACTACTGCTTTTAGGAGTGATTAAAATAATAATCTTGACATCTAGCCCTAAACCACTCACTACTGTACTGCTAACAAGAACATTTACAGTAGGTTGAGGTGAGTGAGGGTTAATGAAAGAGGCTTGACTAAATGTTTTGTGGTTGGGCTCTGGTAATGTAGCCATGTTCCCTTGGCTACGTTTCAAAACACCTCTGTGACAGCTCCAGCCCTGAACATGGTGAGCTCTCATGTTTTGCTTATGTAATGAGCCCCCTCCACCACCACAGCTGAAATGCAATTATCATTTGGCTGACACCAAAATGCATTTTCTCGCCTGTGGCCACTCACGATGCTATTTAGAATTTCTCAACTTTAGGCGAGGGAGTAGGAAAAAAAAAATCTCTCTCTCTCTCTCTCTCTCTCTCCTGTCGTCCTACTTTTTGGGGGTGAGCCGGAAAGGAAGAGGGGAAGAGCAACACAAGAGAGGAGGAGGGCCAAGAGGAAGAGGAGGAGGAGGAGGAGAGAAAGGTTGGAGGAGGAGAGGGATGATAGAAAAATAGAAGAGGGAGAGTTTCTGGGAGGATGTGATAATGAGGACAGTTAATTCAGAAACAGGGTGTGAGAGGCAGAGATTAGCCCGCTAGCAGGGCGATGCAGTCCACAGATTTTCTGCTCTGAATGGCTGTCAGTGAGGGCTGAGGGGCTGGGATGGGCCACCGAGCCGAGCGCAGAGGAGTGACAGTTTTAATTAAAGAAGTGTTTGGGTAAATATGCATTTCCAGGTCAACTTATACTGCATGGGAGGCAGACAGGGAGAACGAATGGAGGGAAGGATGGAGAGAGGGAAGACAGTTAAATGTTGGCAAAAGAAGACAGCTAGTCTCTCCACTCTCATATTTATTTCACTACATCTACTTCCTCTGCGTGCTTTCATACACAAATATAACACATGCAATCATTTAAGCGAACTGACATTTGCCTGTATTCGTCCATCTAAATTGGCTAAATTGAACTCTCCTCTCTCTCTCTTCTGCTGTGAAGTGTTTCTTTTTCAAGTGATCTGAAACCAGTGGCTGAAGTTCGCCACGTGAAGCCGAGCCAGCTGTGCCCGCTGTCAAAACTCATGATATTCTAACAGTCTGATCTTTTATTAAGATGAAGTAGATGTGAGGAAACATGCAGCGCCGTGCTTATTATTTGATTAAAGTGACTACATACACAAATTCACCTTTGCAAAATCATCTTTTTTTTCTCCTTACACTAAACCTTATGACCTTCACCAGTGTTGGAGGGCAAACTTCTGCCTCTCACACATTCTTCTGCATCCTCCTCTTCATCCCTTTATCTCCAGCTCAATCCCCCTCCGCTCGTCTCTGCTTATTGTCCCGGGCCTGTGCCTAAATGCAGCTCTTTCATCTTTGTTTTTATCTGTCAGATCAGTGAGGCGCTAGTCCCACTCCACACAACTCCTCAAAATATAAAGTTAGAAAGTCTCCCAAATCCGGGCAGATCAATGGATAAGGGTTGGCAGGCCTAGCTAATGGAATGCAGCTCGTGCCCTAGATTAGGATGTTTTCTTTTTCGCTTGGCTGTCCTCAAACCACCATGAAGTCATAAAAAATGTTGGTGGTGGAGCAGTGGTGGTGGAGGGGCGGGGGGAAAGGCAGACCGCAGGCTGGTTGCTTGCTGAGACAGACAGGCAGATGGACAAACTAATAAGCAGAGGGATGGATTTATAAACTGGAAAAGACTGTCAAACAGCCAGGAGAATGACAATGGGCTTTTACTGCTGCTATATATGTGTATAAAGCTGAAAATAAAGATCTTTGTTTTATCTGTAGCAGTTAAACTTATACATAGATAGAAGCAGTAAAAGTAATAAATATGTCATTCCCATCACTGATACATGCCCTCAGTTTGACATAAACAAATGTCATTCTGTAATGATGCATCAGGAAATTATTCTAATCATCTTAGTTGTCTAGTGTTGCCCATCTTATCTTTATGCCAACTTTACACATGAAAGGAATTGCTAAGAGCTTGGCAACATTGCTAGTGCAAAGTTCAAAGGAAGAAACATGAGCTGGCAGATGAGGTTTTGACTAACAGTTAGCCAGACTATCTAAACCACTTTATTTGAAGGTGAAACTGAAACGGAAATATCAATAATAAAACCCAAATAGTGCAGTAAGAACCTCAAAGTACAGTGCTCGTTGGCTGCCAGGAATCACTGTCTGTTACTGTATTAATGTAGAGCAGGGTGTTGCTAAAAGAACAGAGAGCCTGGCTGACTTCTCCTGCATAAAAGACAATGACAAATGAACGCGCAGCTGAACCTACAGAGAAACAGGCCGACGAGTAATAACCTGCAATGTGAACGGACAGTGCAGCCCATAGGTGGCTTTTCTTAGGGCACCAGCGGGACAACGAGGAGAGGTGAGTCAGCCCGAAACAAGCAGGAAAGAAAGTGAGGATCCTGATGATGTAAGACTCCGCCACTGAGCCCACACAGGAAGAGAGTGGGGCAATAGAAACTCCAATGGGCTTTTTCTGATTACATTTTTGCTAAATGGGATTAGTGAAGAGGCTATACGGTTGGACGCACTCAGCCACAGAAAGCCCACTGGAAGAAGTGGGACATGCTCATAAAAGATGGATATCTTTCTTTCACTCCATCTCTCTCACTTTATCTTGCCGCTAATAGCATTTTCAGGCATCACTCGAACAATGAACGTACCATCTCCTCCTCTGCAGCGTGGCTCTGAAGTTAATATTTGCATGTGTTTGTGAGACAGAGGTCTGTCTGTGTTCAAAAGAGCTCAGTGCACAACAGGGGACCTCATTGTTGTTAAGACAAACTAATGCAGCACCTTTAAGACATAAAGAGCCTTGTTAGAAGTTAAAATCTAACAAAGCAGATTCATTTTGTACATTTTCTGAAGCAAAGTCCAAAACTCTAAATAGTCTTGTACAACTTTGTTAGGTTAGAGAGTCATAGAGACACTTTTCTGAGTGAGAAGTGAACATTGTCCTCTGAGTGACTCTGAAGCTTTGCTGTATTAATTAAAGCAAAATTAAATGCTGGAGATGGGAAAAGAACAGTGTGGACCAATGCCTTAGTGAGCAACACTGATGGGAGAGAAAAGACAGATTCATTGTTTTATATACAGTATTTGAACAGTGATTTGTAGAAAATCCAATTCAACAAAACACATAGCATGTTATATTTCAAAAACGAAATACTGCAGCATTTTACATGGGGGTGGGGGGTGGATTGAGGTAGGTGCAGCATATTGTTGAGGTGAATTACTGCCAAAACACCACAGTAAGTCTTAGTTGGCAGTGCTGCGAAAGAGTTAGAACACTGTTTGGAAGGTGCACCGCGTGTGATTTGTCAGAAAAAATGGTTTTCAGTCCCACTGACCTGAAATTATGGCACATTGTTGAGAAATTTCAGCTTCTAATATTTCAAAGAGTGTCAAGTGTTTTGTGGTTGGAGTGAAATGCCTCCTACTTCATAATCAATAATGTCAACTTCTTAAGAAGAAGAAGACAAAAAAACTCAACTACCTGCAAGGATAAAAAGGGGACAAACTGGATAGAGAACTGTGCATGAAGCACATTCTCACCAAGGTGCAAAACCGCTTGAGATTTTGATTATCATCCCAATCAAGTAAACTGCTCTTCACAGAAGAGTCTCACATTGTCTGACATCAAGTGATGATGGCAGAAGGCAGAAGGAGGCAGAGAGAAGCAGAGGAAACCGAAAATTAAAATTATTAAAGGAAGATAAGGGTAGAAGATGACAAAATTCTCCTGGAGAGAAAAGTTGGTGTGTGGCAGAGAGATTTTAATGTAAATTTTTTTTTTTTTTTTTTTTTTTTAAAGGAGAAGAAAAAAGAATTACACAAGGAGAAATGGGGGAGCTGGTTCTTAATACAGGCAATCTCGAGTCGCATATTTTGGGTAATATTGCAAAATATATCACTTGTGTTAAAATGCTGCCCTGTTCATTTCTATGGGTTTTATTGAAAAGCTTTACTGTGACATAAAGGTCTAAATGCTGTTTCAAAAGTGTTACTATCCTGCAAGAAATACTGTACATTTATATGCTCATCAAATTTGCATATATTGAATGTTAGTTACAAATACTGGCTACTGTACTGGTACTATTAATCCATACATTTCAGTCTAAATGACCACTTCCAACATGAATACACATCAATCCAAAAAAGGAACATACAGGTAAATGAGTCAGTCATAACTGGCACTCTGTAGCCTCCGTCAGCCTCACACTGATCTACTGTAGGCTGCAGTGCTTCAAATGAAGCTCTATGCAACCGCTTTAACAATGGAGAATGCTGGAGTAAAAGCTGGAGTAATTATCCCCAATATTTTCATATCAATATTTTGAAGTCCCAGCAATATAATTTCTAAGGTGTTTCTAAGTGAGTGAATTTTGTTATGAAAGTGGCAAACTCCAGCTGCTGTGCCTAGGTGATATGATGTAGCACTCAGCTTGTGTCGCCAGAATTAGTCAGCACAGCTGTCGCCACTGACTGGTGAAAATGAAGCCATTATTCACAGCCTATGTAGTGCACATGGAAAAGACAAATGGTGAGCAAATGAAAAAGAGATTGCACTTGCCCAATTTACAAAGTAAATCCCATCAAATGAATGCTGTTTGTTTGCTTCTTGTTTTTATAGCCTAAAATCTGAATATTTTGACACTAATGAAATGACAGTAGCCTGACTATTTTTCCCATTGCTGTTTCGTTGTCTGTGAATATTCTCAGTCATCAAGGCTATACAAGAAAAGCTGAATCGAAGGCCTGTGATTGCCCTTGATTAAACTTTTCTTGGGTAAACATTGCTGTTTCTCTCTGGTTTTAAAATTAGGCTAAGTGCTTGGTTTCTATTCAGTCATATTCCTAATGAATTTATTTAGACTATTTGTTTTATTTTGTTGTTCAGTACAGATCTGGCTCAGCAATCCATAACTGTTTGTGCAGTCTGCAATAAGGGTATTTAAAGCACAGAAGAGAACATTTGTCTATTACATTTCGAAATAAAACAGCCATAAAAGATAACTGTGCGACATGTAGCCAATTACATTTGTAATAAAGTTATTTTAACCATGGAAATGTGAAGTGCCCTTCATTGATTAAAGGAAAATAAGCTGTGTGGAAAAAAAGTCTATTCTTTGACACTGGTTAATGTGAGAGAGTTACACGTTTGACATGATAGGCTCCTGCTTAATATATGTAGTAGTAAGTAATAATATATGTACAGGTGCACTACTCCAAGACCATCTAGCAATATAAAAAACATGTGGTGACCATTTTTAGTAGAATAAAGGCTATTAATATCTTCACAGTGGTGTGCAGACTGTTTAGAGCCTCTGATCAGGGAGGGGTGGTAGATATCACTGACTTTAATGAGGCGTAAATCCATGTTTGTTCTGCAGCTGCACTGGACTGAAGCTACATGGATGAATATGAAGAAACGCTGTCTTGGAACAAATGAAAAAATATTTTCTCAACCTCTATATAAGACTTTATATGGAGAAGGAGGAAATTATGACATTGTCAAAGAGATCTGAACACACCTGGCTGGACTTACTCCATCCACCACTATGTCTCCCCTCACCTATCATTGTGGCTTAGAACATGGCTGCTGTCCTGTTTGATTAAAAGTCCAGAGTAAAATAGGTGTAAAATAATAAAATAAGTAGTAAAGTAGGTAAAATAGGTAAAACAGATGAGAACCCCCCCCCACAATTTCTGCTGTCTTTGTTCTTTGAGGAGTACTTCTGTCAGTGTTGTAAGCCACAGGCAGCGCACTGACACAGCAGAATCGTCAACAACTTCATTTACATTTAAGGCATTTAGCAAAGATCATACCGTGTCAGAATTTGGGTGTACAATGTTCCTTTCAAATTTTGTTGAGTATTGTTGATTTTGACTACAGAGTCCCTTTAAACACTTGAATTACTCCTTTCTCTGACAACAAAAACAGTGAAATGAGTTTGTCCTCTGTTTCTCTATACTGTTTAGGATAGAGGTCATGAAAGTTTTAATTAAATCACTGCACATAACAGATGAGACAGCAACCCAATACACTGACTTTTCAACCAAAGGGGGAAAAAAAATCTACTAAAGTTCGAAGCAAAAGAGATGATGTGGACACTCTATAAGAGGAAGGATCCTTTGTTTTTAAAGAATCATTTTCTCTCCATGTTGTGTAAGCTGACAGAAACTGACAGGCTCAGCTTCAGGCCGTGGTTAGTCGATATCTTTCAAGCCTTTCCAGCCAGTGTTGGCTAAAATCATTTCATATTTATCTCCACTGACCAGAATTCGAAGTAATATATACTTCCAGATGGGGAAAAAAACTGAAATATTCACTTAGAAGGGCTCGTTCGTTTTTTGAGCAAACCTAAATGGCATTGATATATAGTATGATGATCACCCTTGGGGCACCATTTACATTTAAGCTCCGAGATGGAAAGGTTACTGATTCACAACTGAATGAATCGTCGTAGTGTCTCCCCCTCCCTCCTCCTGACCCACCATCCTGGATTCATCTCAATCCAAAACTATCAATCAAAGTAATTAAAAAGACATCACTGAAATGTCAATGTGCTGTAATAAAGCTTATTAATGGTGCCCACATTTCGTGCCGGAGCCGTGAAATGATGGAGGGCCAGATGTTTGTAGCGGCGGGCGTTTAAAAGAACCATGATCACTAACTGAAAGGTCCTGGAGGCTTTTTTTTTTTTGTTGCTGTGACTTAAATTGAGGAAAATGATTATGATAAAATGCATTCGCTCTTGGTGATTGTAAGCTCCTGGGTTGAATTATAGGTTTTTGAGTGAAGCAAGGTTGTGGGGAACAGACTGAGGTGCTCGTTGAAAGCAAGATGGGGATGGGGTAGAAGGGGGGTGGGGTAGAGGGAGGTGGTCTGACGCCAGTGACCCAAATCCAGGGCACTTTTTCTAGGCCTGGCATGCACCTCGGCACCCCTCCTATCACGGCGTCCTTCAGAGGCATGATAGTGGGCCTCAGTGATCAGACCAGTAATATCATTCTGACACACTCAATCTGATACACGGAGTCATGTCTCCCATAGGAGAGGAGGAAAGGACGGGGTGCTGAAAAAGAGGGCAATAAAGCAAAAAAAGGTGAAAAAAGAGGGGGTGGGGGGTTGACTGAGAGAACAGTCAGAGAAAAGGTGATAAAGGATAAATTGCCTGGGGCAGAATGAGATGTTATTAATAAGTAAATCACTCATCAGTCCTCGGTTAGAGAGATGGAGTGACAGGCACTCAGGTCACTTGACCCGACACAGTCATCATTTATGCAAATTAGAGTTGTTGGGGGACTGGGTGGGTGTGGACCCTGATCCAGCTGTTCATACTGTCGGTGCAACATGGTCAGTCACTTCAGCCCACTGAGCTGTTTTACTCTACATGGTTTGCCAAGATGGTTCTTAAGTGGATGAGTCTGTAGTGACGTGTGGTTGCCTTACGGCTGTGTGCTGTCACTAGCAGGGAATAAAGACAAAAAAAAACACTTCTTGCTGTTACTTGAGCCTACTTTCTTAATTAATAGGCTAATGCCAGCATTACAAGAGGCTCCCTCTCTGAAAATTTGGATCCCTCAACCTCCCACTGACCTACGGGAATACCACGGTTTGTAAACAGCTTGTGACAAGAGGCATTTTATGGTGTGATTTTTAAAAAAGTTGCCAAAGTTACTAATTCTGCTCAAACATGGTGGAAGCATTGCAGTGAGCCAGTGGCCTTTCTGAGCCAGAGACAAGATGTGATACAATCCAAAATGGAGACTGGGAAGAACAGTGTGCATTTTTTACATTTAGGTTTGATCTAAAAATAACATAAATATTATGTTATGACCAAATACCTAATTGCTAAATATGAATTAACCAGGACAATTACGATTTGTAACTTGAATGATAACACATGATTCCACATCTTCTTCCAATATAAATTGGAAAACAATAGTCTTTTATATGGCTATCAACTCACTTCATCATCCACAAACACCTACTGAATGCACAGACACACACGCACACACACACACCAATGACAGGATTTTGCAACCCCAATTACTGGACTGGTAAATATAACCATCCTACAGCCTGTGCTGACGAGTCTGGAGCCAGATGCTTTCATTTTGGCTGAAAGTGAGGACGGGACAAAAGCATGGCAGACGGCGCCAAGCAGCATGATGAGAAAATAAGAGCCAGGAAGAGGGTGGAGGGATGGGAGTGGGCGGTGGTGGTGGCGGCGGGTGGGTGGGCAGCAGGAGTCCACATTGAAACAGTTGAGCAGATGATGCAGCCTCAGTGACAGACCAGACCACACAATCACTACAATGGACTTGACAGATTTAGAGCACACAGATAAAGGTTGGACATGAGTTGAATAGCACAGAATGGAGCACAATAGGACATAATACAACTAGACCAGTTGCGTTAAAAATACATTTATGATAAAGCAACACGTGATGTCATATTACGCAAAGAGATATTGTTCTGTACAGTAGCATAGATTTTTACAGTATGCCATTTATGCATTTGGACTTTCTGCATTGTGTGATTGCACATTCCCCACACTTGTGTGTGTGACCAATGCTGCAGGGCCCTGTCACCAGGCCCTAGCGTTGACATTGTTCTGTGCTGCAGTGACAATAGGCTCTTAGGGATGGCACACACACATGCACACACAAACATATTCGCAGTGCTGTCCCTCTGAGCTACGGATTCTACACCACAGAGATCTGAAAACCAGGACACCAAGAGTCACAGCTACACAAATCAGTCAAAGAGCTCACGTTAGTGGTTGGCAGACAAGCTGGTGGCTTTTTGTTTCTGCACATTTGACATGTACAGCGTGATGCATACATCCTGTCCTGCTTGCTAAGTACACATGGCACAAGGAGAAGAGCTTGTAAAAAATATAGGCCATCACATACAGTTTTATCTACGAAAATCTTGACAATAGACTTTTATCAAAGTACTTGATACCCTGCCCGTTTGTAAAGTCTGAGAGGCAATCAAACCCTCACTATATGGCCTTATTCGTGTCACATACCCACCGAGCCAAACACTACACACTTTATTCTCTTTGGCAAACGCTTTGCATTTTATATGAATGAAAGCCAGCAGCATAAAAAGCTAAATTATGTCCAATCCTCCACTAGACTGTAAAACTGCCATTTTCAGAGTGCTGCAGTTCAGAGGGGTATCACTGCATGGTTAGTAAAAAAAAAATATGGCGGCGTAGATGCACACAGACAGTTATACATCAGACGATGATTGCTTAATCCATAGAGTGAACGTTTGGGAAACTCAATGAGATGTCCATAACCAGCATTTCCAGGCAGGCCGGCAGTAGGATGTGCACCGCAAGTGTTCCTGGAAGCAATAAAAGATCGTCCGTCGTCTCAAACATACTTAAAATCGAGATTCAATTCACGCGCACCTATTCCTTATTCCTTTACATCTTCCCCTGCAACACATGCATGAGTTGTGCAATGTGGAGACAGACGCAAGCAAGAGATATAGAGGCCTGAACATGCATATACATATGAGGATGAACATGCTCAAGGCGCAGTGCTCCTGACAAGCTCTTATTACAGCCTGTGTTATATCTGAGGTGGCAGCGGTGAAGTCGCAGCCCAGGGCTCATTTATTTAAGAGGGGGAATAATGAATTCTTTGTGGCATCTCATCTTCCCATCACTATTAATCTGGCTTTCTGCAGGTATCTGCACAGCAATCCATACTGCATGGGCCTCTAGATTGGAACCTCACACATTCAGTTGCTTTACCCATGACAGATTTACAGCTTCTCACCCCAAGGATGCTAATTGTGCAAGTTTTACCATCTCCCTCCCAAGTCTCCTCAACTTGTTAAAAAATAACATGTCATCCATCACACGTTGTCTTGAAGCACACAGCTAAGGTTATTTTCTTTCATCACTACTCTAATTTTGCTTTTACCTCACTCCTGCTTATTGTTTTACTATTGACGTGTGAAAATACCTGCAGCCTGCTGCTCATGTTGGAGTGCCATAATTTTACTTTTACAGCATGCACGACACATACGAACACACACTCCCTAAACCAATTTGTGCCACAGGCAGACGAAGAAGCCATTTACCCTCCATTGAAAGTGGCTAAAAAGAAAGGCAGGGATTAACCGCGGGCCAATTACAGAGTTGGCTAAACCCTGTCTAACTGGAAACAAATACATGGCAGAGCCCAGGCTTTTTCAACATGCATTAAGTTGACCATCTTCAGAGGAAGGTGAATAGAAAACGAATGAATAGAAAGCCAGGGAAAAAGTAAATGAGCTGCATGGAAGGAAGGTAGAGGGACAAAGGGGATTCAACACATATGGAAGACAGGATGGTTCAATAAATGTTTTTGAAGGATGGCATGATTTTAAGCCAGTTGCTGACAGCTGTTATTTAAAGTCCAACTGTGCTTTCCTTAAAGATAGAATGACAACTCAAAGGAGATACATTCATATTTTATATTTTTCGGTTTAATGCTGCCTGTTTATGTATTAACCAGTCTGAATGCTCCTGTTTCTCTCTGTATGTAGAGACTGCCAATGAAATCATTTAATTTTATTATTTGCATGAAGCATTTTAGCTCATGTTACCATGTTCTTAAGGACATGAGTATTTCTTGTGTTGCTTGTGGAATGAGCAAATACTGACAGCTCCAAAAAACACAAAACAAAAAAACTGTCAGTTCAGATCTTGTAAGCTACAGCTACGTGAGTTTGCTTACACTGTGACTATAAGTCCCTGCCGGCTCAACTGTCATCAAACATGTAGGCTTGGAGACTAAAGGGCCATTACTGATGTGATATCTCACCACTTCCTTTCAATAATGAGAAATATCTATATTTTTTGACAGCTATAGATTATTAGCTACAGTATGATATGGGCACAAAGGGCCATAATACTGTAATAGCAATGGATGAAATGAGTTATAAGTTCAACCTTAAAGGAAAGAACCTGTGATGGAAGGTGTAACACATACAAACTGATAGAAGAGTGAAAAAACAAATGGGGAGAGAAAGATACAAGCAGATGGATCCAGATGTGGAGAGACAGTGTGTCAGTGTAAGTGACTCAGGGCAGGTTGTATCTATTGTGACTTTGATAAGGAGTGAAAAGTTACATGACACGCTGGCCTCAGCTGACACTAACCCATGCCAAGTGACACCGACAGGGTGAGGAAGGCCGAGGACAGGGCCTCCGCTGGAGGACACGCCAGGTCGCGATGTGTTACACGGCCGAGTGACGTGAGGGTTAACGACAGTCGCTTGGCGGAGGATCCTGATACGGGGCTGTGTGGGGATTTTTGCGTCTGTCTGTTTATGTCTATAACATGCGCCATATTCCACCTATCAGAGACTGTCCAAACCGAGCCTCTCTCAAACAGGTAAAGTCCTCGCTTTGACAGTCTAGTCAGCTCATATTTGGATGCAAGCAGGAAAAAGAAAAGATAAAACAAGCATCTGTTTGGATGGATCCTTCGTATGCATGCTGAATCAACTATGTGAAACGGGGTGGCACAAGGCAGCCCAGCTCTCGCTGGAGAATGAATTCAGGAGCTGCTGCTTTATCAGATGCTGCCCGAACACGGCAGCGTGACATTACACGATTCCATCAGATTCAAAGTCAACTCTCTTGACATTTCTCTCCGCTTATTTTGGCTGCAAAATGGCTGCTGTGAACAAATGTCCGAGAGCCCAAGGACAGGGTACAACTCCACTTCCAGTAATTAGAGGGG